>NC_063065.1:15723853-16083201 GCF_018812025.1 Megalobrama amblycephala
TACTACAACTATAATTTATGAGTCTCTTTTGGCTTGCCGTACTAGTTTCAAAAGTAGTTTCCTCAAGTCTGCTGTAAATAATCCGTTGTTTTTGACACGAAGATGATTTGGGCCAGAAATGAGAGAAACAGGAAATATCCTGGTCTAAATATAATTGTGTTTGTATGTGTCTGTTTCTAGGCAGAGGAAGCCCAAGAACATTACAAGCATTGCATTACAGATGTCGGGGTGAAGAGAGTGGACCTGGCCAACACCAAGAGCGAGATTCTTACTCAGATACGAGAGCTTGTGTTTCAGTGCGACCTGACCCTGAAAGCAGTGAGTAATAATGTACACACACAGTTAGATCAAATCTAACTTATTACTGGTTATTCAGACAAAACAGGCGCACCTGGGATCCTTGAGGCGGAGTGTAATTAGTTGACCTCACTTTAACAAAGTGACCTCAGGCTACAGATTAAATTTCACAATTTCTTAACCAGGAATGACTCCGTGGACAAGCGATAAATCTCATATCCTTTAAAGTGTTAATCATTTTTTAATTTTTTGACAATTGCTTGATTTTACTTTTTTCATGTTTTTTAATGTTTATAAATTTTGGGGATTTTGATTTATTTATTTTTTTTACAGTTTTCATTTTAATTTTAGTTTAAGTTTTAGTAATTTTGTTGTGCTTTTTGTTTTATATATATGTATATATATTATATATACATATATAGGTTAGTTTTTAATTTTCACTTTTATATTTTATTTGTAGCTTTATTTTAATTAGCGATATATGTGCTTTTGACATTAGTTTATATATGTATATGTATATATAATGTAATCTAATGTAATTAACTACTAAAATGTCAATAAACATTTTTTAATAAAACTATATATATTAATGCTGTCAAGTCGATTAATCACATCTAACATAAAAGTTTGTAAATAAATGTGTGTGTGTGTATATATATATATATATATATATATATATATATATATATATATATATGCACATATTATATATTCACGAACTTTTATGTTAGATGCGTTTAATCGATTTGACAGCATATATATGTATATATATAGTATATATATATATTAATCGCATCTAACATATAACTTAGTAAATATATGTGTGTCTGTGTGTATATATATATATATATATATATATATATATATATATATATATATTTACAAACTTTTATGTTTGATGCGATTAATTGTGATTAATCAATCTGACAGCATATATATATATATATATATATATATATATATATATATATATATATATATAAATAGAAATTTGGCAAAATTAGGATGAGATATTTGTGTCATATATATATATATATATATATATATATATATATATATATATATATATATATATATATATATATATATATATCGCATCTAACATAAAACTTTGTAAATATATGTTTGTATGTGTATATATTTATACAAACTTTTATGTTAGGTGCGATTAATCGTTTTGACAGCATATAGACATATATATATATATATATATAAATTAATCGCATCTAACATATAACTTTGTAAATATATATGTGTGTGTCTGTGTATATATATATATATATATATATATATATATATATATATATATATATTTACAAACTTTTATGTTTGATGCGATTAATTGCGATTAATCGATCTGACAGCATATATATATATATATATATATATATATATATATATATATATATATATATATATATAAATTGCATCTAACATAAAACTTTGTAAATATGTTTGTATGTGTATATATTTATACAAACTTTTATGTTCGATGGGATTAATCGATTTGACAGTATATAACATATTTACAAAGTTTTATGTTAGATGCAATTTATATATATATATATATATATATTTAGCTTTAATTTAAGTAATTTAGTGCTTCAACTTTTTTTAAGTTTTAATTTAAGTAATTTAGTGCTTCAACTAAGTTTTTCATCGAATAATTGTTTTATTTTGGCTTTATTTTAGTTACAACTCCCATTGGTTCGAAATTCTGTTCAAACAGATTTGCATTAAAGTTTCATTCATAAACATCACTAAAACATCCTTAATATTGTTCTAACGTCTGGCCAGTAACTTTTCTGCAACATATTGCAGTTGTTCTGATGCTGTGGTTTTTCAAAATGACTCAAGAATAGAAATTTGGCAAAATTAGGATGAGATATTTGTGTCAATTGCCTCAGTTGTACTCATTTGGTAATAATAATTAATTTTCTTGCTTGCAGGTGACGGTGAACTGGTTTCAGATGCAGCAGGCCCAGGTGGTGTCCCTTCCTGTGAACTTCCAGTCACTATGCGAGAACGCTAAACTGTACGAGCCGGGTCTGTGTTACACTGAATTTGTGAAGAGTCTGCCTTCAGACAGGACCAGAGTGGATTCATTCTCCTTTGACATCTCTGGGACACAGAACACAGGGTAGGTCTAGATCCCTATCCGTAATTTTTTCCCAGCTCAAGACATTCCCACCGAGATGAGTATCCAGGAAAATCTGTGTTTTGGAATCACTATGAGAAGTTTTGATTCTCAAAAACTGGCAGCGGCCTGCTTGTTTTTTTCCCAGATCTTTGACTTTTAAGTCACTGAGTGATGGAGAAAGAGAGAGAAAATGAATTGTGTTGGTGAGAATGTCACACAATTGTGTGGTTGCCCTCAGGTCTTCCTGAGGAAATGGCTGTGGTCAGGGCAGAGAGGGATTCAGGGAACGGGACAGGAGCGAAGGGAGGAATGTTTCTAGTTGTTCCTATTTAGCAGATCTCACGTCCACACGCGCTCTTTCTGGCACATGAATCTGGGTTGTTGATATCCTGTGTTGTGTTGGGGACAGTATTTCAGAGAGACCTCTATTAAAAACACACCTCTCATTCCTGAAACGAAACTCAAAAGCAGTCTAGTCAAAACACCCATGTTCTAACACAAGGTCCTTTTTTATTCATGGCTTGGTGAGAGATTTAGCTGAAGGCCTTTTGTTTCGAACTGTTAAGAGGTTTTACTAAAATGGCTGGAAGGTGGTGAAAACATGATTTCGACAGTCTCCCTTTTAAACAAGCACACAACTGTTAAAGGGATAGTTCACCCAAAAATCAAAATGATCCAATAATTTACTCACTCTCAAGCAATCCTAGGTGTATATGACCATATATATATATATATGTATAGCGTACCAACATTAACATGTTTAAATAGCCACAGTCAATATGTCCAACTATGCTCTTTCTCATATCAGGTTTGTGGTATAAAAGCTGAACTAAACTAGTCCAAACTACTTCTAACTGGTTTTCTGAAATACTTTTTTATGTTCATGCAGGTTGCCCCTCTCAAAGCGAGTGATGAATAGCGGTCATTCATCCCAAGTTCACTTGTCCCAGGTGTCTCTCACACCTGGAGACTTCCTGAGTGCCGACGACGTGGAGAGTCACGTCCAAGCACGCACTGGAAAGATGACGGATGGACGCTCCAACAGCACTACAGATATTCAAGGTAGCACATAAAACACATCTTCTCTTTTGAACAAGTTTTCCTTAAAAGCGCAGCACGTTTTAATGTACGGTGAGGTCCAGTTAGGCTGCATCACTGTGGAGTTTGGCTGACTTCCCTGGAATGCTAAAAGTGAATCGCTCCCTCAGGATGCACCCTCGTTTATCTCTTTCATGAAAAACTTTGTTCTTTTCGCTAATGACAGATAAAACCTCCGCTTTGAGATAGGCCTGTCAGACCTGCTTTTAGCAGAGATCAATTGGACACATTAGTGTTTTGAGACATCTCATTAAGGTTTACGAGAGTGAACTGGCATCAGCTGAAGACAGGGCAGAGGAAGTGGGCGGCAGATACACCTTTGATGTTCTTAACTCTCATTTCCTATTTTTCTCCAACTTCCTATAATTTTATCCTATTTATTATTAGGGTATCAATACTGATTCAATTTGATTCTGATTCATAAGCTCTCAATTCAGTTGAATTCTGATTCAAATTAGATTTGATTAAATTAATTTGGGTGTATTTTAGTTATAATGTCCATTTTGCATAAAGACATGTGATGGTAATTTTCTCTCTGCTAACACTTTAATTTATACAGTGTAGTGTTTCAGACTGATTCAAATCTGTAACTTTAATTAAAACTATTAATTAAAGGTCTTGTTTTGGGAATCAGGTTACATTGGTATATTAAATGCTTATGATTCACTAAAAAGAACTGGTTCATAAGAGTCATTTGTTTCAGGAATCAGGCTACACTGGTGACTATATATGGTTATGATTCACTAAAATGAACCAGTTCATAAGAGTCATTTGGTTGCAGAATCGGGCTACTACTGCAAATCTGTTTTGAAGAAATCTGTATTTTATAAAGTGGCATATAAATAAACCTTACTTGACTTAGTACACTATATTTTTTTGAATCAATAAAAAGAACTGGTTCATAAGAGTCATTTGTTCATGAATCAATCACTTATGTACCATGTTATATAGTGAAACACAATGATGGATATATATACATTAAAAACGAGCTTGTGTATTCAGATAAAAGTTTCTGAATATTATGTCGTGTTGGATAGCTCTGAGGATCCAGGGTCCGTTCCGGGTCTGGAGGACCAGCAGTCAGGGTGGAGGCATGTGCAGTGACTCTGAGAGCGCTGGAGGAAGCAGCGAATCTCGCTCTATGGACTCTCCTACAGCAAGCCCAGGTACAGCTACAGTCACTCTTACTCATAAATCTCTCATCGCTTGAGGCAGAGCAACACTCTTGATTGACAGGTCTTATGTCATAACCGTGCATAACATAGTGATGGTAAACAGACAAGTCTCATATTCAGGTGCAAAATGACCCAGAATGCCATGTGGTGCTTACGGTACATATACTACCATTGAAAAGTTTGTTTTTTATAAAGAAATTATTAATTTTGCTCAGCAATGATGCATTAAATTGATCAAAAGTGACAATAAAGACATTTATTATTCTATTTCTATTTCAAATAAATGCTGTTCTTTTGAACTTTCTGTTCATCAAAGAATCCTGAAAAATGTATCATGGTTTCCTCAAAAATGTTAAGCAGCACAACTGTTTTCAACATGAAATATGTTTTTTGAGCAGCATATTAGAATTATTTCTAAAAGATCATGTGATTGAAGATTCAGCTTTGCATCACAGGAATAAATTGCACTTTAAAAATATATTAAAATCATTTTTACATCTATTTTTATTTTAAATTGCAATAATATTTTACAATGTTGCTGTTTTTATTGTATTTTTGATCAGATAAATAAGCATAAGTAACTACTTTCAAAAATATTTAAAAATATTACCATCCCCAAACTTTTGAACAGTACTGTAACATCTACTATATATGATTTTATAATGATTGTAAACATGTAGTGTTGAAACTAATCATCCCTTTGTGGCATTTTCCAGGTGATTTTAAGAGAAGGCTTCCCAGAACCCCATCCACCGGCACCATGTCTTCAGCAGATGATCTGGATGAGAGAGAACCGCCATCTCCTTCAGATAATGGTGAGCTTTTGTACATTGAGTTCCAAACATGCTCTCTGTTTGACATTGCGTACATTCTTTTTTCTTTTACTGTAACCCACAGACAATGCACAGAATGCAGTCCACGCATGTTATAATTATTGCTGAAAACATTTTTCAAAATCTTTTGGCTGTAAACATTGTCTTTTAGGCTTGAGTGAAATGGTTACGGAGGCAGCCAGCTCTCCTGGGCCTTTTCGCAACACGCAGATGTCTAAAGCGGCACAGACGCACAAGCTGAGGAAGCTCCGTGCTCCATCGAAGTGCCGGGAGTGTGATAGTCTTGTAGTATTTCATGGTGCTGAATGCGAGGAGGTGAGGTTTTACATACACACACAGGTCATTGATAAAGCATGAGCTAAAATTATTTTTTGTAAGATAATGTTAAGAAGGTAAAGAATAAGTTAGAATTTGCACAATGGAAATGTAATTATGTAATCTCTTCTTCATTATTTTCAGTGTTCTCTCGCTTGTCATAAGAAGTGTTTGGAGACTCTAGCCATCCAGTGTGGGCATAAGAAGCTACAGGGAAAACTCCATCTCTTTGCTATCGACTTTGCTCAGGCAGCCAGGAACAGTCCAGATGGAATCCCCTTCATCATCAAAAAATGCACCTCAGAGATCGAAAACAGGGCTCTTAATATCAAGGTGGGTACTTCCTCTCTATGTCTTACGTATTTCCAGGAGGATATGAAACGTAAATGCTGAGCGAGACTGAAAGGGGATGTTTTGTGTTTTTTTAAAGGGAATTTATCGTGTTAACGGTGCCAAATCACGGGTGGAGAAGCTTTGTCAGGCCTTTGAGAACGGGAAAGATCTGGTAGAGCTTTCGGATCTCTACCCTCATGATATCAGCAACGTCCTCAAACTCTACCTTCGCCAGGTATAAGTCAAAATGATGTTTTTTAAGTAATAAATTTATTATGTTTTTGTGACTTTGACTTTTTTATTATTATCCATTATTAAACATAATTATTTAAGAAATATTTTGCCCTAAAAACATTAATTTTTATCCCTGCTTCAGAATTTTTAAAGATTTTTTATTTTAATTAAATGTATTTTTATTAATAATTATATATATATATATATATATATATATATATATATAATATTAATATATTAGTAATTTATTATTATTTTATTTCATTATGTGAATTTAATATTGTTCTATTTACCCATTTATAAAATAAAATAAAAAAGCACTTTTGTATAATAAAAATGATAATTTTATGCCCCTAAGCTCCCAGAGCCCCTCATTCTTTTCCGATACTATAATGACTTCATCGGATTGGCCAAAGAGAGTCAGAGTATTATTGTTGACGAAGTAGAGGCGTCAAGAGGAAGTCCCACCTCCGACAGCCCGCAGATCAGCGTAGAGCTCAACCGGGTCCTCTTCAAGATTAAAGACCTGCTGCGTCAGCTTCCTCCAGCCCACTACAAAACCCTGCAGTTCCTGATTCAGCACTTGCACAGGTGTTTGAACGAGAATATGTTTTAATTAGAATATCGATGTGTCAGAAAACACAGTTATGTAATCATATTTTTCTTTCTAATAGGGTGTCAGAAAGGGCGGATGAGAACAAGATGACTGCCAGTAATCTGGGCATCATCTTTGGGCCCACACTGATCAAGCCCCGACAGGCCGATGCAGAGGTCTCTCTGTCCTCTCTGGTGGATTACCCCTACCAGGCCCTGATCGTGGAGCTTTTGATCCGCCATTATGAGATGATCTTCGATACTCCTCTGAGTCCTCTTCCCCCTTCCTCCCCTGTAGCAGAGAGCTCTCCGCTTCCCTTCAAATCACGCTTCACCTCACAGGAGAAGGAACAACAGCTTAGCCGACATTCAAAGTCCCTGGTGGACATTAAGGAGGTGAGGCGGTTTGTTGATGTTTATGATGATGTTGATAATAATGGGTAAAGTCCATCAGAAACCAAGTTCTGATAGCTTGATAAGTTTCAGATTGGCCCAAACCAGTCATTACCTGGTCAAGATGGTAGTTTAACTAGTTTGAACCATCTTTATTAAGCTAATTAGCACTGGTAGACCACCTTTGACCAGTAATAGTTGGGATTTTGTGGTCCAAGTAAGTTTTCAAACCAAACCTTAGAAGCCTAAAAAATGATACCAAATGAAAATACTTTGAGTCTAATAAAAAGTCTCTGCTTCATATTTCCATTTTTGTTTCATTTGTCAAAGCAGCAACAACCAAAGGCTAAGACATATAAAAGACATTCCTCTGTAATACCTTCTATGCACCTGATGGATGAGGTGAAAGAAGTGAAGATAAGATCTGACAAAGACTTCACTGCAGGTCAGTATTGATTTACTTGGCTAAAAACCCATAAAGTGACATACTGTCATATTACGAAAGCTTCTACTACTTCTCTTACTCTTCGTCTTTACATGCAGTTGGCGATACAGTGGACATCAACAGGCACCTCTCGTCAAGCGTTCCTGAAATGCGGAACTCGCCCGGCCTCAGCCGCCGCAACCACGTCTCCAGAGTTCAGCTTCGGCCTCCGAGACCCAAGCTGGCCTCTCGACCTATCAGCATGCCAGCCGAACGGCTCCTCAACCTCGCCAAGGTGGACGAATGTAACGTGAAGAACTCCGTAGAGCAGGATGACAACCACAGTCGTGATCCCGTCATTGAGGAGGTGTCCGAAGAGGAGAAGCCCAAGTCCAGAGCGGGAAACCATTACAGGAAATCTTACATCGATACGCAGACCCTACGGCGGACATGGGACAAGCAGTATAAGCATCACGAAATCACTCCAAAGACCTTCATGATCACAACTACCTGTCCTTCTGATTCCGGGACCAATGATGCCAACGTTCATACTTCTTCTCTCACGTCATCGTCTTTCTCAGAACACACCAAATCCGCCAGCACTGCTCTTGCTAACAGACCCTACACCATTGCTGTGAGGCCTGGACGGACTTTACGTAGGGAAGGAAACGTTAGTGAGTACTGCCCTGTTCCCACAGCCTTCAGGCCTCCTAGAACTCTGCAACCTCCTCCTGGAACGTTCTACAAACCTCCAGGTAGCAAAACCAAATCGTTAACGGAGGTCGAGCGTAAGTCTAGTAGAGCAATTGCAAACAGCACCGAGGAAGAAGAAGACGATGACGACGATGATGAGGAGGAGGAAGGGTTTGGGGTGGAAGTCTCGGTTGATGAGCCCGAGCCGGATTTGGACCCGGAACCATCACCAGAGCTGGATGCCCGCAATACAAGCCCACTTCCGCTCCCCCAGTCTCCCAGCTCCAGCCCGGAGGAACTCGGACAAAACGAGACCAAACCAGTGTACCAGAGACTCAGATCACACCGTATGCAGGATCTCGAACACAGGGAGGCACATTTTGTTTGAGATCTGGACACGTATGATTCAAGGGGGACAGCCAGGAATGTCATTTCGGGACGAGGGATCCCGACTACGATATACCCTGGACATTGTCTTTGACGATTTTGTCTCGGACTTGTGAATTTTAGCAACGGCCCCATTTTGTATATGTGGAAATATTTTCCATAACTGTGAAGAGATGCAAGGACATGTTATAAATCTATATATTAATATATATTGCGCATCTGCTGTTTGTAATAATCAAACAAACCCCTTGGACATGAATTTACACAGTATGCACTTAATGTTTTTTACTTTATCGCATCACTTATGCACAAAGTCCCGTTTTCGCATTATAACACCAGAACGTCACTGTCACTGTGCAATTTCATTTACACTGTATATGATAGTTTGTTTAAAAAAATATATAAATATATATATTCTGTATATTTCTGTTTTTTTATGTTTTACACCAAAACCAAAATGACCAAGCTGTTACAGTTGAGTATCGTCACTTTATTATAATCATAAAATGCACTTATTAGACTTTGGATCCACACATTTCTCGCTACTGAATTGTAAAACTACATGCAGTGTTAATTTTGTTTTTCAAGAACAACAGACAGATGTAATCTGACCTGTCTGAGAGATGTACACTTGTTTTTTTGTTAAAGTGTGCAAAGGTATTTTTTTGTCTCGTTTCTTTTTTTAATACAAAACAAAATGCTGATATTAATTATTGTTTATAAGTCTATTAATATAGAGCTTTCAGAAATGCAATTTGGCCCACATTCTATTAAGTGTTCATATAATATTGTAACAGTTTGCCCAAAGTTTTTTTTTTTCTTTTTTTTTTCCTTTTTCTTATTATTTTACTGGTTCATATCAACATCAACTGAAATGTCAGTTTACCCAAAACAAGCAAGTCAAGCCAAAGCCAAGTGCCTTCATTTATGAGAGTCCACTGACTGGTTATCCAACACAAATTAGCTGGTCTAAACCACATTTTACCAGTTTAACACTCAATCAGTGTCTTTTGTAAATAGCACCCATGTATCTGATGTGAATGATATAAACTGAGTATTTTCAAGATGTCTTGCCTTCCCTCAAGTGTAAAAACAGGTACATGATGTGAGAATACACACTTGTAACTTATTAAAACCACAGCTGATGTCAAATTTGAGTTCATGTTTTTACTTGAAATTGTTCTGATGTACTTCACAATGTGTTACCCTCATTATGTGTGCATAGAAATGTGTTTTTGAAGTCCCAGCCATAAAT
Source organism: Megalobrama amblycephala (assembly GCF_018812025.1). NCBI lineage: Eukaryota > Metazoa > Chordata > Actinopteri > Cypriniformes > Xenocyprididae > Megalobrama > Megalobrama amblycephala. The sequence continues at coordinate 15,734,025 of NC_063065.1, forward strand.
TTAATCAAAATTAAACTTGATAATTAGCGAATGGTGAATGACAATGATTATTGTAACAATGAATTGTTAAAAAAATGATTTCGTATCACTTATTATTGGTTGTTTTTACCTCAGTTAAAGGTGCTACAGGGGATGTTTTGTTTTATACATTTTTGCAATATTACTTGAAACTGTCTTTACTAACTGATAAAAGACTATTTATTAGGTGCAGTGAAAGGAATAATATTAATATACATCATCTGTGCATGAGGTAGGGCCTTAAAAACATCAGCCAATCGCGTAAACGATCATAACGTAAACGATTGGCCCTCTGGCTTGTCAATCACTGCCATTACGTTCCTTGTGAGAGAAGTGCACGGATTGGCCCTCTGGCTTGTCAATCACTACCATGACGTTCCTTGTGCGAGACGTGTGCGGCTGCGCGCTCCAGTAACTTTCCACACTCTACAGGCGCCGCATGCAATGTTTTTGTCAGGAGACAGGAGTAACAACTGCAGATTATGAGTTACCTGCGGTGAGTCCGACATATTGAATCCACTAACACGACAAAGCGAATGCCGGTGGTAAACACTGGTGTTCCAATATTCCTGCACGAGTTTTGGGAGGGGGGTTGTTCTTACGCATGCGCTCATTTCAAAAACTCACTAACAGTCTTGGTTTCTCAGTCGACGAAAATATCCTCTGTAGCACCTTTAATATGGGGCATCTTGATATTGCATCCTGATATGGTAACACTTTAGTATGGGGAACACATATTCACTATTATGACTTTTGCCTCTGTAAACTCCTAATTTACTGCTTATTAATAGTTAGTAAGGTAGTTGTAGCGTTTAAGTTTAGATATTGGGTATTAATATGTGCTTTACAAGTACTAATAAACAGTCAATATCCTAGTAGTCTAATATGCACGTGAATAAGCAACAAGTTAAAAGTGAGAATTGTTCCCCATACTAAAGTGTTACCCCTGATATAAACAGCTGTTATTTAAAAAAAAAAAAAAAAAGAAACGTGTTGTAATGTTAAAGGTAGCTCATTTTGATTATGTATAGTATGAAACTAAGTAAAATACTAAACCGAGGCAACACTGAAACGTTTGGGAATGGTAACTGCATTTATTTGCAGAAGGGAAGTTTCCGACAGTGTGCGCGCCATTGGGGCATGTTGTCACAGAACACTTTTGTTTATTGCCGATGGAAATATCCAATATATTTTTTGTAGCCTGACTTTAAGGTAAGTGTTTATACAGAAATACTCAATACTTGACATATTCACTGGCGTAAATGTGTGACAACTAGCCCTGGTCTTCGCTATATAGAATATTTTACCATTAGTAAATAAAAATGAATTTCCAAGAATTCATATTCATCACCAAGTAGCTGTTAGTTAGGTCACAGGTCCAACGCAGCATAGATTGGGCTCAGAGCAACGGCTTTCACACTGGTGAAAGGAGCTTAAATCAATCAGATTACAAACCTGCTTAGCTTCTGCAGCAAACCTACAGTCAGTCGAGTGAGGAAAGCCATGAGCTTCAGCAGATGTAAGCGTACAAGAGCGTTCTTCTCCTGAGGTGAGTTCTTTCTGTTTAATTGTGTTTTACATGTGTCTTTTAGCCATTTCTGGATGAATGGTTATTGAGTGTTACATAAAGGAGCATGCAGGCCTGTTACGTAAGAGTACTGTTTGTCTGTACTATGCTGAACTGTATTGACAGCCCGCACAATTCATTTCGTCTCATTATGTCTCATGATTAGTCTTATGATTTAGATACAATGTATTTATTTCGAACCTTTCTGAGGGGTAGAGGACAGAAACAGTTTGGTTTCTTGCTCATCCTTTCCTGCTGCCTTTGGGTTGCTCACTTGGTGGTTTGTAAGCCACTATTTTCTGTAAAATTCCTCTGGAACTAAATGTATGAAGGTTTGCATGAGGTTGTATGAGGATTCTTAGGTTGGGATTAGACCACTGATGCATTTATAACCATCTTACATGTCTGATGGAGATAAAATGTGCATGAGTGTCTTTTCTTTCGTTGCTTTGTCCAGGTAGGTCACCTTTATGTGACCCCTGTGGGGGTGAAGAGCAGCAGTCATGGGAACCAACAGCCAAGTGTGGCTGCTCCTCTGGAAAAACTGGACTATCCGCAAGAGGCAGAAGGTGAAAAGATCAGCTTGTTCCTTCACTATACACATAGGAAAGCTGGAAATTACTACATTTTATTCAGCAAAAGGAAATTCCAGTCATGTTATGCAATGAATTTGAACTTCAACCGACTAATGGATACAGCTTAGAAGTTTTGTATTTACAAAAAGGATGTGTTCACTGTCATCTGTACTAGGTTAGATGTTCTTTGTCTGCATTTTTTCTTGAGCCTTTCTAATGCATTTTCTTGCATTTTAACCACAGACACGCCTCTTTATGGAGATTATGTGGCCTGTGGTGCTATTCATTGGACTGGTTTGGCTGAGAAGAGCGAACCCACTTTACCGCCAACATGAATGTATGGATGGTTGAAGATGATTTTAATAGTTAATAATTAAATACATTTAAAAAAAATATATATTTTCATAAAAAATAATTTTATTTCAAATATTAATTTTAAATATATATATATATATATATATATTTAATTATATATAATAATATTATATATTTAATAATAACAATAATAATAATAAATAATAAATATAATTGAAATTAAATGTTCATTTTTATTAAAAAATAATACAAATGACTGTATGTATAGTGTAATATAGAAAATATGAAGAATATAAAATTTTATAAAATGGAGTATATATATATATATATATATATATATATATATATATATATATATATATATATATATATATATATATATATATATATATATATATATATATATATATATATATATGGTATATTTTATACATTTTATAAAAACTTCTTTTTACATATTAACAATAATTCTAATTTATTTTATTCTATATTACGGTATTTCAAGTCACATTCAGAAAGCAGCCGGTCTCATGGATGTTGGTTGATTCTTGTGATGCATATGTTCTTTGTTGGCAATAATGACCAGTTTTCACCACCTCAGGTCATTTTCCGAACAAAGCCATGCCCTCCACTGGCATCCTTCCATGGATCCAAGGGATCTTCTGCAACGCCAACAACCCCTGTTTCCAGCACTCAACCCGTGGAGAGTCTCCAGGCCTGGTGTCCAACTACAACAACTCAATGTGAGTTGATTTGTTTCATGTGCAAATGATGAAGTTGATCCAGTCCTCCATTGCTGTAACACACATTCTCTGTTCAGACTGGCTCGGTTTTGGGCAGACGCACAGGAGCTGCTGTTTAAAGATCCAGAGTTCCTGCAATTGGGACGGCTATGGCGAGAACTCATGGACATGAGCAACTTCATGGACACTCTCCGAACCAATCCCGAAGTGATCGCAGGTCAGCAAACCTCACGTCGCCTCGGCTTCCCAGCCGTTCCTCCGATGTTTACAACACTCTATCAGATTACATCACATGCTCAGTCTGCCTTGAAGAGGTCCTTTCATGGGGAATGCTAAGAAGCTTATGGTCCTTCCATACTATTATTTTTAGAGAAAGCACTTCCATTTGTTTACCTCATGACGGGACACACAAATAGAAGTTGTCTGGGTTTGAGTCTGGCATTCCTTCACTGAAAGCTCTAATGGGCCTGTCCGCGCTAGAAAAACAAATGTCTATGGCCATCAGTGGAATGTGATTGATTGTTCTCTGGTGATTGACTGCATAATTGTCCAGTGCATTATGGTGAGGGCAGGAATGAATGAACTTTTGATTCCTGGCAGAAGAACCTGTCTTAAGCTTAGTCCTACGTGCAGCAGCTTGCGTTCAAAGTGCTAATAGCTCTGTGGCCCTTGAGAATAATGCCCATGTTTTTTGTGTCGAGTTAAATGGTCTCTGGCTTCTCTAGGTTCCTGGCACTGATTCACACCGGAATCTCTCTCCTCTATCACCTCCTCTTCTCACTTTCTTTCAAAAATAAGCATGAACAGAGCGATATCTTGGCCATATTTCAGCAGGCCATGGATGCCTGGCATACCAAAGCTGTTGTTTATCTGTTCATCTCATCAGAATGATAGACATGCTGCTGAAATCCTTCCAGCTGAGCATCTCTTAAGTGTTGGCATGTCGCATTCTTTCATCCTGTTGAAATTCTTCTCTCTGGCATCCTATTCTCATGCATTTTGTTCACTTCATGTGCAGGTCGAGGTGTGAAAGTGGAGGACATTTTGAAGGATGATGAAACTCTCACTTCATTCCTGCTCAGAGATGTTCCTCTCACAGAATCTGTGGTGCATCAGCTGGTTCATTCACAGATCCGACCTGAACAGGTAAACTGTTTTGGACTGCTTAAATTATATGATCCTGAAATATCCTAAATACATATTGGAATAATTTGTCATTTATTTTTGAGTTTTTAGTTGCTCTTTTTTGGATTGTTTTCCAAGTACAATTTCTAAAAATCTTTAAAACTAGATAAATTTTACCCTAAACCAAACCCTAACCCTAATAGTAAGTATGTGTAAGTAATTAGTATTACTCAGTACTTAAATATAAAGTGTAACCTACTTGTTGTTGTATCACTAGTTTTTACTTGTTTACACTTATTATTAAAGACACAATCTAAAATAAAGTCTTAATTTTTGCTATGTTGCCGATCAAGTAAATACATTTAGCTTGAATGATTGTTAGATATTCTTTCTGGAAAGTAAGATAAAAAAACAACAACTAAACATTAAAGATAAGAATATGATTTCTTTGTAGTTCACTCATTCGCTGACCCTTAGAATTAAACTGTCAGTATGTAGCCAATATCACCAGATCACATTTTCTCTTGGCTTTTCTTGCCATAACAAATGTGTCTTATAAACACACAGTTACAGGAGCCAGAGAAAAACTAATGTCAAGGGTCAAGAGCCCAACTAAAGCAAATACCAATCACCATAATGGCGACTTAAACATACTCAAACGTACTGTTAACACACTGTTTTTTAAATTTCTGTAGCATTTTTACAGTCTTTTACAGTTAAAATTACAAACATTTTTACAGTGCATGTCGTAAGATTGCTTAGCCTCTTTTTCATGTAAAATGAGTAACAAAGTTTTGGATTAGTCCACTTTCAAATAAACTTTTCCTGATAATTTACTCACCCCCATGTCATCCAAGATGTTCATGTCTTTCTTTCTTCAGTTGAAAAGAAATTAAGGTTTTTGATGAAAACATTCCAGGATTATTCTTCTTATAGTGGACTTCAATGGACTCCAAACGGTTGACGGTCAAAATTACAGTTTCAGTGCAGCTTCAAAGGGCTTTAAACGACACCAGACGAGGAATAAGGGTCTTATCTACGGTAGCTAAACGATCGGCCATTTAAAAAAAAATACAACTGTATATGCTTTATAAACACAAATGACCGCCTTGAATGTGCTTCCGCTTTCCGTATTCTTCAAAAAGCTTACGCTGTATGTCCTACGCCTTCCTTATACTACTACCGAAAAAAACTAAACTGACGCTGCGTTCGTTCCGTAAATTCAATAGGGAAGGCGTTGGACATACAGCGAAAGCTTTTTGAAGAATACGGAAAGCGGAAGCACGTGCAAGGCGATCATTTGTGTTTATAAAGCATACACAGTTGTATTTTTTTCGAAAATGACCGATCGTTTCGATAGATAAGACCCTTATTCCTCGTCTGGTATCGTTTAAAGCCCTTTGAAGCTGTAATTTTGACCTTCAACCATTTGGAGTCCATTGAAGTCCACTATAAGGAGAATAATCATGAAATGTTTTCATCAAAAACCTTAATTTCTTTTCAACTGAAGAAAGAAAGACATGAACATCTTGGATGACATGGGGGTGAGTAAATTATCAAGAAAATTTTAGTTGAAAGTGAACTAATCCTTTAAGCTAAACTCACATTTAGGCCATTATAAGTGAAATGGATAATATATTGGTACTATATTGGTTATGGGTGATATTAGATAATGTTTTATCTATAAGTACTGTATATTCAGCTTAAAGTCTCCAAAACTAAGAGAAGCAAAGCGTCCTTTTTTGTGATTGTCTAATTTAATCGTGAACGATAAGCAGATTGATTTCGCCGCAGAGACACAAATTCATCTGCTTTCTCTGCATATAAATAGACTTTGTTGGTGGACTTGAATGTCTCTGTTTGAGACTGAGAGAATCTTGGCTGGTTCTCAAGTGCCTGTTTGTTCAGCATCAGACTGCATGTTTGGGTTTCTCAGCTCTCTGTACAGACCTTTTGTGATGTATATATTTGTCATCCCAGGACCCTGCGAGTAATCAGACCCCCAACCTAAGGCAGAACGACTCTGGCCGAACCTCGCCCCCATGATACCCTGCCCCGAGATTCTTTGTGGGTTTATTTTTCAGTGAGAACAAAGCACCAATGATGATTTGCACGAGACTGTGTCTCCTTTGATCTTGAGGGCAGCGCTGTGGACAAAGAGAAGAGCAGAGGAAGCAGAGGAGAGAGGAAGTGATAGCATGAACACAAGAACATTAGGGTCCGAATCACTTTCATATGGAAATGTAAGGGAGAGGAATGCAAGGCATTTTGAAGGCTTTCTCAGAGGTGCTGCCAGTCAGCCAGCAGGGGCGTACAGAAGAAGATGGAATGTCCTGGTTGGATAAGTCCTTAGCTACCAATGAAATAGAGAAAAAGAGAGGAAGGCAGGGAAAGAAAGCTGGTTAGAGAGGATGCGTGAAGCTGGATGTTTTCCAGCTGGGGTTTTTTTGCACACTGCTTTTTAGCCATAGTTTGCATCTATATGTATGTTTCATCCAAGTGTGTATCCCATTGTTATGGCAAAGAGATACAAGTGCTGTGCCTGAAATATTGTACTGGGTAGGTACTTCACGACCATTAAAAAAGTAGGTTCTATATAGTATGATTATGGGTAGCATGAATGAAATTCGGACGTATTACATCCGCCATGTTGTTACTGTCATGTGACCTACCAGTGCCAGTTGCATCGCTTCACCTCCATTCATAAATCCTTTTCTGTGGCTTCATGGGATAGTAGAGTGTCCATCAAATGCATACTTCAGAATTTAGGCGGAAGTATTAGGTCATCCTACTGTTTTTCGAATGTATTCAGACATAATACACTTTTGGTGTACTGTTGTAAAAACAGTAAAATGTGAAATATTATTGCAAATTTTTCCATTTTAAAATGTTATTTATTCTTGCGATAGCAAAGCTGAACTTTCAGCCTCATTACTCCAGTCTTAGTGTCACATGATCCTTCAGAAATCATTATAATATGATTTGCTGCTCAAGAAACATTTCTTATTATTATCGATGTTGAAAAGAGTTGTGATGCTTCATATTTTTGTGTAAACAAAAATTCTTTGATTAATAGAAAGTGAATCACAGCATTTATTTGAATAAAAATATTTTGTAACGCTATACTGTTAGTGTCTTTATTGTACTTTTGATTAATTTAATGCATCATACATAAAAACATTAATATCTTTTTAAAATCTTCCTGTTCCCGAACTTTTGAACAGTATAATTTTATTTTTATTCAAATTATATACAATATGACACATATATAAAATATGTGATATCTATATATTATACACATACAGATAATTTAAAAGCATAAAGATTATGTAAACATACAAGTTATACATACTATATAATATATATTATATATGTTGTACTATATAAGCAGCAGTTGTTGTATTGTCTAATAGCAGCAGGCAGCAACACCTCAGAAGTGTTTTTGTGATTTAAACTGATGGCTAAAGGATGTCTTGGGATGTTAATGATTTCCTCCAATTATGTTGCCATCCTCTTTTGTGCCCCTTCCTTGAGCTGATCCTTGAGCTTGACTTTTAACCTGTGTGTGTTTTACGCTCTGAAAGAAAAATAGGTTTCATTCTCAAACCTGCTGCTAAAACACGTGGTCTTTTGTTGCTCTGTCATACATTGATCAATACTGTGAATTGTGCTAATTTAAATAGCATTAGCCAGTAAGCCTATGATGCTAATGCTAATATGTCTTTATAGTGAGGCCAGAGAATGTTAGCATAGCAACTTTAGCTAGTATAAATCTGAACGTAACCAGGCCTGAAAAACAAAAAGTTGAGCATTGATGCTAATAAATGTAGCATTGATGTTTTTTTTTCAGCATCTTTTTCAGCGTTATGGGTGCTAGTGTCTTCATTCTTGTGACCGAGTTGGTGTAAGTGTTGCTAAAACAACACTACTAAAACATTACAGCAACAAAACTGATTTGTTTTGATGGTTATGTTTTATGTCAATCACAGACTGATATAAACCCGATTCCAAAAAAGTTGGGACACTGTACAAATTTTGAATAAAAAAGGAATGCAATAATTTACAAATCTCATAAACTTATATTTTATTCACAATAGAATATAGATAACATCAAATGTTAAAAGTGAGACATTTTGAAATGTCATGCCAAATATTGGCTCATTTTGGATTTCATGAGAGCTACACTTTCCAAAAAAGTTGGGACAGGTAGCAATAAGAGGCTGGAAAAGTTAAATGTACATATAAGGAACAGCTGGAGGACCAATTTGCAACTTATCAGGTCAATTGGCAACATGATTGGGTATAAAAAGAGCCTCTCAGAGTGGCAGTGTCTCTCATAAGTCAAGATGGGCAGAGGATCACCAATTCCCCCAATGCTGTGGTGAAAAATAGTGGAGCAATATCAGAAAGGAGTTTCTCAGAGAAAAACTGCAAAGAGTTTGAAGTTATCATCATCTACAGTGCCTAATATCATCCAAAGATTCAGAGAATCTGGAACAATCTCTGTGCGTAAGGGTCAAGTCCGGAAAACCATACTGGATGCCCGTGATCTTCGGGCCCTTAGACGGCACTGCATCACATACAGGAATGCTACTGTAATGGAAATCACAACATGGGCTCAGGAATACTTCCAGAAGACATTGTCGGTGAACACAATCCACCGTGCCATTCGCCGTTGCCGGCTAAAACTCTATAGGTCAAAAAAGAAGCCATATCTAAACATGATCCAGAAGCGCAGGCGTTTTCTCTGGGCCAAGGCTCATTTAAAATGGACTATTGCAAAGTGGAGAACTGTTCTGTGGTCAGATGAATCAAAATTTGAAGTTCTTTTTGGAAAACTGGGACGCCATGTCATCCGGACTAAAGAGGACAAGGACAACCCAAGTTGTTATCAGCGCTCAGTTCAGAAGCCTGAACCTCTGATGGTATGGGGTTGCATGAGTGCGTGTGGCATGGGCAGCTTACACATCTGGAAAGGCACCATCAATGCTGAAAGGTATATCCAAGTTCTAGAACAACATATGCTCCCATCCAGACGTCGTCTCTTTCAGGGAAGACCTTGCATTTAGACCACATACTGCATCAATTACAACATCATGGCTGCGTAGAAGAAGGATCCGGGTACTGAAATGGACAGCCTGCAGTCCAGATCTTTCACCCATAGAAAACATTTGGTGCATCATAAAGAGGAAGATGCGACAAAGAAGACCTAAGTCAGTTGAGCAACTAGAAGCCTGTATTAGACAAGAATGGGACAACATTCCTATTCCTAAACTTGAGCAACTTGTCTCCTCAGTCCCCAGACGATTGGAGACTGTTATAAAAAGAAGAGGGGACTTTTTTGAGATGTGTTGATGCCATGCAATTTAAAATCAACTTATTTTTCCCATAAAATGATACATTTTCTCAGTTTAAACATTTGATATGTCATCTATGTTGTATTCTGAATAAAACATTGAAATTTGAAACTTCCACATCATTGCATTCTGTTTTTATTCACAATTTGTACAGTGTCCCAACTTTTTTGGAATCCGGTTTGTACATGACAGATCGTTTTAGAGATCACTCCATCTATTTTTATCTATTTTTTTCTATTTCCAGAAGCATTTTACTACTGTTGAATGTTTAAGTCCGGCTCAGACTAACTAACACAGCATTAACTGCCCTCAACTCCTAATCTTTTCATTCTGTTTTTCACTGTCTGTCTCTCTCTTTCTCTCTCAGTTTGCATATGGAGTTCCTGATCTTCATCTGAAGGACATCGCCTGCAGTCAGACTCTTCTTGAGCGCTTCCTTATTTTCCCGAGCCGTTGGGGCCTGTATACTGTGCGCAATGCCATGTGTGTTCTCACACCGCAGCGTCTTCAGATCATTGAGGACAAATTCTATGCTAACCTCGACTTCTTCAAACTTTTCAGATTGGTCAGTCTACACATACACTCAATAAACTCACTAATATCATCTGTAAATGTTGGAAATTGGTTTGGGTGTAGTAGAGGAAGTGCTGACACAGATAGCTATGCCAACTATGAGGGAAGTCATATCAGCTCTTGTTTTGAGTGGAAGCAACAAAGAATTATGGGTCAGAATTTAGTACACACAGAAAAGACCAGATTAAAACGATAGTCCACCCCCAAAATTTAAATTCTGTCATCATTTACTCACCCTCATGTCATTCCAAACCTGATTTTTTTCTTCTGTGGAACACAAGAAGATATTTTGAAGAATGTTCCCATTGATTTCCATTGTATTGACAAATATTAGAATGAAAGTCAATGTGAACCTGAACTGTTTGGTTATCAAGTTGAGAAAGATGGTTGACCCAAGGGTGTTTTGGCCTGGTTAAAATAAAGAAGAAGCCTGATGGAGATCATTTAGGGCTACATTTGTAATAAGAATAAATGTTTAACTTTAAATTATATTTGGGCTTACGTATTATAATATATATTATATTATACTACGAACCCATGTTCATTTTTCCACTCTTTTCAAAAAGGAAAAAGACTTTTATAGCATTTTTTTAATAATTTCATTATTCCATATCCAACAAGTGAACAAAGGAAGATTGATGATTGATTATAGCAACATCAAGTGCCTGTTTTTGTACTTCCTGTTTGTTGATAGCTCTTGAATTTTTGTAGAGTTAGTAACAAAATCCCACACACCCTTCCTGGTTGTTCTTGGTTGTTTATGATTTCTAAATGAGCATGGGGAGAGGACAGAGGGGCGTTAGTCTGAGTCACCCGATCTGTGTTAGTAGAGGGAACCGACTTGGCCTATTTCAGTAATTAGATTACAGTCAGCACACCTCTGCTGGACTAAACCCTGTGAGAGCTTTTACATAATAGTACTGAGAGACTGTACTGAAGACTAGATGTTATCCTTCCCCCTCTGAACAGATACATCAACACATTCATGTTTATTCATTTGCTAGACACTTTTATCCAAAGCCACTCGTGTTGTTTGCGTCATGTTACACTTGAACACTCTAAGTGTTGTTTCTGTCTAATTGTCTGGATCCATATAAACATGTTATAAGTCACTTTTAGCATTAGAGATAGATAGAAAGGCTGATAGGAAGGATGTCTCATATTTGAGGTTCCTTCTGTGACACACATACATGGCATTTCCTGGTTCCTCCTGGTCCATTGTAAAGTAGCTTGGATACTGTTTCTAGGGCAGCCCCTGGAAGAAAAATTGTTTCTGGAAGTGTTACATCTCAGAAGACAGGATGTGAGCCACACGCATTTCCTAAACCCCGCTTTGCAATTTCAGCTAAAATGATTTGGCAACACTATTTTATTCATGAGATTTGATTTTATACATATATTTTAGACATAAATGTAACTGAAGTCAAGGTTATGATTGTGAACTAATACTAAAACTGAAACCATTAAAAAAAATAAAAAAAAATAAAACTTAAAATAAAAATGATCTGATATGAAATAAAATATCTAAATAATATAAAATATCTAAAAAAAAAAATCTTTTTTTAACTATCTTATTTTATTTCAGCTAGTTGCCAAGACAGCATTTCTCATTTTCATTTAATTTAAGTTGAAGAACTATATAACTAAAACTAAATAAACCAAAAACCACAAAAGAAAATGACTAAAATTAAAATAAAAACAGAAAATATAAAAATATAATCTAATTAAAAATATTAACAAAAACTATAATAGTATATATCAATTATTCTAAAATAACACTGAATGTTTGTTTAATTAATTACTTTTTATATTATTGCTTGTATTCACTTGAAAAAATCAGACTTTAAATAGTCAATAAAAATTACAAAAATACAACACAATTACTCAAATTGAAACAGAAAATACAAAAATAAAATCTAATTTAAAATATAAAAAAAACCTAGTATATTACTGATTCTAAAATTACACTGAATTCTGTTAATTTATTTATTACTATATGTATTATTGCTTGTATTTAGTGTAAAAAATCAGACTAAAGTATTTTTACATTTTGTGACCCTTGATGTTGAGTCTGTCGACTGACAAAACATTGAAAATTCGTCTTTCCGAAAAATTTCCAATTGACAAAGAACTGAAAACTTGCTTGCAATGACATTGCGACTGTTAATGTATTGAATGCCTTGTACATCTATGCCATCTACCTTGATGGTCTCATTTCCATCTCTTCTCTCATTCCCAGCTTCCTCTACTTCTTGATAACTACTCCAATGAACTCGACTTGCACTTCTGGGCCCGACTTCTGCCTGCTGTGTCTGAGAAGCTGAGAGCGGTGCGTATGGGCTTCAGGGCCCTTCAAAAGTTCAACTGTATTTTTAGTGATCAGGAAATCATGATTTCCTCCGCCCCGGCTTTTTACGCAAGCACACGGATATGGAGATATCACTGGTGTGTCTGCGGAAAGCTAATTTCAGCAGCTGCTCAGTCAGATTCTCACTGTAAATAAGGTTGAGGTTCATATGTGGTTAGTTTACAGTTGAGGGCGTTTTACACCCTGCTGAAAGAGAGGGAAACGCAGCACGGACGTTATACAGCAATGTCTGCTGATTAAAGTGTGTCAGTGTGCCTGTAGCTTTACAAGTCAGGGACTTCCTGTCGGTGGGGCTGGTCTTTTGTCTGTCGCCCAGCTAAGAGGGACCCCGATGCCAATTACTCATTTTCCGAATTCCTTTTCCATCGTGTTCTCTATGTCACTGGACCAGATGTGCGTAATGAAAAAATCCAGGAATTTACTGTCTCCTGTTTCCAAATATATCCCTTTTTATTAACTTATGAGGAAACAAATACAGTTTGTGTTTTACAGAACTTGCTGGCTTTTGTTTGAAGGAGTTTGTATGAATCAATGGATCGCTGTTATCTGACATTCTCTAGATGCTGTTTTCTTTCTCTCTTCACCTGCTGTAGTGCTGTGGACCCCAGACGCTCAGATTATCTGTCCTGCCTGTAGGCTTTGATGTGTCTGAGTTTAGAGGATAATGGACTTTCCCACCTAGAGTGATTTTAGTTTGGTGCCAAAGGGTTTGCCTTTTGACTCCATGACAGAAATGAAATTCATACTCCTTACTTTGTTGTAATATGTGCAGATTACGGTGATTTTGGCATAAACCACATCGGAAATGTTTTAGTACAACAGCTACAATTAATTAATTTATTTTTTGTTATATAAGTCAGAAGTAATTAAATCCACAGGTCCCCAATCTGGACATTAAAGTCACACATACTGTATGAATTTTGTTGTATTAAATACAAAACTTTGTTTTTTTTTAGCCTTTTTTTTTTGCAATAACTTTTAACCAACTGTTCCTATTTGGACCATCAATTATAACCTGACTAATTTTGTGGACTGAAGGAATTATATGGCACAAAATGCAGTTATAAAATTTACTACAGAAAGTCAGTGGCAATTGCATTTCTTCAAAGTATACCCACCATTTTGTTTATTGCACAAAGTTCTGAAAGAAAAAAGTGCACAAAATACACTTTATGAAAAACACATTTACAGAACAGGAACCCTTTTGAAGACAAAATGCACTTTGCTCTTGAAATGTACTTTATGTAGATGAATATGCATATTTAATTCACAGAATGTGCATTTTGAATTATAAAATTGAATTACAGAAAACGTTTTGTGGACAAAACTGCATTGAGGTCCACAAAACTCCTTTTGTAAATTAAATGCACAGTCCCAAGGTCATTTTTAATGTATTTCTTTCATGGCCACATTCAGGTTTATCAGTTAATAAGTTTTAGCGTGTTATTGAATATAGCAATGTTAATGTATTTGGTCTTGCTGGACTAGATCTGGTGCGCTACTGATGCAGAAGTATGAACTTGCTACTGCTAATAGATACACAGACATGCTGCTGCTGCATAAATAGACATACATAAATCCCGTAGCAGAAATAGGCAGGTGGAGCTGGGGGAGGTGGAGGGGTTCAGAGGAACTGAACGCTGCAGGACTAGCTTACAGTAAACAATGAACCAGACTATTTACATGTTGAGCAAGCAATCTCATTGGCTGCGGGATCAATCAGCTTGTGCCATGTGCTTGCAGATTGCCTGTAAAGGACCTATCAGCCTACGCCCTCTAGAGTTTCATGACTGAACTAGATATTTATGCATTTAAATGTATTAACTATGGAAATGTTCTCTCCATGTTCTAAGTTAGACAACCAGAAAGCATCCAAATACATTTTATCATAATTTGTAACAGTGTACAATTTTGTGCCAAAAATTTTTGTGAAATGTTTTGCTTGAAAAGTGAGCTTGTGCTTTAACAGAAATATAAAAACATTTTAGTTTGATATTTTAAGTAATGCACTGACATTTATGCATTAAAAGTGACTAAACTGTCTGAATTCTGTTTGGGGCTGCTGTAATCTAAAAACATTGATTGTTTTTGGCAAAATTAAAAAGTGCACATTCATTTTGATTTTGAAAAAAACCTTTTTACTTTCTTATATTCACTTTTTCAACAGCTGTTTGACAGAACTAGCTCTAAAGACCTGCTGCAAGTGGTCTCTCTACTGCTTCAGTCCCATGAGACCCCATCTTTCAGCCAACTCATGGCCGCCACCTCCAGCTTGTTCTGTGGCTACACTGAAGGGGCCTTCTCCAGGGTCACCTCCTTCAACTGGTATGAGGATAACAACTACAAAGCCTTTTTGGGCATCAACAGCACACGGGGAGAAGGGAAGTACAGCTACGATCACACGGCCAGTGAGTACTGTACTGTACATAGACTTTAGATTGATGAAGATGAAAAGAGGAGAAAAGAATGTTCTTGTGTTTCTCATAACTCCATATTTCCTTCAGCTCCGTTCTGTAATGACCTCATGAAGGATTTGGAGTCCAATCCGGTCACAAGGATTGTGTGGAGTTCAGTCAAGCCTTTCCTGATGGGCAAAATTCTGTATGCTCCTGATTCCCCTGCCGTCAGACAGATCATTAAAAACGTAAGAGAAAGAGTTCTTCTTTGATTACACACACACCTGGAACAACAGTAGATGAGTGAATTAATGCAACAGCTAATCTTGCTCCGGGCCTGTCAGATAAATCACACATTGCTGCAGACGTGTCAGCGGGTTAGCCAGAGGGGAAATGACGCAGGACTGATGGGTTCCCATAGAGGCTACGTGTGTTTTAGGAACACTTCAGAACATATGACCAGCTGACTGGCTTTTGCTCCCTCAGATTCTTATGTAAGCAGGACTGCAGGTTTTTCGGCTGTTTGCTTTGTAAATGAGTTTCCTCTCTTTCCACTAATAGCATATCCTTAGAATTCCTGTACCTCAAAGAGTAGAGAATGGCAAATGCATAAAGACGACTACTTGTCCAACTTTTTTGTTTGATCAGTAAACTTATTTTGTCTTCTGGGATACATGTAAGGTTACACTTTATTTCGATAGTCCACTTTAGACATTCTACTAACCATTAGTAACTTTGCAATTACATGTCAACTAAGTCTTATTAATTTGCAACTACATGTCAACTAATTCTCATTAGAGTATTAATAGACTGTTAGGTTAGGGTTTGTAGAATACATTAACATGTACTTGCAAAGTTACTTATAGTCAGTAGAATGTCTGTTGGGGACCATCAAAATAAAGTGATAGCAGATATTAGGCAAAGTTACTTTTAGATAGTTGAATGTCTAAAGTTGACTATCAAAATAAAGAGTTACCACATGTAAATATCTTAATATCTTTTTTTTATTATTATTTATACATGAATTAATGTTTACGGATTAGCTTAAATCCTCTAAACTTTTTTAAAATACTCCACACAACCACAGGTTTGAATGATAATTCCTGTATTAATACAGAAATAAAATAAAATTTTCTATTATATTCTACAGTATAGCATATTTTATATCGTTTTTTTAATGCATATTGTCTACATTTAAGCTCATTTAACAAATATTAGAAGAAAAAAATAAACATGACATGTAGAAGTCATTCAAGTGTAATCGACCAGTCTCTGTTGTCACCGTAACGGCGCTGGATCTCTTGCCGGAGCTTGTATCATGTTCAGCGGGGGAACTTCTAACTTCAGACCGCCGCCTGTGTTTCACTCGTAGCCGAAATATGCTGTGACTGACTCCATAACTTGTCCATAAACAAACACTATACAGTTCTCTGAGAACATATCTTAACATCGTAAGTATTTATATTCTGTATATTTTTGAATAAAATTATAAAATGTTATGCAAGCATCAGGCGTTTCAATCACGCGAAAAGACCGACGCTACACTCATTTAGGCGACTCACATCGCGCCCCTGTATGTTGCGTTGCATAAAATTAAACGACATACAGCACAATAACGATTTCATAAAATAAAATGTACCGTAAAACCTGTATTTTATCGAAGACATGCACCAATTTGACAGAACTGTGCGCACTGCTCTCTCCTGAAGGGGACGCAAAATGCCCGCGAAAAATACCTCAGTCCCTGGGTTGTTATGTCTGACCCAGGAGCTGGGTAACACAAAAACTACTAACTTCTGAAGGGCAATACTAAAAAAAAAAAAAAAAAAAAAATCTTTTAACAAAATAAGAAAAAATACACATCATCTTGTTCATCTTGTTTACACCCTGGCTCTAAAAGCTTTGTGTTGCCTCCTTGAGCACAATGTTTTACCTTTTGTAATAGTTGTAAATTAGGCACTCCAGTTGTCTAAATTGTGAAAAGATGGATCTCAAAATCATAGTCACTGTTGGAAAGGGTTCAATATACAGAAGATTCTAGAAAACCAAAGAATTTGCGGGACCTGGAGGATTTTTCTAAAGTACAGTGGGCAGTTTAATTGCTCAGGACAAACAAGGGACTCATGAAGAACATCACAAAACATTAAAACAAACCATCCAGGTAACACAGTATTAAGATTCAAAGGTATGTAAACTATTGAACTGGTTCTTGACTATAGTTTTGTCTCTATAATGTAACCTCCAACTCTTTCCTTGATGCCTCTCGCAGTTGGAAAAGTGGAAGCAAAAAACAAAGCATTTGAATGAAAGAGCGATAAAGAAAGAGAAAGAGAAAGAGGGAGGTAAGGCTTTTGCCCCTGGAGAGAGCTCCGGTGCAGGACAGGCTTGCCCTGGGCAATGGTCCATGGCTTTGGTCCCATCAGATCAGCTTTAGAAAGCTTCAGTTTCTCTGTTTATGCAGTAGGGCTTTCAGTGGGACTGTGTAAACTGCTCCTGGTGGGAATTCAGTCATTCTGTGGTCAAACTCGAAGCAGACGACCAGTTGCCACCACCTGAGTATTGTTCTGTCTTTGAGACTGTGCCATTGAATGCTAAACAGACTGATTATTTAATTTGTTCTTACTTTATTTGAATGCATCTAACCTTTGTAAGTTTGTGTGTTTATCCAGGCAAACACTACCTTTGAGGAATTAGAAAGACTTAGGAACATGGGTCGGGCCTGGGAGGAGGTGGGCCCACAGGTGTGGAGCTTCTTTCAGGATGGTGTGCAGATGAACATGCTTCGGGTAAACTCTTAAACATTCTTCGAAAAAATTATACCAATACATAAGAGAGCCTTTCATTTTTAGAACAATTCTTCAAGGGTGAATGTGATTAGAAAATGTTCCTGGATTAACATCCTTGTTGCATTCCAATAAACCAATCAGATTTAAGGCATAGGTTTAGAGTTAATGTCAAGGTTATGCTTACAGCAATTGTGTTAGGGGCTTCTACACCAACCTATCGCCTAGGAATATAGTTCCAGGATGTCTAAATCAAGGCAGCCATATTTCAGGTTTCAGTTCCATAATATTGTGCCTTTTATCTCAGGACTCCATTAGAAACCCCACAGTGATGGATTATATCAACAAAGGCCTCCAGGATACTCCGTTTACTGGCCATCACATCCTCAACTTCCTGTACAACGGTCCCGAGGAGGATCGAACCCAGGACATGCCTAATTTTGACTGGCGGAACATCTTTAACCTGACTGACCGAGTTATTCGCCTCATAAACCGATACGGAGAGGTATCAAATGCTAGCGACAAGAATACTACTCATATGTAAAATGTGCAGTACTGCATACTGTGAGGAGTACTGTGTCCCACAATGCATTGACCTTCCATTTCCAGTATGATGAACTACCTTTTATTTTTTATTTTTTTAAACAAAACTGGACCTAAAATGCATATATAGTACTTATACATATATACATATAGTGCAGTCTGAAGTATGGTCATATTACGTTTTTTAAAAACACATCCTTTGAAATTCTAAATATCATTTTTAAGAGTTCTTTTATTGGTGATAATCAAGCTAGACTTTCTAAGTTCACTCATCATTTAGAATTTCAGTGTAGATAAAGAGACCAATCTGCTCAGAAGCAGGAGGGTGAAAACCAAGTGGTCACTCTCAGCCGGCTCTGCCTCTCTGATGTCAAGCAGAACAAAGAAAACCGTTTGATTTCTCACTGAGAGTTTGCCAGTGTAGAAGAGCTCTTTAATGGTGGAGTTCAATGCTGAATGCCTTCAATACAAATCCAGGGTGAGCTTAAGGCAGCCTGTGCCAGCGAGAGCAAGACCTCTGCTATCGAAACCATGTGTCTTTTAGTTTTTGTCTCTGTCTCAGCTAGCAACACTTGAGGAGTGACAGACAAACCCAACGAATGAGTCCAATTCGATACAGCTGTCAGTCTGCTCGGCCTACACAAAGAGAAAGCGCAGGCCAGTTTACTGCAGTGCATACCGACCACATGGAGAACAATGTCTCCAAGATCTCAAATAGACTCCCACCATCTTATGCCAAGCTGAAAACAAATCAGCAAACAATTCAATTAAACTCAAGACTCATTGAATGAGTCTTTTTGGATTCTAATATTGTGCTGAATTCTGATACAGATCTAATACAGTGGAACGACTTGATCTGATTCAGCTTGACAGTCCGGCATTTAAATGTCAAGTAAAATATATATAAAATAGTGAATAGTATTTCAGGTGCAGTAACAGAAAATTAAATATATTAAAAAGAAATAATATTAATAATCATAAAGAAATAATAATAACTATTAAAATATATTTTTACAATAAATATAATGTGCATACATAATACTTTTAATTTTTAGATGCTGTCATTATATTACACCTTTCAGCATATGTCCAAATGTACAAAAACATGCATATAAACATTTCATACAAATACCTATATACAAATTAAATTATGAAGTAGAAATAAGGTAAAATTTGAACACTTTGACAATCACTTATATGCCCCCTCTGTTTACAGTGTCTAGTCCTGGACAAGTTCTCTGGCATTTCTGATGAGGACCAGCTGACCCATCGAGCGCTGGACCTTCTAGGGGAGAGCAAGTTCTGGGCAGGGCTGGTATTTGTTGACATGTACTCCTGGACCACCAAGGTGCCCCCTCATGTCAAATTCAAGATCCGCATGGACATTGATGTCGTGGAGCGCACCAACAAGATCAAAGACAGGTCTGTCTGTATACTCTTGGAAAAAATGTGCAAAAAGTGTACCTTTAAGGGTACAACAGCTTGACACTGTGGCAGTACCCTTAAAAGGACAACTTTGTACCTTATTTACGCATAGTAGTACCTTATAGGGTACATATTACTACTAAAATGCACCTTTTTGGGGTAGATAAGGTACAAAGTTGTTCTTTTATGGGTACTGCCATAGTCATTCCCCAAATCTTGATTGTCTTTGCATTAATTCCAATGTATATCCTCTCCTATGGTCAGATACTGGGATCCAGGGCCAAGAGCTGATCCAATGGATGATCTGCGTTACATATGGGGAGGATTTGCTTACTTGCAGGACATGATAGAACATGGAATAATAAAGAGCCACACAGGGAAGGAATGGCCGTTAGGAGTCTACCTGCAGCAGATGCCCTATCCCTGTTATGTGGATGACCTGTGAGTATCACACTCAGAATTTTTAACATTTATAGATAGGGATGCATGATATTTTTCCTTCTTGAGCTCCATATTCTTCTATATCACACTATATGAGCTATTAAAGCCTGGTGTATCAAATATGATACTTGACAAAAAACATATGCAGACTTGCACACATGTTTTTTAATATTTTGTCTAAAGGTTCAATAAACTGTTCCATTAAAATTATTTAAAAAAAATATTTTATTTTAATCTGACTATTATTTCATATGTCAGGTTTTACAGTGTTATAGTGTTCGTTCGTTGCCTAAATTCACTTTTAACATTTAAAATGAATTTATTTATTTTTATATTTTAGTCTTTTATTTTTAATTTATATAGACAAATAGTTAATTTTTAAGTAGCCAATTTAATGATTATTATCCATAACATGAAAATGATTAACTGCTTACTGGCATCTGACAGAATTTTAATATTGTTGCATGATTGCATCCATATTTTAGGAACATAAATTAGTTTTTTTATGTCCAACCGTTAGTCCTCTCCTCCAATCAATAATCTATCTTCTTCTCCTCATTGGCGACACACAGCTTCATGCTGACTCTGAACCGCTGCTTTCCGATCTTCATGGTATTGGCCTGGGTCTACTCTGTCTCTATGACGGTGAAGAGCATTGTGCTAGAGAAGGAGATGAGGTTGAAAGAAACTCTGAAGGCCATGGGCGTCACCAACCGTGTGCTCTGGTGCACATGGTTCATCGACACATTCTTCATGATGGCCTCCAGCACAGCCCTGCTTACTCTCATTATCATGGTAAGAGATTGTGTCCAAAACACCCCTAATATCATGAAGCAAGACCACCTAAGACCAGTAAACAAGTGCTTTTTTTCAGTAGAATAGTGGTTAAAGATCTGGTCAGAACCAAGGTTGTTGGTTCCAGTTCCCATGACTTTCACCACTGTTTTTTAAAAAAAATGAGTGCTGTCCCTGTAAAAAAAAATATTTTAGGTTTCTTTCTGAAATGTGAGCAAAAGTTTTTCTGTTTTCAGATTTCATTTTTGTGATATACTGACATCTTGTGGTGACCATCATAAGTGACATTTGAAGATGTACTAGTGTTTTGAGCAACAGTGTACAACCAAATGTATGTTGTGAAGAATATAAAAGATCATCTTTGTTTTCTCACAGGGAGGAAAAGTGCTGAACTATAGCAATCCCGTCATTCTCTTCCTATTCCTGCTCACTTTCACCATGGCAACCATCATGCAGTGCTTCCTCATGAGCGTGTTTTTCAACAAGGCTAACTTGGCGGCAGCCTGCAGTGGAATCATCTACTTCACTCTATACCTGCCGCACATAGTGTGCTTCGCTTGGCAGGACCGCATTACCAAGGACATGAAAATCATGGCGGTATGTCGCATGATAAAACGTCACAGTGGAAACACACTAGTGAACAGAACAAATTATATTTATATGGTAACACTTTTCAATAAGGTCCCATTAGTTAACATTAGCTAATGCGTTAAGATATTTGTTACAGTATTTATTAATCCTTGTTAACATTTGTTAATAAAAATACAACTGTTCATTGTTAGATCAAGTTAGCTCATATTCATTAAATACTATTAATAGATAAAACTTTTATTTTTTCATTTAGTATTTTTAATTGTTAGTTCATGTTAACTAATGTTAACAAATGAAACCTCATTGTAATGCATTACAAACTATATAAATAATTTGATTATGTAATACTCTTTTATTGATAAAACAGCAACTTAAATGTGATATTCTGAGTCTAAGATTGTTATATTGTGTATCAGAGTCTGATGTCCCAGGTGGCGTTTGGCTTTGGGACGGAGTACCTGTCCCGTTACGAGGAGCAGGGTCTCGGCTTGCAGTGGGATAACATCCAGACCAGCCTTCTGGAGGGGGACGAGTTCTCCTTTCACACCTCGATTATCATGATGGCTGTGGATACGGTCCTTTATGCCATTCTCGCATGGTACCTCGATAATGTCTTCCCAGGTAAACTATATTCAGGTTTATTTGATAATAAAAAGCCTATCAGAGGACCATAACTTGTGTTTATCATCAGGGCAGTATGGTATTGGCCGGCCTTGTTACTTTCCAATCCAGCCTTCTTATTGGTTGAACCGACCTGAGCCTCTAAAACAAGGTGAGTGGCTTTTTAACTTATTATAAGTGGCTGCATCAGCTTTTTATAAACACGTAATCTTTTTTTACACAGTTCCTGGAAAGGCAGCAGTGGAGAAACCTGCTTTTGATAATCTGGTGAACAACACTGATGACAAGGCCAAGAACCACACAGCACCTGAAAAACCTCCGGAGCAGCCAGGGTCCTGCAAACATGGAGACATACGGGACAAAATAGAGAAAGAACAAAAGAGGCTAGATGAAGAGGAGACAACCAATCAGAGCATGAGCACAGACTCATCAGGTGTGTGAGAAAAAACGCCAGCCTAAGGTGGTTTGCTGGTCTTAGCTGGTCCCCCAGGCCTAGTTTACCAGGTTTGGAGATATTTTAGTCAGCTAATCCATATGAACTGACCAGGTAAACTAGCCGAACACCAGTGGCCGGTTGCAGACTAGTCATACAATTTAGTCATCTAATTTTTTCTTTAGGACTGGTCATAACTTTTTTATGTAAGTTAGAGTAGATTGGATTCGAAGTAAGACTGATTACCCCTTGAATAACTGCTAGTTGGTCAGACTAGTTTTTAAAACAAACAATGTGTCCGAAATCAAATATATCCCTACTATATAGAATGCGAAAAACAGTACGCCAAAAGAGTAGTATATCTGAATACACAGTATTCGAAAAACAGTAGGCGAAAATTACCCGAATGACCTACTACTTCCACCGTGATTCTGAAGTGCGCATTCGATATGGAAATTTTACTATCCCATTAGGCCACAGGAGAGGATTTATGAATGCCAGTGAAGTGACGCAACTGATGCTGGTAGGTCACGTGACAATAACAACATGGCGGATGTAGTACGTCCGGATTTCATTTATACTACGCATATTCATACTATATAGAACATACTTTTTTAACAGTCGCGAAGTAAGTTCAAATTCAAATGTAGTACCTACTCAGTACACGATTTCAGACACAGACAGTCTATAGTACTGTTTATGCAGTTTAGCCAGGCTAGGTTGGTTTATGCAGATTGTATTAGCATGGAACTGCTGAATTACTAACTATTTAAAGGGATAGTTCACCCAAAAATGAAAATTTGATGTTTATCTGCTTACCCCCAGCGCATCCAAGATGTAGGTGACTTTGTTTCTTCAGTAGAACACAAATGATGATTTTTAACTCCAACCGTTGCCGTCTGTCAGTCAAATAATGCTAGTGGATGGGAACTTCTACTATAAGAGTAAATAAAACTTGCATAGACAAGTCCAAATTAAACCCTGCGGCTCGTGACGACACATTGATGTCCTAAGACACGAAACGATCGGTTTGTGCAAGAAACCGAACAGTATTTATATCATTTTTTACCTCTAATACACCACTATGTCCAACTGCATTCAGCACTCGATTCGTTTGGTCTGATCGCGCTCTGACAGCGGCAGTGATGTCTCGCGCATATACTTCAATGAGAGTGAGACATCACTGCCGCTGTCAGAGCGCGATCAGACCTTACTAACGAGTGCTGCGCGCGGTTGGACATAGTGGTGTATTAGAGTTAAAAAATTATATAAATGAAGAGTTTGGTTCCAAAACGCAATAAACGCCATTTTCAAAAAATTGAGTTTCCACCAAAATCAGTATTGTATCTGGTCGATATTGAAAAGTCATTTATTAATTTTGCGCAAAATGCGATATCCGTCGTGTTATTCTGTCATGTTTTCTCCCTTTCTTCCCAGAACGCGACAAACGCCAGTGTCCTTTCTCTGCAGAACGCGATATATCCGCTCTCAACCAATCACAGCGCACCATTCCACACACTGTAAACATTAAAGGCTTTTTTAAAAGCCGTTTTTAATACCAATGTACTCAGCAAATGTGTTTATTTAACCGTGCGGTGGCGCCAGATACTCTTTAATCCGTAATGACAAATAATTCATAACATTAACAAGATGACCATTGGAGCGACGGCTGAATGTATTTTTAGTAAATTGGCTGAATATAAGATAAATATTGGCAAAGTTTAGACTCTGTCATATATGTGAATCAACTTACTTTGTTGTGTATTTTCAGTTTGAAAAATAACTTTTATATTGATGGATTAATTGCATTTTGAAAAAAAAAAGTGTCATGGATTTATTGCATTTTGGGAAAAAAATAATACGTTTTTATAATAAACTTTTTAAAATCAAAATGTAGATTTGAATTTTTAATGTTTTTATATCCAAAAGATGCTATGTGAAAGTTTGAAACAGAAAATAGGGGTTTTCATCTTGCCAATTTTTTGGTAAAGAAAATACCTTTTTACTCAAAATAATCAAAATGGAGTTATTGCGTTTTGGAACCAAACTCTTCAAATACTGTTCGGTTTCTCGCACAAACCGATCGTTTCGTGTCTTAGGACATCAATGTGTCATCACGAGCCGCAGGGTTTAATTTGGACTTGTCTATGCAAGTTTTATTTACTCTTATAGTAGAAGTTCCCATCCACTAGCATTATTTGACTGACAGACAGCAACGGTTGGAGTTAAAAATCATCATTTGTGTTCTACTGAAGAAACAAAGTCACCTACATCTTGGATGCCCTGGGGGTAAGCAGATAAACATCAAATTTTCATTTTTGGGTGAACTATCCCTTTAACCTGTAAATTCTGACAGATATATTGTGGATCTCCAAATGTTTTTACAATGGCAATTCTCCAGTGGGCTTTATTATCTATCAGGGGAAACATTTAATTCTACAGTATTTTGTAAAGGAACCTATTACATCAAACAGGAAGGTGGTGTTTCTCTTCTTACTCCTGGAAAAGATCCCATCAGATGTATTAAAAGACCTAACCAGGCTTATCTGCTTGACTAGAGCGCAGGCATCCAGCAGGTTTCTTGGCTTTGAACTGATGGAGCCCCATGGGAGTAATTACTGCGGTCTTAGCTTCGCTGGCGTTATCCATCAGCACTTGCCAGCGCTCTGTCTTAAGTTCAAGCGCACTGTATAAGGTGGCTCCAGGCATGTGTGCACATGCACACATGGACACTAGTATGATCGCACACAATGCACAAACACATCTCTGTCCGTGCCCTTTGTGGGAACCCGGTGGCCTTGTGTCTGTTTGCTTGGCTGGCAGGTTGGAATGCTGGTTTCTGTGTTTGTCTTATTGCCGGTTAATGTATATTAGAATCGTTAGAGATGTGTATTCCATCATTGTGACAATGACATTCCTTTCGTCTCACGAATCTAGGTGTAAATACACCTTTTCCTAACAAAAGTAGCCATGGTTGCAAGCAAAATAATAGTTACTTCAGGGTTTTTTGGCCAGTGATAAATAACAATTATTTGATTTGGGATTATTTCATAAGGAGCTCTGTATAACATCTAATATCTTAATAACCTTCCAATCTCTCATCTCCAGGGAGGCACTTTTTCGAGCCCGAACCATCCGGTTTGGTGGTTGGAGTGTGTGTGGAGAACCTGTATAAGGTGTTCAGCGGCGGCTCTCAACCTGCTGTGGATGGTTTGAGTATCACCTTCTACGAGGGTCAGATCACAGCTTTCCTCGGACACAACGGTGCAGGAAAAACCACTACCATGTTCGTATCCAAAATCAGTGAAATAGATCTTTATCTATGGGAATATCATACATGAAAGTTTTCTCTTCTCTCCCACAGGTCTATTCTCACCGGCATGTTCCCTCCCACCTCTGGCACGGCATATATTTATGGGAAAGATATCCGAACCGACATGGATGCCATTCGTAAATCTCTGGGAATGTGCCCCCAACATAACATCATCTTTCACCAGTTCGTAAACCTCTCATGTGGTTTCACTTGGAAGGATGTTGGTACACCTGCTAAAATAAAATGTCAGAATATTGATTTGTTTTGATCTCTTTTTCTTCTACAGTTTGACGGTAGCAGAGCACATCTTGTTTTACTCTCTACTGAAGGGTAGGCCGTTACCCGAAGCCCAGCTAGAGGTGGAAAACATGCTGGAAGATCTCGGTCTCCCTCACAAGAGGAATGAGGAGGCACAAAACCTGTCAGGTTAGATCATAAATATCATTATAACAATCCTTTCCTCTGCAGACCGAACTCAGTTCTGTTCTGTAAGACTGAATTGACTAAGATCTTTGAGAAATGAAAAAAGGATATTGTCTTCCTATGTAGGTGGTATGCAGAGGAAGCTTTCCGTCGCCATGGCTTTTGTCGGTGGTGCTAAAGTGGTGTTTCTGGATGAACCTACATCAGGAGTGGATCCCTATTCTAGACGCTCCATCTGGGACCTTCTGCTGAAATACCGTGCTGGTACATGAGCTAAACTTAAAATATATACACACAGTCAAACCAAAATGTATTCAGACACCTTGAACATTTCATTCATTAATTTAGTTTAATCACTATAGTTAAAACAAAATGGTAATATGACAAGATCTCAGTTATACGGAAGAGGATTAGGGCCAAGCAATAATAAAAAAATAAAACCATCTCGAGATTAAAGTTGTTAAATTTCGAGAAAAAACTCGTTAAATTTCGAGAAAAAAAACGAAATAAAATGTTGAGAATAAACTCATTAAATTGCGAGAAAAAACTCGTTAAATTTCAAGAAAAAAGTCAAGATAAAATGTTGAGAATAAACTCGTTAAATTACGAGAAAAAACTCGTTAAATTTCAAGAAAAAAGTCGAGATAAAATGTTGAGAATAAACTCGTTAAATTACGAGAAAAAACTCGTTAAATTTCAAGAAAAAAGTCGAGATAAAATGTTGAGAATAAAGTCATTAAACTACGAGAAAAAAAGTCGTTATTTGTTCTCGTAATTTAGCGACTTTATTCTCATAATTTAATGAGTTTATTCTCAACATTTTATCTCGACTTTTTTCTCGAAATTTAACGGGTTTTTTTCTCATAATTTTACGAATTTGTTCTCATAATCTAACGACTTTTTTCTCGTAATTTAATGACTTTATTCTCAACATTTTATCTCGAGTTTTTTTCTCGAAATTTAACGAGTTTTTTTCTCATAATTTAACGAATTTGTTCTCATAATCTAACGACTTTTTTCTCGTAATTTAATGACTTTATTCTCAACATTTTATCTCGAGTTTTTTTCTCATAATTTAACAAATTTGTTCTCATAATCTAACAACTTTTTTCTTGTAATTTAATGACTTTATTCTCAACATTTTATCTAGACTTTTTTCTCGAAATTTAACAAGTTTTTTTCTCATAATTTAACAAATTTGTTCTCATAATCTAACGACTTTTCTCGTAATTTAATGACTTTATTCTCAACATTTTGTCTCAACCTTTTTCTCGAAATTTAACAACTTTAATCTCGAGATGGTTTTATTTTTTTATTATTGCTTGGCCCTAATCCTCTTCCGTACAGTTAAACTGTGTCAGAAAAAAAAACTTAATTATGTCAGATAGCACTTTAGCAAAACATGGTCATCAAAGTGTCTGAATAATTTTTACTTCCAATTTTTTTTTTTTTTTTTTTATCAATTTTACTGGTAGTCCACTGTATGAATAATTTTTGGGTATAATATGTCACAGTTTACTTTATTTTGCTATCCTCAATTACATAAATTAACTATAGTGTCCTGCACCCACTAGTAAAAATAAATCAAAAATATCAAAAATGTCTGAATAGTATATATAAATATGTTATATCCATCCATCCATATAATATTTACTGATATTATATAATATTTACTAATCAATCCATTGTAAAATTGAGCATCATCTAACAGACGTTGTTCTATACATTTCTACTCTAAGAAATGTGTGTATCTGTGTGTGTCATTCAGGCCGTACAGTGATCTTGTCCACACACCACATGGATGAAGCTGACCTGCTGAGTGACCGTGTGGCCATCATCTCTCAGGGTCGTCTGTACTGCTGCGGCTCTCCTCTCTTCCTGAAGAACTGTCTGGGCGCTGGTTTCTACCTCACTCTGGTGCGGCGCATTAAAGAGCAGCCGTCCCATGTCAGACAGGAGGTGAGACATTTACCGTCTATTACAGACAGTGTATAAAGCAGCTAGACTCACATAGTTGTTCTGGTTCTCACAGGGTCGGTGTGACTGCACTGAGGACTGCTCCTGTAAGTGCTCCCTCTGTACCAAATTTAAAGAGAGCAGCGGAGATCAGCCCAGAGTGTCAGAAAGACAAATGGAAGGTAAAGAGTTCATATGTTTATTTCAGATCAATGAAATCAAACTGAAATGATCATAATTTAGGTTTATGTATAATCTCACTCTCTCAGGGGACATAGAGAACATAACAGCCCTCATCCACCATCACGTCCCAGAGGCCAAATTGATAGAGGTCATAGGGCAGGAGCTGACCTTCCTGCTGCCCAGCCGGGGATTCAAACATCGTTCTTATGCCAGCCTGTTCAGAGAGCTGGAGGAGACGCTGGCAGACATGGGGCTGAGCAGCTTTGGAGTGTCAGACACTTCATTGGAAGAGGTTTGTCGTGCACACACAGGCTCATTTATCATTTGCATTTGAGAACAAAAACAAACATTATTTTATTTTATTTTGCAGCAAGGGATCAATATTTTATAAACCATCATCCTCCTTACAACCTGTAAAAATCAAGTTTTGTCTCTTTTGTGTCCTGCAGATATTTCTGAAAGTCACAACTGATGGAGAGGCTGCTCACATCAACACTGCATCTGGTAAGATTTTAGTCTACTATCTCTGCTATATAGATATTGTGTATATGTGTCAGTTTATGGTGCTTGTGAGTCTTGTATATTGTGATTGTGATGTCTATTTTTGTGGTTGAACCCCTTAGACATCAGAGTTCTGCAACAGAAATCTCTTACAAGTCTTTTTAGAGACAACGCAGTCAAAGTGAATATAGAAGAAGGTGACGACCAACTTAGTCTCTCCGGCTTATAATGCTTCATCCTTACTTCAGCTAAAGCTGCCTGCTAAAACAACACAGAGTTAAATGGACACAACAAAGACATGCCGCTAGACACTATGCTAAATAGTGCATGTGGTGCCGGTTAACCCTTTGACGCATTTAGTGATTTTTTTCGACCCTTACTCATAATTCTTTATGATTTATTAATTCTTATATTTTTTTATTTGACAAAATATATTGTATGATATATGATGAAATCATCTATTGAACAGATGTGTAACTCTCAATATTCATATAAAATATTATATTTATTTAACAAAAAATTATAAAAAATGTAATACATCAAAGGGTTAAGCTCGCTTTTTATAGTTGTAGCTATAGTTATTTTTAATAGTTAAAAATTAGTTATAGAATAATATATTGGCCAATTCTATTATTATAAACTATCAAAGGATATTTGAGCTTTTTGAGATTCTGTATAAGTCAACCCTGGTTTTGTTTTGTTTTTTGTTTTGTTTTGTTTTATTATTTTACTTTGAACCATCATCTTTCTTTGTAGAAACGTTACATTTGTTTAATACTAATAATGTTTTATTACATTTTGTCTATATGCTGTTAATAAATTGTACCAGCATTATATCAGCCTTCAACCACCCCTGTTCTCTAGATATCTGCATCAGCCTTTGGAAAACTCAATCTCATATTAGTTGACCAAAAACGTATAAAAAATAATAATGAATAATTTGGTTTGATCTTTTGTGCAGATGCAGACAGATTGATGTATGCTAATGGACAGACAAACTCTGGAATTTTTCCCAGCAAAGACGGCAGAGGATCCCCACAGGTGAAGGGAATCTTTCTGGTCCTAAAACAGTTCTTCGCTCTTCTCATTAAGAGATTTCATCACACCACACGCTCCGGAAAAGACTTCCTTGCCCAGGTTAGAATAACATCATTGCTTTGTAAACTTTTAGCTTTGTAACAACAGTAAAGAAGTCCATAGGTTTTGCTTGAAAAATTTTTATTTTCTATGATGGTTATTGATATTCTCTTCCTCAGATTGTGTTGCCCGCCAGTTTTGTCCTTGTTTCGCTGATGTTCACGCTGATTGTTCCTCCATTCGGCGAATATCCCAGTCTTACTCTAAGTCCGTGGATGTACGGCCGACAGTTCACCTTCTTCAGGTACATTTACGATGAAACAGGATTAGATCGTTTATTTAACGTATAGTTACCCGAGAAGCTAAAAACATTATTTTGTGTCTGTTTCCAGTAATGAACGGACGCAAAGCCCAGATATGAGGTATTTTGGTGAGGTTCTTCTAAACAGACCTGGATTTGGGACTCGCTGTATGGTGGATGAACCTCTACAGTAAGTGTACTAATGATATATAAATGAATATCCAGTTTTGTTTGTTCTGCTTACCATGTCCATTTATGTTTCCCACAGAGACTATCCATGTAATAACATAACCACAGAGTGGGAGATGCCCCTAGTGAACCCGACGCTCATTGAGATGCTGGGTAACCCGGAGTGGACAGACATCAGTCCATCTCCCAGCTGCCAGTGCAGCACACCCAAAACACTCACCATGTTACCTGTGTGTCCAGAAGGTGCTGGGGGTCTTCCTCCTCCCCAGGTCTGTCTTTCGACTATAGATATGACAGTAAAAAGTCCTTAAAATGGTGTATAAAGATGTGGTTCCTGCATTTCAGAGGATTCAATCCACTGGTGACATGTTGATGGATCTGACCGGCAGGAACATCTCTGATTATTTGGTGAAGACCTACCCAAACTTAATACGAACAAGGTATTATGGCCCATTTACGACAAATTGTTCATTAACTAGCTCTTGTGTTTCCAGGAATTAATCTTTTATTTGTGTTTTTGTTGTACAGCTTGAAGAGCAAGTACTGGGTGAATGAACAAAGGTATTGGGTGTCTTATTCATGGAGTAGAAAATACAATTACTCCCTCTTGTGGATACTTAGAGAACACATATATGCTTAAAAAAATGTGTGGAAGACAGTATGTGATCTCTTTCCTTCAGGTATGGTGGCATTTCTGTCGGAGGGCGACTTCCTGTTCTTGATGTGGATCCTAAAACCATCCAGAATGCAGCTGCTCAGATAGGACATCTGCTTAATGTCACAGGGGTAAATGTTTCATATTGTTTCATTGTGAATTCGATGTAATCATATTTTCCATATTATATATATATATATTTTTAATGTTTTTAAAAGAAGTTTCGTCTGCTCACCAAGGCTACATTTATTTAATTAAAAATACAGTAAAAACAGTAATATTGTGAAATATTATTACAATTTAAAATAACTGTTTTCTATTTGAATATATTTCACAAAGTAATTTATTCCTGTGATGGCAAAGCTGAATTTTCAGCATCATTACTCCAGTCTTCAGTGTCACATGATCCTTCAGAAATCATTCTAATATGCTGATCTGCTGCTCAAGAAACATTTAATGTGTACAATTGTACAAAATATTTGTGTATAATATTTTTTTCAGGATTATTTGATGAATAGAAAGTTCAAAAGAACAGTGTTTATCTGAAATCTAATTTTTTGTAACATTATAAATGTCTTTACTGCCACTTTTGATTGATTTAATGCATCCTTGCTGAATAAAAGTATTCATTTCTTTAATTTCTCTTCAAAAAAAAATAATAAAAATTCTTACTGACCCCAAACTTTTGAACGGTAGTGTATAATGCTACAGAAGCTTTGTATTTCATATAAATGCTGTTCTTTTGAACTTTCTATTCATCAAGGAATCCTGAAAAAAAAAGTACACAACTGTTTTCAACATTGAAAATAATCATAAATGTTTATTGAGCAGCAAATCAGCATATTAGAATGATTTCTGAAGGATCATGTGACACTGAAGACTGGAGAAAATTCAGCTTTGCATCACAGGAATAAATTACTTTGTCAAATATATTTAAATAGTACACATAGTTATTTTAAATTGTAATAATATTTCAAAATATTACTGTTTTTTACTGTATTTTTAATTAAATAAATGTAGCCTTGGTGAGCAGACGAAACTTCTTTTAAAAACATTAAAAATCTTAGTGGTTCCAAACTTTTGGACTGTACTGTATATATATATATATATATATATAAAAGTTACTTAAAACCAATTAATGAATAATAATTAACTTTATTTTTTAATTATGATTAAAAATTATTAGTTTTTAAAAATTATTTTAACTTTTAAAAAAATATTTTATTTATTGCGAGAAATAAAGTCAGAGTTGCGAGATATAAACTCGCAATTCTGACTTTTTTCTCGCAATTCCGACTTTTTTTCTCACAATTGTGAGATATAAACGTGCAATTACACATTATAAAGTCCAATTCTGAGGGAAAAAAGACAAAATTGTGAGTTTATATCTCACAATTCTGACTTTATAACTTGCAGTTGCGAGTTTATATCAAGAAACAAGCGGTGGAAGTGGTGGAAACAAGCTTCCATAGCAAAATAATACTTCAATTTGACAAAACATAAATTTTAAATGGTAAAACAGTAGATATATTGACAAAACGTATTCATCCACTTACTGGTTGTCAGACGTTTCTATTTTTAAAAACTTTTTTTGTGTGTTTAATAAATTATCATTTTATAGTTTTATTGTGGCTTAAGTATTAATACTTTTGAGGGTCACTTTATGTTCATGTTGTAATCATTTACAGGGCAGATACTCAAAGCTTGCTCTGCGGGAGTTTGGTACTTTCTTGAGGTATATGGAGACTGAAAACAATGTCAAGGTGAGATTTCTTTCAGCTTCACTTCCTGTCGCAGTTTACTGAGCTCGTCCCATTCAAGATAAATAACCCATTTGTCATCTCCTCTAGGTGTGGTTCAATAACAAAGGCTGGCACGCTATGGTGGCCTTCATGAACGTGGCGAATAACGCCATCCTTCGAGCTAACCTGCCTCCTGGTGTCAATTTAAATGAGTACGGCATCACAGCCATCAATCATCCACTAAACCTGACCAAGGAACAGCTGTCGGAGGTCACAGTGTGAGTGTAATGCTGACAGAACTTCACACAGTTGTTTTACTTGCAAATCTGTCTCAGTAGAGCATGCCAAATGGCTATGTAAGTACTGTTCACTCATTCATTCTCAGACTGACCACCTCAGTGGATGCAGTGGTTGCCATCTGCGTGATCTTCGCCATGTCCTTCGTACCGGCCAGTTTTGTGCTGTATCTGATCCAGGAGAGAGTGACACAGGCCAAACACTTGCAGTTTGTGAGTGGGGTCAGTCCTATTGTGTACTGGACTGCTAACTTCTTCTGGGACATGGTTAGTATGAGGACACTACATCTTGCCATAAAATGCCAACATGTTCACTGGTCCCACAAAATATATATATATATATATATATATATATATATATATATATATATTAGTTAGAAATGTGTTTTTATATTTGCTTGAAATATTTAAATGGATCATGTATTGTTCTTTACCATTTCTTTTGTTCATTAAATTAAATTATTTTTAATTGAAAAATTTTTAAATAAAAAAAACCTAAATAAATATATACATACATGAATAAATACAAATATTTGTTTTAATTTTTAGTTATGTATTTTTATATTTGCTAGAAATATTTACAGTACATTTCTAATTAAATATTATGTTCTTTACCATTTTTTGTTCATTGAATTAAATTATTTTATTTAAATTATAATTTATTTATTTTTTACAAAAAGAAAATAAGCAACAAGCTAGATATTATACTGCTGTTAATGCAATGCCATTAATTTCTAAACACACTTCTGCTAAAAAAAAAAATAAAAAAATGATGCAAAACATAATTTATTGGTTTGGCATTCTTGCTTATGCTTTTAGATGATCACAAATCATTTTTGCAATTTCAACAAAACCTATGTTAGCCACTAACATTATCTTGGTGACAAATCGGCGCAATTTGCAACTACATCCCTATTGCTGAGCCCTGTATAAATAATAGACATCATAAATTAAATACTAATAAACCAGAAGCATTTTGTTTTGACCATTAAGTGTCTTTATAGTGTATAATGAATCTAGAATAAATATAGAAGTGTATTTATTCTATAGCATTGTCTTATGTTCTCTAAAATGGTCCTATAATTCAGTTTTGCTGTTGTCCTGTCATTTCAGATAAACTACGCTGTCAGCGCGGCGATGGTTGTGGGGATTTTTATTGCATTTGATAAAAAATGCTATACCTCGCCAGGCAACTTGCAAGCCCTAATAGCTCTGCTGATGCTTTATGGGTAATGTCATTTTTCATTGATTCTTTTACATTTCTTTTAGCAGAACAGCCTTTTTAGGTATATTTAGATCTGTCTTAGTAGATATGTCAGTCGAAATCCAAGTACTCTGTGTAAAAAGGTCACCATCAGCTTTAACAGTACGGTCTGAGAGATGAAGTAGACCCCACTGAAAGGTTTGAAGGGTTATTTGTCAGTGTTTTAATCATGTTGCCATTTCCCAGTGTGGTTATTTGGCCCTTGATCACATCAACAAAAAATGTTGTATTATGGTAAATGCTGATTTTATTTTTATAGTCTCTGTAAATCTGACCTGTATGAATATTATACTAATCTGTCTTTTTTCTCATCTAGTTGGTCAGTGACGCCCATGATGTACCCAATGTCAAATGTGTTTAACGTGCCCAGCACAGCATACGTCTCTTTGTCCTGCATCAACCTCTTCATTGGCATCAACAGCAGTGCCATCACGTTCATCTTAGACCTGTTTGACAGTACTGAGGTAAAAAATCCCAGCCTTCAAATTATTTTAGTCTAAATGAATAGGACAACCTTCTAATTTCCACTAATATTACTGTATCATTACAATTTTAATCAGACTAAATGCATTAGTCATTTAGGCCAAAAGTTCAAATGTAAAGTTGAGGTTAATTTCATCCTCCATCTGTCTCTACTTTCGTAGACTCTGTATAAGTGTAACCAGGTGCTGAAGAAAGCTCTGCTTGTCTTTCCTCACTTTTGTTTGGGCCGTGGGCTCATTGACATGGCGATGAACCAAGCCGTGATGGACGTGTATGCACGCTTTGGTGAGTCCTGCTCCTTCCCCACCTTGCATTTCAATCGGTTGTATTGAGGCTGCCGCAAGCAACCCTAGCCTGGCCCCTGGCAAGGTTTGGACTCTGTGATCTGGCCTCCATAAAAGTCACTGAGCTTCAATCTATATGTCAACATGATGGAAATACAAAACCTTACATTTGTCAACCGTGTCTTCATAGGAGATTCACATTGCATCTGATGGCTATTCAAAGCTACCATTGTTTTAGATAATTAAATGGACCAGGCTCAAAATGATCTCCAAGACTACTCAAAATCTACAAGGACTAACTAGAGAGACTAGGAGATGTCTCTCTAACTAACTAGAGACTTCTGTAAGAGATTAGATGGATGATGTGCAGTCTCTAAGACTTGCATTGTTGAAGACATCCAAGCCATATATTGACCAAAAAAGCAGAGACTTGGAGAATAGCAACACCTCAGAACACCATCGAAACACATTAACAACATCCCAGAATACCCAAGCAACACCCTGGCGACCATCAAGAACACTTTAGCAACCACATAGCAACTCACTAGCAACGAACCACCCAGAACATCCTAGAAACTGCATAGAAACACCCAAGCATCCACCCAGAACACCATAGAAACTTCTTGGCAACACATTAATAACATCCCAGAATACCCTAGCAACACCCTGGGGACCATCAAGAACACTTTAGCAACCACATAGCAACTCGCCAGCAACCAACCACCCAGAACATCCTAGAAACTGCATAGAAACACCCAAGCAACCACCCAGAACACCATAGAAACTGCTTGGCAACACATTAACAACATCCCAGAATACCCTAGCAACACCCTGGTGACCATCAAGAACACTTTAGCAACTACATAGCAACTCACTAGCAACCAACCACCCAGAACTTCCTAGAAACTGCATATAAACACCCAAGCAACCACCCAGAATACTCTAGAAACTGCATATAAACACCAAAGCAACCACCCAGAACACCATAGAAACTGCTTGGCAACACATTAACAACATCCCAGAATACCCTAGCAACACCCTGGTGACCATCAAGAACACTTTAGCAACTCACTAGCAACCAACCACCCAGAACTTCCTAGAAACTGCATATAAACACCCAAGCAACCACCCAGAACACTCTAGAAACTGCATATAAACACCCAAGCAACCACCCAGAACACTCTAGAAACTGCTTGGCAACACCCTAACACCTACTCAGAATACCCTTGCAACACCCTGGCAACCCACTCAGCATAGGAACATGCAAGCAACCACCCAGAACACTCTAGAAACTGCATATAAACACCAAAGCAACCACCCAGAACACTTTAGAAACTGCTTGGCAACACCCTAACACCTACTCAGAATACCCTTGCAACACCCTGGCAACCACTCAGCATAGGAACATGCAAGCAACCACCCAGAACACCCTGGAAACTTCTTGAAGACACCCCAGCAATCGCCCAGAATACTACTGAAGTCATATTTATAACACCTTAACTACCACACAGAATTTCCTAGGGATACCCTGGCAACCACCAGGAACACTCTAGGATCCACATCACAACATACTAGCAACCACCCTTAACACCCTAGAAACTGCTTGGCAACACCTTTGCAACACCCTGGCAACCACCCAGAACACACTATACATGTAGTTATGTGTGCATTGTTATGCAGTTGCTATATATAGTTGGTTCTGAAAATGTAAATGTTGGTGACACTTCTTGTGAGGTTCATGTACATCTCATGTGCATCTCAGGTGAGGACTTCAGTCTGGATCCCTTCAGCTGGGACTTTGTGGGAAAGAATGTGACGTTCATGGCGGTAGAGGGATTCGTCTATTTCATCCTGAATGTTCTGTTACAATACCGATTCTTCCTGGATCACTGGTGAGAAGAAATACATTCAAAAGACATTACATGTCCTTCAGTAGATCCAGTGGTTACCATATATAGATATGCTGTCTCTTTCAACAGGATATCAGATTTTAAGAAGCCGCCAGTAACTGATGAAGATGTGGATGTGGCCAAGGAGAGAGAAAGGATTTACAATGGAGGAAGCCCTAGTGACATCCTCCAGATAAAAGACCTTTCAAAGGCAAGTCTGTGTACCTTACAGTGGTGCATTATGGGTAATGCTTCACACAACAGAGATCACGAATGCATTTTCTTTCTCTACAGACATATATCGGAACGATCAGGCCAGCAGTGGACAGGATATGTGTAGGAGTGTCACCAGGAGAGGTAATCAATTGAGGCGTTTGGTCTTTGTGTTGTGAGCACAATGAGCTTTGCATGAATTTAGTTTGTTTTTCCCTCACAGTGCTTTGGACTTCTGGGTGTGAACGGTGCTGGGAAAACTACCACATTCAAAATGCTGACAGGAGACATAGATGTCACTTCAGGGGAAGCTGCTGTGACTGGTTACAGGTTTGTTTAACTAGCTAATTGTAAAGGTATATTTTTTGAATGCTAACACAATACAGTTATGGCTACACAGTGAATGTGATTTCACCAAGTGCAACATCTTTGTTGATCCTGGAACAACATTCCAATCAACCAATCAGATTTGAGGGATGACTTTACAGTTTATGTCAAGTTTAGGCTTAAAACCAGGGTTAGGTGCTTCTACATCAGTGTTACTCGCTTATCATTTCCCTCTGATTTTAGGGATAACTTAAGGGGTTAGGACAAAATTTTCAAACAGGAATGCTGTTTCAGGATAAACAAAATATGTTGATCCAGGATCATGTTTTACTTGACAAAAAAAAAAAATCACGGTAACTAGCAATTATTATTTTTACTATTTTGTTGGCTGCCGGTAGTGATGCGTAAAATTATTTTACTCTATTAACTCCTTTTGAATTTGTTCATCATTCATTTCTTATGATGTTCCAGCATTCTGACCAACATCCTCGATGTGCACCAGAACATGGGCTACTGCCCTCAGTTTGATGCCATAGATGATCTTCTAACAGGAAGAGAACACTTGCACTTATACGCTCGACTTAGAGGAGTCCCAGAATCCGAGATCAGCAGAGTGAGACGATATTCCACTTTCTTATCTCTTCTTACTTATTTCTCTCTGAGGATTTCTTTCAGAGACCTCTATCTCCCTTTGATGCAGGTGGCTGAATGGGGAATTCAGAAATTGGGTTTATATGAGTATGCAGGCTGCAGTGCCGGCACATACAGTGGTGGAAACAAGCGTAAACTCTCTACAGCTATTGCAATGATTGGCTGTCCAGCTCTTCTGCTCCTGGTAAGAGCCTTTCTATGTGAATTATCTTAGAATAAGATAAGCATTGGTACTAGCATTTTTTCTTCTTCCCTGTGCCAGGATGAGCCAACCACAGGGATGGATCCTCGCTCTCGGAGGTTCCTCTGGAACTCCATCATGAGTGTGATTCAGGGCGGCAGGGCGGTGGTCCTTACCTCACACAGGCAAGAACACGTCATGCATCAAAACACATGCATTTTATATAATGCTAATTATAAATGGAGGTTTTGTCAGATTTACCTCATTTCTGGGGACAAATTTAGTCTTATTTACTTTATATATATGGTAATACTGTGCATAATTTAGTCAAAACATCAAAACATTTTGGTGGGGAAAATTATAATTTGAAAATATGACACATTACAAAAGTTAAATTATTATTGGTAGCCATTCCATGCGATTTTATTACATTAACTAAAAGTAAATGTGAAAAAGTATAGTAAATATTGTTTGTGTTTTTATTTTATCCACAGTATGGAGGAATGTGAAGCTCTCTGTACACGACTGGCCATCATGGTGAACGGAACGTTCAAGTGTCTTGGGACAATCCAGCACCTCAAATACAAGTAAGATCACAAATTTTATTCACATGAAAATTTCCAGTTACACACACTTTCTGCCATCTCATCGTTTTGTGTTTGCATTGCTATTCTACAAACATCCTTATAATCATTTCCCTGCAGATTCGGTGATGGATACGTGGTCACCATGAAAATCAGGGCGGCCAAAGCAGGCACAGTCCCGGATCTGAACCCTGCTGAAGCATTCATGGAGAGCACATTTCCAGGCTGCATTCAGAGGGAGAAACACTATAACACTCTACAGTACGAGATCGCTTCTTCCTCTCTGGCCAAAATCTTCCAGCTCGTCTTAGCCAACAAGGAAGTGCTGAATATTGAAGATTACTCAGTTTCCCAGACAACGCTGGACCAGGTATTTCATATAACCCTACTGGCCTAGATAAACCTTTACCATTGAGATTTTCAATTAAATGACAACTACTGAAAATATCTGACAGTATATACTTATGGTAGACATTTAAGTTTTAAAAATGTACAATTAGCTTTATGTAGTCCAAAACAGAGAGATCTATTATCATTGACACTCTCCTACTTCTGAGACAGGATGTCTCAAACTAGACAAGCGCAGAATAGAACAGTCCAGTTCAGGGTCAGAAGATTGCCAAGAGCATCCATCCATCTTGTGACCGCCACCATTTCTTTCCATGCCTGTATGTGACAAATGCGCTGGAACAAGGGCATTTCGGCTCCTTATGTAGTCTCGCTCTCTTTGCTTCACTCCCTGTAGGTGTTTGTGAATTTCGCCAAGCACCAGTCCGGAGAAGATGATGCCATTGTGTTGCACCCGAGGGCAGCCGGTGCCCGGCGAGACATGAGAGTCTTTCCAGTGAAAACGAAAACCTGAACGCTTGAAGAGGGTCATTTGAGCGGGTCAATTGGAGTCATCTTGTAGAGGCGCACAAAAGAGTCATAAAAGAAAAGGAGTTGACTTTTTTCTTCTTTACAAAACATTCAGTTTGAGACTTTTGATCGTTTACGCCATAACAGCTTTGCGCGCCTTCTTCGACTGGCCTTTTTATATAGAAATGCAATGAAAACCACAACAAAATACCGACAGAACTGGACTGAGTTAGTCTTATGAATACTGTAGCACTTTATTATCAAAAGTGATATTTATTATTAATATCACTTTTTTTTTTACAAAGAATTTTGTTTTAAAAACAAATCAAATGATGCAATAGATTTTATTGCAAAGGCTATTGCTATTGAAATGCATATTGCATTGTGACACATTGCAGGTCACAGCTTAAAGAATTCTTGCCAAGTTAGAAAAGAGTAGCATACAAACAATTGCCGTAAAGTTAGTTTTGTAATTACTAGAAATGGCTGATAAGGCAAAGCATTGTAGAAAGTTGATTTTTCTTTTTCTTTTTGTAAAAATTCACCAAAATAATACTATTAAAATGGTACAATGTTGTCGCTGACTGTGAATCTTGTCAAGAATTAATGCTACCATTTTCAATACAGTCTAGACATATTTGTTTAATGGTTATATAACCATTTATCCCAGTTAATGAGATTTTAGGTAAAACTAATTATTTTTATTTGACACAAAACGTTTCATATAAATATAGTTTTGAAGTCCCTGATGTAGCTCAGTGTTTCACTGAGCTTTCATGCTGAAGTAGTTGGTTTACAGAGATAGAGTTCTGTATATTGCACATGGATGGCTGTTGTAATGATTTAACCCACACAAATATATTGCGTCGACACAAATCTGCTTATTTCAAATCCCAAGTGGCATACCATTGTACCCGCAACAATGTGCGACATCATCTTGCATGAGAACCGTGAGATATTTTTGAAAAGAGGATTTAACTTTCATAATCCTGCCCAGAGGGTGTCAGAAATCAGCTTCATTTCCATGCAGCTGTTCAGATGTGTCATAGTTCTCTCAGCCAAAATAATCATGTCTCTGGATTGATTTTGACCTGAAGTCAGTATATATGAATGTCAGAGGATGAAGGGGAGGATTGGCATGCGGAGATTTGGGTAATCCTTAAACTCTCGGATGTAAGTTTTGTGTTTTCTTTTGGCCCAGATGGTCATTTGAATGAAACCTACAAGTGTGAAGAGAGCCACTGCCAAAAAATAAAAAATAAAATAAAATAATTGTAGCTTTGTGTATACCAGATAAATCAGCATCACAAAGCTGAGAGCTTTTTGATGGCAGTTGCTCACCTGGAACGCACTGGGTCATGACGGACAGGCTCACCCAAGCACCCACCTGATGGAAAATTTAACCAAAGAGGTGATGGGTCAGGCAGAGGTAGTGGAAATTGTATTACATTTTATTATTTCAATGTTGCTGTTACCTCATATGTGTAGTTGGGACATGATACAAAGTAAAAGAGCCATGTAAAAGGGTTTTTGGATGGATGTGGGAACCTCCGACATTTTGTACCTTTTAAACAAAAAAAAACCTAGGGTCATACACGAGTATCTCTAGCTGTAATGCAATTGAAATTTGACACTCACCTTCACATTTTAAACTGTTAAATGACCAGTGGATGGAGAAATTACCTGCCTCGCATAACTGAAACACAAACAATATGCATCCATGTTTTTATATAATTTATATCAAAGTCCCTTTAAAGGATTAGTTCACTTTCAAATAAAAATTTCCTCATAATTTACTCACCCCCATGTCATCCAAGATGTCCTTCTTTCTTCAGTCAAAAAGAAATTAAGGTTTTTGATGAAAACATTCCAGGATTATTCTCCTTATAGTGGACTTCAATGGCCTCCAAACGGTATAAACGATACCAGACGAGGAATAAGGATCTTATCTAGCAAAACGATCTGTCATTTTCGGAAAAATATGTAAATGTATATGCTTTATATAAACAAACGATCGTCTTCGAAGTGGTTCCGCTTTCCGTATTCTTTAAAACGCTTACGTTGTATGTCCTACGCCTTCCCTATTCTACTTACGGAAAAATGGAACTGGCGCTGCGTTCGTTCCGTAAGTAGACAAAAACCTTAATTTC
Source organism: Megalobrama amblycephala (assembly GCF_018812025.1). Classification (NCBI taxonomy): domain Eukaryota; kingdom Metazoa; phylum Chordata; class Actinopteri; order Cypriniformes; family Xenocyprididae; genus Megalobrama; species Megalobrama amblycephala. The sequence continues at coordinate 15,776,214 of NC_063065.1, forward strand.
TTTTCGACTGAAGAAAGAAGGACATGGACATCTTGGATGACACAGGGGTGAGTAAATTATGAGGAAAATTTTATTTGAACGTGAACTAATCCTTTAAGACAAGTCATTTCACTCGGCGGCCATCTTTTTGAATGGGGAAACATCAAAATATCCAAAACTGTTAACTAAGCTTATGATTAAATTAAATTTTTAAAAACACAAATGAAATATGACAACAACAGTATCATAAAAAGCTTGTTTCTTATGTTTAAATAGCATTTAAAAAGTTTTTCAATGCGCATGCACAGTCATGAGCGCTGCTGCAGTGACACGATGACTGTACTAATCAACGATTGGCTCTTTCATTTGGAAGGCGGGGCTTATTCGCCATATTGGGTGTTGCACTTTCTCCCATTCATAAGTAATAATAGGAGTGCCTGTCTTCCTATGAAGTCTTTGTTTATATATTTGTATAAAATAAGACCACTATTGAAGGTACTTCTGTTTTGATTAATATATTACATTTTCAAAGTGATACCAGATTTTTGGACCACACTGTAACCTATGTGGTGTTAATTAAAACAGAAACATCACGTACCACAAAAATAATTAGTGCATAGTTGACTTGTTTCTCTCCATAAGCTGTAAAACATAAAGGTATGTTTAATGTATCAAACTGAAGTGAATATTAAATAGGTTTATCTCTTCTGGTACTCACATGGTGGTGTGTAGAGAGGATGATTGATGTAGTACGCTAACCATGCTGCAAAACCCCAGTAATATGCACAATTCTGTGAATTCAGAGAATCACCAGTCAACACAATCATACGGAAGAGGATTAGGGCCAAGCAATAATAATAAAAATAAAACCATCTCGAGATTAAAGTTGTTAAATTTCGAGAAAAAAGTCGAAATAAAATGTTGAGAATAAACTCGTTAAATTTAACGAATTTGTTCTCGTAATTTAACGACTTTTTCTCATAATTTAATGACTTTATTCTCAACATTTTATCTCGACTTTTTTCATGAAATGTAACATTTTTCTCATAATTTAACGAATTTGTTCTCGTAATTTAACAACTTTTTTCTCGTAATTTAACAAGTTTATTCTCAACATTTTATCTCGACTTTTTTTCTCAAAATGTAACGAGTTTTTTTCTCGTTATTTAACGAGTTTATTCTCAACATTTTATCTCGACTTTTTCTCGAAATTTAAAGGTCCCGTTTTTCGTGGTTTTTTGAAGCTTTGATTGTGTTTATAGTGTGCAATATAACATGTGTTCATGTTTCGCGTGTAAAAAAACACAGTATTTTTCACATAATTTACTTATCTGTATACCGCTGTTTCCACTGTCATAAAAACGGGCTGATGACTTCCTTGTTCTATGAAGTCCCTCCTTCAGAAATACATAACGAGTTCTGATTGTGCCAGCGGTTCCTGTGTTGTGATTCGACAGCAGTTTAGCGCATCTTGCCCGGAAAGGTCACGCCTCTTACCATAACGTGGAGATGCACGCGCTCAGTGTTATTGTAAATATGTCTTTAATTTTACCCTATCAATTTGAGCCGGAATCAGACCCGGTGATTGGACTGCGGGATGAAAATAACAGCGTTTCGACGACATGGCGACAAACACACTCTACAAACGCAACTCTTGTGTATTCCTGTGGGCGGAGGTTAGTCAAAAAACTGTTTTAGTGACGTCATTAAAGAAGGAAGTAGAGGGATGTAGTCCAAACTGGCCGTTCGATGTCTGTTAAATAAAATATCTCGCTTGGCATTGAACTTTGAGCTTTAAAATTGTACAGATTTTATTTATACTCTAACAACAACAACATTACACACTAACTAAAGTTTGAAACATGGGATCATGAAGAACGGGACCTTTAATGTTTTTTTTTCTCGTAATTTAATGAGTTTATTCTCAACATTTTATCTCAACTTTTTTCTCGAAATGTAACGAGTTTTTTTCTCGTAATTTAACGAGTTTATTCTCAACATTTTATCTCAACTTTTTTTCTTGAAATTTAACGAGTTTATTCTCAACATTTTATCTCGACTTTTTTCTTGAAATTTAATGTTTTTTTTCTCGTAATTTAACGAGTTTATTCTCAACATTTTATCTCGACTTTTTCTCGAAATTTAACAAGTTTTTTCTCGTAATTTAACGAGTTTATTCTCAACATTTTATCTCAACTTTTTTTCTCGTAATTTAACAAGTTTATTCTCAACATTTTATCTAGACTTTTTTCTTGAAATTTAATGTTTTTTTCTCGTAATTTAACGAGTTTATTCTCAACATTTTATCTCGACTTTTTCTCGAAATTTAACAAGTTTTTTCTCGTAATTTAACGAGTTTATTCTCAACATTTTATCTCGACTTTTTTCTTGAAATTTAATGTTTTTTTTCTCGTAATTTAATGAGTTTATTCTCAACATTTCATCTTGACTTTTTTCTCGAAATTTAACGAGTTTTTTTCTCGTAATTTAACGAGTTTATTGTCAACATTTTATCTCAACTTTTTTTCTCGAAATTTAACGAGTTTATTCTCAACATTTTATCTCGACTTTTTTCTTGAAATTTAATGTTTTTTTTCTCGTAATTTAACAAGTTTATTCTCAACATTTTATCTCGACTTTTTTCTTGAAATTTAATGTTTTTTTTCTCGTAATTTAACAAGTTTATTCTCAACATTTTATCTCAACTTTTTTTCTCGAAATTTAACGAGTTTATTCTCAACATTTTATCTCGACTTTTTTCTTGAAATTTAATGTTTTTTTTCTCGTAATTTAACGAGTTTATTCTCAACATTTTATCTCGACTTTTTCTCGAAATTTAACAAGTTTTTTCTCGTAATTTAACGAGTTTATTCTCAACATTTTATCTCAACTTTTTTTCTCGTAATTTAACAAGTTTATTCTCAACATTTTATCTCGACTTTTTTCTTGAAATTTAATGTTTTTTTCTCGTAATTTAACGAGTTTATTCTCAACATTTTATCTCGACTTTTTCTCGAAATTTAACAAGTTTTTTCTCGTAATTTAACGAGTTTATTCTCAACATTTTATCTCGACTTTTTTCTTGAAATTTAATGTTTTTTTTCTCGTAATTTAATGAGTTTATTCTCAACATTTTATCTTGACTTTTTTCTTGAAATTTAATGTTTTTTTTCTCGTAATTTAACAAGTTTATTCTCAACATTTTATCTCAACTTTTTTTCTCGAAATTTAACGAGTTTATTCTCAACATTTTATCTCGACTTTTTTCTTGAAATTTAATGTTTTTTTCTCGTAATTTAACAAGTTTATTCTCAACATTTTATCTCGACTTTTTTCTTGAAATTTTATGTTTTTTTTCTCGTAATTTAACAAGTTTATTCTCAACATTTTATCTTGACTTTTTTCTCGCAATTTAACGAGTTTTTTTCTCGTAATTTAACGAGTTTATTCTCAACATTTTATCTCGACTTTTTTTCTAGAAATTTAACAAGTTTTTTCTCGTAATTTAACGAGTTTATTCTCAACATTTTATCTTGACTTTTTTCTCGCAATTTAACGAGTTTTTTTCTCGTAATTTAACGAGTTTATTCTCAACATTTTATCTCGACTTTTTTTCTAGAAATTTAACGAGTTTTTTTCTCGTAATTTAACGAGTTTATTCTCAACATTTTATCTCGACTTTTTTCTTGAAATTTAATGTTTTTTTCTCGTAATTTAACAAGTTTATTCTCAACATTTTATCTTGACTTTTTTCTCGAAATTTAACAAGTTTTTTTCTTGTAATTTAACGAGTATATTCTCAACATTTTATCTCGACTTTTTTTCTCGAAATTTAACACGTTTTTTCTCGTAATTTAACGAGTTTATTCTCAACATTTTATCTTGACTTTTTTTCTCGAAATTTAACGAGTTTTTTCTCGTAATTTAACGAGTTTATTCTCAACATTTTATCTCGACTTTTTTCTCGAAATTTACAAGTTTTTTCTCGTAATTTTATGAGTTTATTCTCAACATTTTATCTCAACTTTTTTTCTTGAAATTTAACGAGTTTATTCTCAACATTTTATCTCGACTTTTTTCTTGAAATGTAATGGTTTTTTTCTCGTAATTTAACGAGTTTATTCTCAACATTTTATCTCAACTTTTTTTCTCGTAATTTAACACGTTTTTTCTTGTAATTTAACAAGTTTATTTGCAACATTTTATCTCGACTTTTTTTTTCGAAATTTAATGCGTTTTTTCTCGTAATTTAACAACTTTAATCTCAAGATGGTTTTATTTTTTTATTATTGCTTGGCCCTAATCCTCTTCCGTACAATCATAATTGCATTGTTTAATTGGTAAAATTGCTCAGAAAATGTCTGAACTGTATTCAATGATCATTTTACTGTGTCTTTCTGAAGTAAACAAGGGTGACAAATTACTTCTCAGACTAATTTTCATTTGGCACAGTAGAAAACCAGACCACTTGTGACCGAACACTCACCCTTACAGTGGCTCTGAGAGGCATCGTGCCTTGAGAAAACCGATGCACAAATACTGTTTCGAATAGCCTCTTAATATAGTGAAAGGAGTGACAAGCACAAGCCAGTCTGAAGAGAAAATGAAAATTGTGTTATTTACTCTTACTTACTTACTTTTCTATGGAGCACAAAAGGTGATTTTTTTTTAAAGAATGTACCTGACCACAGTATGAGAGCTGGAGGTGAAGGTGTATTTGTGGGTATAGATGTACGGGACACGGACATAGAAGAGGAGATATATCAGAAGGGGACCAGTGTACTCCGCCAGAAAAACCTGCAGAGAATTGATGTATTTAAAGATCGTATGTTTGATACTGTCAGAATTACATTTTGCAAATCTCCAGCACTCTTACCATCGTCCATCCCAGTTGTGGGCCGAGGTCTCTAAAATACATGGTCGCCGAGGTCCCGACAGGCAGATTCTGTAGTACATCATCATCTCTCAGTGCTTTTCCTTCTAAAAACCACAAATGCAGAGCTAGATTTGCTACTGTTAAAGTTTTAGGTAAATGTAGGTTTTGGTCCTGCTGCATCAAAGCAGCTCGCACTCATCTTGCTTTCTGAAACCTGAAAATGCTGCCTTGAAAAGCACTACAGAGGTAGCATGAGATCAAGGCACATCCTGTCTACTTAGTTGCCTTCATCTGGTCAGTTTTTAAAAGCAGCATAGATGAAGAATCTCCCTCAATTCAATGTGCTGCTTTAGCAATTGGTGGAAATGGAGCAGATAAAAGAACTTCTATAATTCCATTTCTACTAAGGAATAAGCAAGTCCTGAAATATTTTCTTGGTTATCTCTAAAGAAACAGAGATGAGGACTGAATAAGCGTGTGGTTATAATTATGGATGAAATATTGAATTCCACAGCCATACTATAGTAAGCATAAAAGGATATCTTCTGGATTTTTTTTGTTTTTGTAGATATACTCACTGGGGTCCAGCCTCAGAGCTTGTCTAGCTGGATACCATTTGGGATCTGACAGCGAGACAGAAAAATCATATTACATACATTTTTCGGATGTGCAAAAGAAAAAAATAATAATGTAACTACTTTATCATCAAATATTAAGTCATAAAAAGAGGCTGAAGATATTGGATAATTTAATCACTGAATTTTCAATAATGAAATATATATAGACAGATATTCTACCTAGCAAATAACATTTGTGTTAAACATATTAAACATTATACCTGTCCTACGATTAAATTTCAAATAAAGTACATAATTGTTTATCACGTGCTCTGGAATACTTGATTTTGATTGGTCAATCGAGGCATTCGGGTATTTCCAGAGCCTTGGCTCTGCATATTTCCTAATATTAACCACCACCCCATAACAACGCGTAACTGCAATAAATCAGGTACCGAATAAAGTACCCGTTAAAAGGCCTTTCATCCAACAGAATAGCTAAGCGGACCCATTTGACCGGCGCAACTATCAAACGCGGACCATACAAACACAACTGGCGCCATCGTTTGTCTCAGGTATCGATTTTACTGAAAATAACTTAAAGGGTTAGTTCACCCTAAAATGAAAATTTTGTCATCATTTACTCACCCTCATGTTGTTTCAAACCTGTAAGACTTTCATTCATCTTCGGAACATAAATTAAGATGTTTTGAATGATTTACTGTCTGTCCATTAGCAGCCTATGCAACAACCACTTTGACGCTTTAAAAAGTTCATAAAGAGATCGTAAAACTAATCCATATGAATTGAGCGGTTTAGTCCAAATTTTCTGAAGAGACACTGATCGTTTTATATGATGAACAGATTTTATTTGAAACTAAATTACCTTTTATTTACTATGGAAAGCACGCTCTTCACGTTGTTGCCGCATTAGCACATCGGGTGTAATTTTTCTAATAATTCAAAGGCCCACCATCAATTCCTTATTAAATAAACATCGACAGGGTGATGAGGACTCTTGAGGCCGAGAAGAGGTAAAATGTAACCTTTCATAATTGACCAGGTAAAATGACAATAATACAATGCCACTGTGAGGTAAAACTTACATGACTTGTAAAACAAACTCTTAATGTCACCTATGCTTGAATGGGGTTCAACCTGCATTAAAAACAAAATAAAATAATTCACCATAAAAAATGTATAGCTGCAGTGCAGCAGTCACTGTCATTGATAGTAGTAAAATCTGCTTACCTTGTCAAGAAAACAGAGTTGTTCTTTGGTATTTGAATCTAGGATTTCAACCTGGAAGATTAAAGTAATAAATCAATAGCTGCATGGCAAAGACACTATGAAGTATACTTTTTTTTTTTTTTTTTTAATTCAGTCAACATAAATCAAGTTAATTCACTGAAGGTCTGGCCTCAGGGTGAAGCTGCCCATAACTTCTCCCAGAATTTTCTGCTTCAAAGATGCATCACATAACTGACAACTGAGAAAAGCAATCAAATCTAGCTGTTTACATAGTTTCATATTAATAGAAAATAATGAGAGTTTAAAGGGTTAGTTCACCCAAAAATTGTAATCATGTCATTAATTACTCACCCTCATGTAGTTCCACACCTGTAAGACCTTTGTTCGTCTTCGGAACACAAATTAAGATATTTTTGATGAAATCCGCGAGCTTTCTTGCCTCCAATAGACTGCAATGTTATTATCTCTTTCAAGACCCAGAAAGGTAAAGACATTGCTAAAATAGTCCATGTGACTACAGTGGTTCATATGAACAGTATAGGAAACAAAAGAAACTGTTGAATAAAGTCGTTATTTTTGTTTGTTTTTTGCGCACAAAATGTATTCTCGTCGCTTCATAACATTAAAGGAACACTCCACTTTTTTTGAAAATAGGCTCATTTTCCAACTCCCCTAGAGTGAAACAGTTGAGTTACCGTTTTCGAATCCATTGAGCCGATCTCCGGGTCTGGCGGTACCACTTTTAGCATAGCTTAGCATAATTCATTGAATCTGATTAGACCATTAGCATCTCGCTCAAAAATGACCAAAGAGTTTCAATATTTTTCCTATTTAAAACTCTTCTGTAGTTACATCATGTACTAAGACCGACGGAAAATGAAAAGTCGTGATTTTCTATGCCGATATGGCTAGGAACTTGCCTGGCAAGGCCAGACTGATATATCTTCTACAAGATATATCAGTCTGGTCAGTCCGCCCTCCGTCGCGATTCGAGTCAACTTCAAACCGTACCGTGCAATCAGATTCGTTTATTTCAGTGACACAAACAGCGTCACTCTAGTGCGGCGAAAGTCCCTTCAATATCAACAAAGATTGGGCACGGGAGACCCGAGAGTTTGTTCTATTCAGCCGTGAATTCAGTTTTAAATGACCAAAAACACATTAATTATTTACTTTTCGCTGTTAACTCTCTTGTCGCTTTGCTAACGTCATATCCGCCCTTCTCTGATTGGTTTACTCCGCTTAATGTTTGCTTGGATTGGCTCCGCCCTAGAAATCGAATTGATTCAATGGCCGACCAGACTCATCTGCTGGTACAGTGGTGAGGCTGGATTTTCCAGGCAAGCTAGGAACTATACTCTCATTCCGGCGTAATAACCAAGGAACTTTGCTGCCGTACCATGGGTGCAGCAGGCGCAATGATATTACGCAGCGTCTCTCACAAATATCTCCATTGTTGCAAAGGCACACTCCCTGTATAAGCAGGGGGTCACAGCCGCTGCGTAATATCATTGCGCCTGCTGCACTCATGGTACGGCAGCAAAGTTTCTTAATTATTACGCCGGAATGAGAGTATAGTTCCTAGCCATATCAGCCTAGAAAATCACAGCTCTTCATTTTCCGTCGGTCTTTGTACACGATGTAACTACAGAAGAGTCAAGTTTTAAATAGGAAAAATATTGAAACTCTTTGGTCATTTTTTTGAGCGAGATGCTAACGGTCTAATCAGATTCAATGAACTATGCTAAGCTATGCTAAAAGTGGTACCGCCAGATCCGGAGATCGGCTAAATGGATTCGAAAACGGTAAAACTTAACTGTTTAACTCTAGGGGAGTTGGAAAATGAGCCTATTTTCAAAAAAAAGTGGAGTGAATCACTGTGGTCACATGGACTATTTTAACAATGTCTTCACTACCTTTCTGGGCCTTGAAAGTGGTAATAACGTTGCAGTCTATCAGAGGTCAGAAAGCTGTGTTCCGAAGATGAACGAAGATCTTACGGGTTTGGAACTACATGAGGGTGAGTAATTAATAACAGAATTTTAATTTTTGGGTGAACTAACCCTTTAAGGAATAATTTGCAACACGTCTCCCCTTGAGTGATCGCAAAAGACGTGCTGTGAAGTGAACCAATTCATTCTAACACAGCTTTTGTGTAGGCTATCGCAGAAGCCAATGAGCGCCTAATGAGGACGGCACAGTCCAGACACTGTTTATTGATCAGAGCTTCTGTTTTGACAGGTCTGGCCCTGTTTAGCTCATTGTATTCACTTCATCAATCATCCCAAAACAACACTCTCCGCCATTATCTGTTTCCGACCAGTCTGAGCTCTGAATTCCGCAGATGCATCTTATCACAGTACAGGGATCTTTTTAATCTTAATTAAAAGGTGTCAGCGTTGATCTACAGAGTATGCACTGCGAGTTGAGTCTGCTGCAATTTGCCTTGAAAGCACTACATATTGTGGAGCTCAGCAGAGCTGTCACCCTGAAACTGCTCTTATACTGGCTAGTGTAATAATCTTCTAATGGACACATAGCCTAATGCTCAACTTAAAGAAATAATCCCAGTGGAGTGGTTGACGTTATTCTACTGAACTGATGTTGATCCACTTGTCTAAATTCAACAGGGAGATTACTAAACTCTTACACTTTTTATGGCAGGAGTGAAAACATCATTATCATTGAAAACTCTGAGCTGTGTACTTGTAAGTACAATAAATTATATAAATATTCAATAAAGCAAACATCACTCTACTATCACTCACATTATATAATTTATAATATAACTAGATTCATCATAGCACATCCTAATCTGGTTTGAAAATCTGCTTAAAATTTGATTATCTCATTCTGAACCTGTTTTATTTAAGAGATGACGTGTAACTTCATATGAGGTGAGAAATTTCCAAATACACTTATTTTCACTCTGCCTTTTCTTATAGTTAACTATACGACTCACTCACCGTCATACTTGTGTATAAAGACCAAGCAGTAAAATCGTCCTGTTTTCAATCAGGCAGAGTAATCAATAAAGCACTCTGTGGATTTCTGAGTGCTATTGACAGGACGTCCTGCTTCTGTTACACCCATCCCCCCAGTACTGTAAATACAGCAGTAATGATGAGGAATGTACCAGGCTCAAACATGACATTATTCTGCATCCACACTGTAAGCTCGATTTTGTCCATTTTCTATCTTTGCTTTCATCTTTCTGACAGAAAACAGTTTAGTACATTACATTTAAATGTTTGATTCCTGTACATTTAATTTGAAAGTTGTTTAATGTTAGTTTATATAGAGCGTATGTTAATCAATAACATAGCAGTCTCTGGTGGTGTTTACAGTAGGCAGTGGAAATGCCTGAGAGGGTTATTAATCCTCCTCAGATGACAGGCCTGTCGGTTATGTGCTGAATTATATTTACTTGTTTATGTTCAGCAAGCGTAAAATTAAAGCAAACCAGCGTACAGCAGATTTGCTCTTACAGTATGACACCCGATTGGAGGAACTGAGGGCTGACGTAAAACAAAAATTCTGTGATTGTTTTTAATTAGCCTGATATTTAACATATTTAATCACTTTTACCATCACTTATATTTATGGTTAGATCATGGATTTGTTCAAATTCATGTTATATAAATTTAAAACCAGAAGGTTGTCAGATTTAGGCATGTTCTGGTTAACCCACACACAGTGAAGGATCTCTTCCCTTGTATTGTTAATGAAGGAATGAGGCTATTTACTCTTTAGAAACAGAAATAAATGGCCTTCGACACCCATCATTTAAAGTTTGTACAAAAAGCATGTAATCTTGTAAATAAACTTGACGCCTTACCTCAAAAAATATTGTTCTGCTCATTCCGGGGCCCTTGTCTGACGTAATGTAATGTCCCCCACAGTTGGACAGGCAGCTCCGTCCTTTCCTGTGGTTATGCCAGTGTTAATTCTCCATTCTAACCATTCTCACTCTCCATCTCCCCTCCCACACTCACCCCCTCCTACTGCTTTCTTCTGTCTTTTTTCTCCCATCTTTAATCTCCTGCTCTTTCTGTCTGAATAGAGCATATACTTTCTTGAGACCTGCCTTGGTCTGTAATCTTGTCCTTGGTGTGTCTGCAGACCTTATCCCAATGTTAATCCGTGATTTCTACCAGTGTTTTAGATGAACACTTTTTAAAAACTAAAATAACAGTGCTAAATGATAGATAGATAGATAGATAGATAGATAGATAGATAGATAGATAGATTTGTATAAAATCTGCTCAAAGTAATCAAGAGATAAGAGTAAAATGTGTTGTGTAGCCTGATAGTGGCTACTTTGGCAACATTTTTTCTGCTGTGCACTTCAAACACTAAGCTTTATAATCTGCCTACACTACAATACAACTGCCTGCAATATACTTTAGTGCCATCTAATTTGTGCAGAGGGAGGCATGGTTCAATCTAAATGTTATATCAGCGCCCTTTTCTCTCCGCAATGCTTAATACGCCTGAGATGTGACAATGTCCGGATATTATAAACTCATCAATTAAATGACATTAAAAAAAAAAAATAATAATAATAAAATATATATATATTTGTTTAAAAGACCTCCGAAGAACAGGCGAATCTCAACATAACACAGACTGTTACGTAACAGTCGGGATCATTAATATGTACGCCCCCAATATTTGCATATGCCAGCCCATGTTCAAGGCATTACACAAGGGCAGAACGTCTGGATATGTGCACAGCAGAATCATCAGACTAGGTAAGCAAGCAAGAACAATAGCGAAAAATGGCAGATGAAGCAATAATAACTGACATGATCCGTGATATCATGATATTTTTAGTGATATTTGTGAATTGTCTTTCTAAATGTTTCGTTAGCATGTTGCTAATGTACTGTTAAATGTGGTTAAAGTTACCATCGTTTCTTACTGTATTCACGGAGACAAGAGAGCCGTCGTTATTTCCATTTTTAAACACTTGCAGTCTGTATAATTCATAAACAACTTCATTCTTTATAAATCTCTCCAACAGTGTAGCATTAGCCGTTAGCCACAGAGCATATAGCCTCAAACTCATTCAGAATCAAATGTAAACATCCAAATAAATACAATACTCGCATGATCCGATGTATGCATGCAGCATGCATGACGAACATCTTGTAAAGATCCATTTTGAGGGTTATATTAGCTGTGTGAACTGTGTTTATGCTGTTCAAGGCAAGCGCGAGCTCCGGGGGTGGGGGAGCACGAGAATTAAAGGGGCCGCAACCTATACACTGCGTTCCAAATTATTATGCAAGTGACATATCAGTAAGATTTCAGTACAATAAACATTCAGATTTTAGTTTTTCTAAGAAAAGGTTTGTTTGTTTATTTATCCATGTCTTTTTAGATAACTGGTATCAATCTCAGACAAAATAATTTGCCAGGTCTATGGAAACCCTACTTAGAGGTTGTTCCACATTATTAAGCAAGTCACAGTTCTCATGCAATATGGGGAGGAAGAAAGATCTTTCCGAAGATGAAAAGCATGAAATGGTGCAATGTTGTGCAAAAGGCATGAAAACAACTAATATTGTGTGAAAACTGAATGGAGATTATCAAATAATCATAAGATCTGCGAGTGATTTAGAGCACAGCAGAACTCGGTCAGATAAAGGGTTATTAAGGAAAGTTCCTGTCAAAAAACGTAATTGCATTAAAAGGGCAGCTATAAAAAAAAGCCAGTGTTGAGCAGCAAACAGGTATTTGAAGCTGCTAGTGTCTCTGGAGTCTCGAGAAGCTCTCCATGCAGGCTGGCTGTTGTGCGTAAAGATGCATTTTAGCCACCCCTAATCAAACCTCACAAAGAGAAACATTTACAGTGGGTTTAGAAATACATGAAGACTCATTTTTAAATAGTTTTATTCACTGACTAATGCCTTACTACAATAGATGGTCTAAATGGATGGATTTCTGGGTGGTTGGTGAATGGCCACCACGTTCCAACAAGACTGCGACGTCAGCAAGGAGCTGGTGGGTGATGATTTGTGCTGGAATATTGGGAAGTGAGATAGAGGGTATTTAAATGACTTTTGCAAGATATGTGGAGTTCATAACTTGCCATTTTCAGCTATGGTATAAAAAGGAGGATAGTGCCTTCTGAAATGCAATGCACTATGCACTATTCCATGCTGCAAAAAACACCACAGCAATAAAACTGTTTGAAAATGTATTTCTACACTCACTGTAAATGTTTCTCTTTGTGAGGTTTGGTTAGTGGTGGCTAAAATGCATCTTTACGCACAACTGCCAGCCTGCATGGTGAGCTTCTTGAGACTCCAGAGACACCAGCAGCTTCAAATACCTGTTTGCTGCTCAACACTGGCTTTTTTTATAGCTGCCCTTTTAATACAATTAATTTTTTTGACAGGAACTTTCATTAATAAGCCTTTATCTGACCGAGTTCTGCTGTGCTCTAAATCACTCACAAATCTAATGATAATTTGATAATCTCCATTCAGTTTTCACACAATATTAGTTGTTTTCATGCCTTTTGCACAACATTGCACCATTTCATGCTTTTCATCTTCAGAAAGATCTTTCTTCCTCCCCATATTGCATGAGAACTGTGACTCGCTTAATAATGTGGAACCGCCTCTAAGTAGGGTTTCCATAGACCTGGCAAATTATTTTGTCTGAGATTGATGCCAGTTATCTAAAAAGACATGGATAAATAAACAAACAAACATTTTCTTAGAAAAACTAAAATCTGAATGTTTATTCTACTGAAATCTTACTGATATGTCACTTGCATAATAATTTGGAACGCAGTGTATATCGGTGCGTATAGTTAATGATGCCCCAAAATAGGCAGTTAAAAAATGAATTAAAAAAAAATCTTTGGGGTATTTTGAGCCGAAACTTTACAGACACATTCAGGGGACACCTTAGACTTATATTACATCTTTTAAAAAGAAGTTCTAGGGCACCTTTAATTACTCACTCTTGTGTCAAAGATCTTCGTTCATCTTCGAAACACAAATTAAGATCTTTTTGATGAAATCTGAGAGGTATCTGACTCCTCCATAGAGATCTAAAGCAACTACCACTCCAAGGTCCGGAAAGGTAGTAAAGACATCATTAAAGTACTCCATGTGACTCCAGTGGCTTAAACTCAATTTTATGAAACTACGTGAATGCTTTGTTTGTGCAAAAGAAAACATAATTTTCCACTTTATTTACAAAATAATATTATCCGAAGCATTCCCACAAAAATGTCATCTCTCGCGCGAACACGAAACGCATGCATAGTGATGCTCTCGTGAACACTCGCGCATGTGCGTTGTGCTGACGCATTAGTCTAAACACAACACACGTGTCGTGAAGCTCTCGTGAACGTGCATTGCAGATCAATATTTTTGTGGTAAATTATGTTTTTGTGTTGCATTTCAACAGGCCTTTTCTGTCTTTGTTGTCAATTGAGTCTGGTCACGTCAAGTGGCTTAGACATGGTGACTGAAGCTTGACTCTTTTTTTCAAGTGTAGTGCAGAGGCAAAGGGCCCTTGGTCTCAGCCCAGCAAACTCAGAGTGCAAAGCATGTATTCAGAAAGCTGCCAGCACTTCAGAGAGCTCACATACAGTATCTGTTGTGCTGACCACGTTCAGTGTCCATGACAGCGTCTGCTGCCGTTCTGAACTGTAACAACCATAGATAGATAGATTAATTTTTATTCTGCAGAATTCCATCTCTCAAGGTCAGATTGGCTCCCCTATCATGATGGGAATCCTCTATTTCTCATCTTTTTCACGTCTTGCTCAGCCACACAGGCAACTCCCCTCACAGAATCTCTGACCCAGCTGCCATTGAGATGTGAAGTTCAGTTGAAGAGACACTCTGAATTGCCAAAGGCACTCAGGCCACTTCAGGGAAAGTGAACAGGAAGTCAGCTGAGAGAAAGAGTTCCTCTTCAGCACTCAAGGACAAAATGAGCACAAGTACAGCTCAGAGAGTGTTTATTTGATAAAGGGCTGTGTAACAACTTCATAAGAGTCTAACTGACAAACAGCATGAAATATGAAGGTATTGGTGAATTTATTCAAAACAAGGGAGGCGAGCAGGAAAAGATCTTTTGACATTAAAAGTACTTTGCCACTAGATGGTGCTGTAATCTTGTTAAAACATCTGCGATTTCCCTAATCCTTCAACTGTGGAGAAACTTAGAAAGTGCCTTCATATACTTGGAGCTATTGGTTAAAATGTCTGTTTATCTCAGTGGCAGTTTATGTGGCTGATGCAGGACTAATTGTGAATGCATGCTAAACGGTGTAATTATGGCATCTACCAACAGGGGCTAATTGGGCCATGCTAATCAGCCAAACCCTGAACCCTAGGGTCCTTCATCTTTGAAAGAACTCTAAAAATGGCCTTCTGAAAGTGTTTTTGGTGTTATAAAAATTGCAAATGAACATTTAGGTCTTTAGTTGAAGGTTTAATTAATTAATTATTTAAAAAAAAAATGTATTATTCCAGTTCACAGCAGTCAAGAGTTATGGCCTTGACCCTACAAATCTAATTTTGCTGCTTAATATCTGCTTAGCATCTCAAAGCACTGCCAATTTCAGTTGCCAGGTAAGGAATCAGTTTTGATTTAAAATCTGCCCTGATTATCTTTAATAATAGAAAACTTAATAATCCGGCAATATAATCAAAAAAATGAACTCAATGTAATTTTAAAGCCCGTAATAATGACGCTTTTGTGAAGCTGACATTTTAATTTGAACATTTTCAATAATTCATTTAATCATTCTGAATAATGTCTGGCTGTTTTTGACATTATGGGAAGACCATTTCCCTGAAAGTTGAAGATTTTTTTTTTTGAAAGCTGCCATCTGTATTCTTTGTTTTCAGCTCTTGCTTATCTATTTGAACCATGTATTGTGCTGGTGCTGCCTTTGGGTAATTTATGTTATTTATGATGTATGATGGTGTTTGTTTTAGCCCACGGCTTTGTTGCATATCTATAAGCCTCCATGTTCTTTGGTGTTCCCTTTTGATCTTAGTGAGATGTCTGCCGTCTCTCACTCTGTTTTGTTATCTTTGATAGGATTTCAATCTTGAGGCTTGTGAAGTGTCAGTGTTTTGTTTCACATCTCTCTAGTAATTTTGCCTGAACTCATACAGGCTTCATCCAAACTAACCAACACCTGTTCATTTGCTTCCCTCACCATCTGTGTGCTTTCCATTGGACTGTTTAAGATGGCTCATTAGAGAAAATCCATATAGATCTGAGGTGCTGAGTGTTTCCTGGTAGGTGCGTTTTGGCTGCAGTGGATGGAGCGCTAAATTAAATTTTCATGGAGGGCCTGAGGAAGGCTAATTGCTGCCTCATCTTAATGTCACCGAGACCAACGTGAATAAAAAGAGCTGATACGGCACTAGAAGCAACCGTTGTGCTTCACGCCAGTTTCCCTTCGTCAGTACAAGGGACTTAACTTAATTTGTAAATTAATGTTAGTGAGCTGGCACAGCAGGGAAATCCCTCTAGTGTTCCTTGTTTTAGGGAGACTTTTATTGGACTCATTTTATGTTCACCTCAGCTCAGAAATTGCAGGATTTACTTTTTGTCTATCCAAGTGATTTGTTTTGTTCTTTTGTGCCAATGTTTGGCTGAAAAAGAGTACTGTCATTAAAGCACTGAAATAATTTTTATTTTTATTTTTTTATGGTGTAAGCAAACGAGTTCACTATTTCTCATTCAAAACAACCATGTTGACATCTCCATCTTTGAGAGCCGGCTATCAAAAATATGTTCTAAGAATGTTTTGCTAATGTTAATTAAGTCTTGAAAACATTTCTGAACATTCTCTGAATGTTTTTTTTTAATGTATTTTAAATGTTTATGCAAGTATTAAGGGAACATTCCATTTTATCATTTTGCAAACATTATGGGAATGTTACTTTTGAATGTTCTCTGAACATTCTGAACAAACCCTGCGGCTCGTGACGACACATTGATGTCCTGAGACACGAAACGATCGGTTTGTGCGAGAAACCGAACAGTATTTATATCATTTTTTCCGGCTAGTGAGGTCTGAATGCGCTCTAACAACGGAAGTGATGTCTCGCACTCATTGAAGAAAAGCGCGAGAGATCAGTTCCGTCATCAGAATGCGTTTTCTGACCTCACCAACCGGATGTGGAGAGCAGTTGGACATAGTGGTGTTTTAGAGGTAAAAAATGATATAAATACTGTTCGGTTTCTCGCACAAACCGATCGTTTCATGTCTTAGGACATCAATGTGTCGTCACGAGCAGCAGGGTTTAATTTGGATTTGTCTGTGCATGGTTTTTTTTTACTCTTATAGACGAAGTTCCCATTGCCATGCATTATAAGACTGACAGACCGCAACGGTTGGAGTTAAAAATCATCATTTGTGTTCTACTGAAGAAACAAAGTCACCTACATCTTGGATGCCCTGGGGGTAAGCAGATAAACATCAAATTTCCATTTTTGGGTGATCTCTTTAAGCACAAAAAGCAGTGAAAAACAACTCAATTTAATAGCGAGAAGCGGCCTTATGTGCACGCACTTTGGGGGCGTGAGCACAAAATCTGCGGAAATGAGTAAAATTATGTGCAATGCACGCAATCCCATGCCGAAATTCAAGCCCTGTAACACCAACAATATTCATCTGGAGCAAATGAAACAGGTGAGTGAGAGGAGGCGGGTTTGCGGGAGTCGCTGTCAGAGAGACGAGACAAGCGAGAAAGCGCAGCTGGTGTCGTGTATCTATTCTGCGGAAAATTAGTATTGGAAGCGTTTCAGATATTTCAGTATCGATATGTATCGAAAAAAATATATTTTTGATAACACTTAGTTTATTATTACAGATGCCTTTTTAAAAGAATACAATTGAAAAATGTATATATTATATATGAAATTCAAATTCAATCCACCTGCATTTGGCAGGTATTAATGTAAAAAACATTTCAGAAAAAAAGTTGCATGAATAATGCATAAATAATGTTTTTTGTGCTAATGTTTTGCGAACATTATTAAAGGTGCCATAGATTATGTTTTTAAAAGATGTAATATAAGTCTAAGGTGTCCCCTGAATGTGTCTGTGAAGTTTCAGCTCAAAATAACCCATAGATTTTTTTTTTATTAATTTTTTTAACTGCCTATTTTGGGGCATCATTATAAACGTGCCGATTTTATGCTGCGGCCCCTTTAAATCCCGTGGTCCACGCCCACAGAGCTCGCGCTTGCCTTGAACAGTGCCTTAACAAAGTTTACACAGCTAATATAACCCTCAAAATGGATCTTTACAAAGTGTTCGTCATGCATGCGGCATGCATGCGTCAAATTATGTGAGTATTGTATACTGTTATATTGTTTACTTCTGATTTTGAATGAGTTTGATAGTGCTCCGTGGCTAACGGCTAATGCTACACTGTTGGAGAGATTTATAAAGAATGAAGTTGTGTTTATGAATTATACAGACTGCAAGTGTTTAAAAATGAAAATAGCGACGGCTCTTGTCTCCGTGAATACAGTAATAACCGATGGTAACTTTAACCACATTTAAAAGTACATTAGCAAAATGCTAACGAAACATTTAGAAAGACAGTTTACAAATATCACTAAAAATATCATGTTATCATGGATCATGTCAGTTATTATTGCTCCATCTGCCATTTTTCGCTATTGTTGTTGCTTGCTTACCTAGTCTGATGATTTGGTTGTGCACATCCAGACGTTAATACTGGCTGCCCTTGTCTAATGCCTTTTATAATGTTGGAAACGTGAGCTGGCATATGCAAATATTGGGGGCGTACACCCCGACTGTTACGTAACAGTCGGTGTTATGTTGAGATTCGCCTGTTCTTCGGAGGTCTTTTAAACAAATGAGATTTATATAAGAAGGAGGAAACAATGGAGTTTGAGACTCACTGTATGAGTGAGTCTCAAATGTACATGTACTGAACTCTTGTTATTCAACTATGCCAAGATAAATTCAATTTTTCATTTGAGGGCACCTTTAAAGACCAGATAACTTTGAACAAACATTCTATCAATGTTACAAATGTCCATAACTTTGAGAGAACCTTGCCACAATGTTAGCCAAATTTCTGAAAACATTCCTTGTTAGCTGGGAGGCCACAAGCTCTGAAACTTTCTAACAACGGTACGTCTGTGTTTCCTACACCATAAGGATGTGCATCACAGACCAACGTCTTTTCTTTCATCTGACTGTCTGACAGAAACCCCACATTCTGGCAAGTTAAAAAGTCTTTTGCAACTTTATAAATCATTTGCTCTAAAGCACCATTCTTATTTCAGTAACTTGCATCAGCCAGACAGACTTCCGGTGATTTATTACCCAATTACTCTGCCCACACACCTTGTGTTTAAACTCCTGAATCTTTCCCAATCATTCGCGTCTGTCTTCGCGGTTTCACATATGAGTGCTCGCAGGCATTTTGTAGTTTTGTGAGCATGCTGAGCAACGGAAAAACCTGTGGTCCTCTCTGGACGCCCCGCCTTCTTCTGTGCACCTGCATTTGCATGCAAAGCGAGCAGTCATGCACTGCACTGAGGCATCCAGCGCTGTGAAATGTGTAGAGCGCTGCTGGTGTTTTGGTGGTGATCAGATTTATTGCCAGAGGCGTCTGAGTCACAATACGATAAAACAGGGGTGGGTGACAGTTGGGGGCACTGTGTGGCCATTAGCGTTTACATGCAGGCATATACCCCACACGACGAGGATGAAAAAATGGCAAAACTAGTCAGCAATACTCCTGTGTTGCAGCAAAAGCAAAGCCAGAAGAGCTCTGAAAGAGCTGCTGTTATATGCATCTGCAGTTGCGTGAGCCATCATATTTTTTGGACCCAACGGATTATCAAACTAAGCTCTGTCAATGAGCTTCTAGCAATGTAGAATTGAAAACAAAGCATTTGGCAAACTTTAGATTGTGTACCTTTAAAAATGATTCAGGCAGATAACATGCTCAGTTGAATACTATATAAAATACATGGAAAAAAGGGAAGTTTTTTTTGATAATTGGCAGTTATGTCAGATGGAAATTCGATTATGTATAACCATGATTTTGATGAGCATATGTTGATCTGTTGCAGAAATTAAATATACGTATGCATGGTTTCAAACACATTTAATCTAGCCTCCATGTTCAGACTGGTTTGTCTAGCTTTGGTTTGACTTTCTTTGCTAATCCACAAACTACCATATTACAAAACAGTGTTAGGTAATTAATTTGATTAATTTTCAATTGCTCTAAACGATTAAACTGATAATAATGTGAATATTGTGGATGTTACTTTTAAAGGGTTAGTTCACGCAAAAATTATCCCATGATTTAATCACCCTCAAGCCATCCTAGGAATCTTCTTTTAGATAAACACAATCGGAGATATATTAAAAATATCCTTGCTCCTCCAAGCTCTATAATGGTTGTGAAGGGGGGGCCACATTTTGAAGGCAAAAAAATGCATCCATCCATAATAAAAGTAATCCACACAGCTCCAGGGGGTTAATAAAGGCCTTCTGAAGTGATGGAATATGAATAAATCCATATTTAAAACTTTATTTACTATAATAATTAGCTTTCTGCAGATGACCGTATGCATTGATTTGCAGCAGAAGAATAACCTCTGATTCGACGCACATCGTAATGACGAATGTGGAAGCGTAGGTCAAATCAAAAACATCGGTCACGAATTAGAAGTCTAAAACGATAATAAGAGAAATGTCAGAGGATTTCGATATAAGAGAAAGAGGAGCTTGAGTTTGTTGCCCAGCCATATTTGTTTGAACCGCGAGAGGCGTCTAAGCTTAGCTACTCCTACATCCTGCGTCATAAATTGCGTCAGGGGGTTACTCATTTGCGCTACTCAGTTACTCATACTTGCGCAGTATGCGTACGGTCATCCGCCGGAAGCTAGTTATTTGAATTTATTAAGTTTTAAATATGGATAGTTTTCTTACAAACACCCATCGCTTTGCTTCAGAAGGCTGTTATTAACCCCCTGGAGTCGTATGGATTACTTTTATTATAGATGGATGCGTCTAGCTGGAAAAGCTAAAAAAATAATAATAATAATAAAAAAAAAGAACAAGAAGAAGAAAAAAGAAGCTTATTTAAAATGCTAAATTACTATATATTTTTACATATGCAAATATCCAAAAATGTAATTTTGTTTTTACAATGAGAGCAGTATTGGGCACAAAACCAATAAGTGTCTCAGATAGGGACCGAATCAGTGGTTCAGAGCGCCAAAGTCACGTGATTTCAGTTAACAAGGCTTTGTTACATCATAAGTGTTTAGAAATTTCAATGGTTCACCACTGGGGGGTGACTTTGGCAGTTTGATACATGCTCCGAACCACTGATTCAAAGCTTCATGAAGCAGTGTTTTGAAATCGCCCATCACTACACTGTAAAAAAACGGCAGCTGTGGTTGCCAGAACTTTACCGTAAAAAAATACAGTAGCAACGTAAAAAAAAAATCTGTTAAATTTATGGTAAAATAACATATTTCATTAACTGATATAATGTTAATTTACCAACCTAATGAAGTACTAATATCTGTTTTGTACCTTTATAATACACTGACAGTCATCAAACACAGTGGTGATAAGAGTCACATGATGAATCAAAGTTCATCACAAGCAGATTTTCCACAAGCTGAAAAGGACAACACTAACATATAGAAGGTGCACACAGTGTCATTCACACACACACTAAACACCATCATGGTAACATGCATGAAATTTTAAAAATGCAATAAACATTAATTTAACAACATTAGATGTAACATAAAACCCCAATGTACATAACTGATTAGAAAAAAATGAGAAAAACTAAGAAGAAACAGAGTTATTTCAACGAAAATATATCAAATGTGAAGTGTCACGCAGGGAATTGTGGGAATGTCAATTTACGTTTTTTTCACTGTAAATTTTACATTGAATTGTTATTTTTCACTTCCAAAAACTGTGAATTTAACGGTATTTTACCGTAAAATTACATTAAATGTACCGTTAAATATATTACAGTTATTCACCGTATATAGTACGGAAACTTTCTGTAAACCAATTGACAGTTTTTCACCGCAGCATTTTTACAGTCTTTTACTGTTAAAATCACGGTCATTTTTTACAGTGTAGATATTGTTGAATAAAGTCGTTATTTTGTTTTTTTGGCACACAAAAAGTATTCTCGTCACTTCATAACATTAAGGTTGAACCACTGTAGTCACATGAACTGTTTTAAATATGTCTTTAGAAGCTTTCTGGGCATTGAAAGTGTTAATTGTCTTGCTGGCAATGGAGGCCTCACTTGAGCCATTGGATTTTATGAAAAATATCTTAATTTGTGTTCCGAAGATGAACGAAGGTTTTACGGGTGTGGAACTAGAATTATGTAATTAATTTTTGGGTAACTTTAAATCTTTCACTACAAAATAATACGCCAAATAAATCAATGAAATTCATTTTTATATATACTTTTTACACAAACCAGGTTTTGCTACTTGAAGCTATCTAGAAGCCAGTGATCTGAGCTCTCAAATATGGGCATGCTTGATATTCTGCCTGACGTTTACAAGCCTAGATCCATTCATTCATATTTTTGAATAGCGAGGGCTGAATGCATCATGTTTTTTTTCCTCTTTGTGGCCCATTTTCTCGGCCAGTCCCCACTCACTGTTTTATGATGAAGTCATTGCTTGTTCCAGCCTGGTCAACCATGACAGTCCAGCTCTTATTAACAGCGTGGCAGGATCCCTCACTCAAAGCAAGAGAGACATAGTGCTCTTCCACACCTGCTATG
Source organism: Megalobrama amblycephala (assembly GCF_018812025.1). NCBI lineage: Eukaryota > Metazoa > Chordata > Actinopteri > Cypriniformes > Xenocyprididae > Megalobrama > Megalobrama amblycephala. Next base: position 15,798,707 of record NC_063065.1, read on the forward strand.
TCAGAGTACATCATTGCTGCTGGCATATTGAACGTCTGGATGGGCTCCAGACTCTAAGCTCCGTGGAGGTGGGGAACAGCCAGATCTGTGTGCTGAATGAGAGAGATATAGGAAAATAACCTCAGATGAACTTACCTCTGCTAATCATTGGCAAGAGGAACGCCAAAGCTGAATAAAATACAATAGCATACCAATCTGCTATACTGGGCGGTTGTTTACTGGCCCAAATCATAGATAAAACACCCTTCAGACACCTGTGTGTTCATGGGAAGGTGCAAAAACTTCATTCAGTACAGTGGAAAAAATATAAAGCACTGCACAGTCAAAGCTTGCAATCTTAATTAACACAATGTATTAGTAAAAAAAAATAAAAATCAACCAGCATATTTAAAATATAAGCTAGCTATCAGATCATGTTTTAGGTGTATTAGAACAATGACGTTGAAGGTGACCAAACAGGTTGCCTTATAATGAGAATCACAATGTAACGGAAATAGCAGGAGATCTTTTATTCCATATTGTGACGTACATCTGAGTGAAATGGATTATAAAAAAAAAAAGTAGTGCTTTGTTCTGTCTAATATTCGTTGATTGGATAGAGGCAGATCTGATTGCGAGCTTTAGGTCAACTGTAAGAAAGGGGCAGGGTTTAAATGAACTAAATGATTGGAGAATCAGCATACGTCACCAGAGAGAAGTCTGTCATTTCACTAGAAGATTGTTATTGTTCAGGGATTATCTGCACTGTAAAACCGAACAGTGAAATTAATTAAATTAAATGAGTTTGTTTCACTCAAATAATAATGAAAGTTCATTGTACTTAATAGAAAAAAGTTGCATGAACTCAAAATTTCATTGTAGTAAGCTGAACTTAATATGATTGAGTTGAGCTGCAGCAGATTTCTAATTCCCAGCATGCTTTGCATCAGACCATATAAATAACTGTTGAAATTAAGTGTTATTTTGTGTGTTTTTGCACAAAATTAACATATGGAGATATAAGTTAATGTTTAATGTTGTGTTATGTTGGGATTCAGGGGGGTTCTGTTATGTTAGTTTTGTAGGGTTACTTAAATGTTAGTTAGTTTAATTAAATGTTTTGAGGTAATAAGTTTCCTCAAATGTTTTGAGTATTCTGAACTTATTGGGTTTTACAGTGTGTGTTTGTTTCAGTTTTGGACAATGTGAGTTACGAAAACAGATTACTTTTTTCAAGTAACTAGTACACATTACTTTTAAATTTACAACAAAATATCTGACTTTTTTTTAAATAAGTAACACTCATTTACTACACTCATTTAACTCGTTTACTTCTGCATCTTATTCTTCTGTGATCCAGAAGAAAAAAAAAGCCTTGTTTGTTTGAACTGCGGCCTCTACTGTACAGGCGTGAATTTGCATTTCCTTCAGTGACTTGAGACTTATTCATTTCACTTTTGGTGTTAAAAAGTGTTCATTTCACTTTTGGTGCCTTTACATTTGCCAAAAAATAGAACTTTTTCATTGTTATAAAAACAAACAAACAACCCAGATGAGAAAAAGTAACGCAAAAGTAATGTAACACATTACTTTCCATAAAAAGTAACTAAGTAACACAATTAGTTACTTTTTTTTAGGGAGTAACGCAATAATGTAATGCATTACTTTTAAAAGTAACTTTCCTCAGCACTGGTTTTGGATGGTTTTATCTCGTTTTTTGCTCTGTGACCGAGTTTTCAGTTTGTTTCCATGGTTGTTCATTGATTGATTATGTCTTACACCTGTGATTCATTGAGTTGATTGGTTTGTTGGTTCTATTTAAGTTCTGTGTTTCGTTCAGTTCTTATTGCATGATGTTTGGTTGTTCTGTTCTTGTTTTCTAGTGGCCTGAGTTCTTTGTTTTAGAGTTAAACTGCTGCGTTTAGATCCTTTATTCCTTAATAGTATCCATTAAATGTATGCATGGATAAATTGTTCACAATAAGATGCATTTAGCCAACTTTAACAATAGGTAAAGTGAAAAAAAAAGAAGAAAAATCAGATGAGAAAACTAAGGGAAAAAATAAAATGCATTTTAAATATTTTATAAATTCTTTAATTTAGAATTTGTTTTATTTAATTTTTTTTTAGTTCAAAGAATTTTATTTATACTTTTGTTCAAGAAGGTTTTTTTTCAAATTTGTTTTTTATTTATTTAATATTTATTTGGATTAAATTTGTGTTAAAAAGTATAAGCAATAATAATAGCAGCACAAATAAGGTCAAATGAAACAAATGCATAAAAAAGGCGATACAGTATGCTGAAATACAGTATGGGCACAATATGACCAGACACACTTTGAACCAAAGACAGGGCACTACATAAGGGTCATGGAGGACAGCCTGAGTCACACTGACGTGTTTTTATGTTTGTGTTTCAAGAAAGACTTGCCTGTAGCTTTCAGTAAGCCCTTCATCACCCTCTAGCTGGTGGTTACCATGGCACTAGCGCGTCAGGTCAGGCAGGACCCACAGACCTTTCCTCTGAACACAGCAATCCCAGAGGACCGTCTGATGAGAACTAAAATGAAAACAAATCAGATGAACAGCCAGCCTCTGCTTCTGCATTCCTTTTCACACCACTTCTCGTTTGCTTCAGCAAAAGAGACTTCAGAATTAGGTTTATTTATCGTAGCAGAGAATGAACATCTAGTCCTTGAAATGCTCCATCTTACGTGATTAAGCGTCTTTCATCTCTGCGGCCCATCTATCATGTCACAGTCTGTTTCTCTCGGTCGAGAAGCAAGATTACATGATGTTATTTACAAAGAAAGGCGCTCGCTGAACCATGCGGTCGGTGACACATTCACATGTTCTTTTTCGTTGTGGAACAAAAAGTTAATTCGTTTAAAGTCTGTGCATAGAGGGGAAAGTAATTACAGAGCCGAAGAACATTTTCCATGCCATACAGACTGTTCACTAATGAAAAAACAGGTGAGTGACTCCGGTAATTAATTTCCAAGGAGACTGAATCAACTTGTTGAAATTATTGATGCTTATTTGAAGTCCTCCCTTTTGCGGCACATTTTCAATGATGCTTTATGGAGTTAGATGGACTTTTAATGTGTATATATATATATATATATATATTCATGATTCATTGATCCCTATATGACCATCTAGGGTCATAGGGCTGCAGTTTATATATACTGTATACTTTTTGGCTAAATGACCCGTATATACAAACTAAATGAACTGGATTTATTCATCACAGTCAAAGTAGCCACTGTATTTAAAAGGAAAATAACAAAAAAATTAGGTTGATGTCCAGGCATTATACATGTGTCTAGAGCATGTGCAAGTGGCATTATCTTAATTGTTGATAAGGTTGCAAATCCCATGGCTCCCATTGCCATGGCTCTTTTTGAGATGGAAACTGACCAACATACTGCATGCAAATGTGACCTTGGCAACCACATGTACGTTAACACAATATAATGTAAACACAGTCAGTCAACAAGCAACACAATCCTTGCACAAACATGCATGTTCATCTTCCTCTGTTGGAACAAGATAAGGAGTCAAGGCAAACAGCGATGGTCTTTTTGGAGCAGAGCTTTTGTGGTTTCATTTGACCTCACATGCCAAGCAAATAAACCTTCAATTTCCCATTGCCTTGGACTTGCCTGCATCCATTTGGAATCAACCAAGTCACATTTTCTTGTCACTGAGAATAATTATAGAGGCAGAAGAACCTCTGTATTGCAGATCAACTTAAAGCAAGTAAGGTAACAAATATCTTAAAGAAAATGCATATTCAAACTTGACTTGATCGCAGTTATTCACTGTTCCTTTGCAACATTTTCTTCACCTTCTTTTAGCAATCTGATTTTTTTTCTCTCTTGGAAGCTTGTTGAGGTGTCAAATGATGCTCGGCTTCAAGTCGAGTGAGTCTCTTATGCAGCTCATCCAGGAGAGTGATCAACATGGGAGTGATGAGTTTAAAGTTGCTGGCAGAGACAGGCACTGGGCTCATTATTCTCAATGACATTTTAAGCATCCCTTTATAGCAAGCTGCCATTGTAAGTCAATGCCAAACGGATGATAAGGGGATCGTGTGCAGTACAGCCAGCCAACTAGGTTCAAATACTGTTTGTTTTTGTTTTTTTGTTTTTTTTTGGTAGTCCCGGTACTGCAAGTTACACTTTTACAATTCATAACTATTTTATGTTTTGGTGAATTGGGGGCTAATTCGTATGAATTTGTATGATCTCATTTATACATTTTTGTATATATTTGTAAATGATGGGTTAAAAACAACCTAAGTTGGGTTGAAAATGGACAAACTCGTTGTGTTAAATGTTTGCCCTATTGTTTAAAAATTACTATGTCTGGCTTAAAATGAACCCAAAATACACTCTAAAAAATGCTGGGTTAAAAACAACCCAAGTTGGGTTGAAAATGGACAAACCCAGCGGTTGGGTTAAATGTTTGCCCAACCTGCTGGGTAGTTTTATTTAAACCAACTATTTGTTTAAAATTGCTATATGGCTAGCTTAAAATGAACCCAAAATAGTTGGGAAATTAAAAACCAGATGCAATTAGAGGCAACAATAATAGACAAAAGGTGAATGTTTACTAATAAGCTTTAATATTTTATTAATATAAATGTAATAGTTTAATAGTTTTAATATAAATTTATTAATAAGCAATTTAATAAATGTTTATTGTTTAATAATTATTCATTGAACATTAATAAATGTTCATTTCCAACATACTTTGGGTTAATAATACAGTAATTTTTAAACAATAGCTGAGTTAAATAAAACTACCCAGCAGGTTGGGCAAACATTTAACCCTACCGCTGTGTTTGTCCATTTTCAACCCAACTTGGGTTGTTTTTAACCCAGCATTTTTTAGAGTGTAGGTTGGAAATTAAATATCAGACACATAATTGCTAGAGGCAACAATAATAATCAAAACGCGACTGTCATAGTACAACAGCCAGTCACATTACTTTCTGGTGTTGCATGAACGCAATTGGCTAGTGTCTGTTATCTGATTGGCTGATGCCTGCCTTGGTGCTTGAAAGTTGAGAAATCTTCAACTTCTGCCGCGAGCAACACGAGTGAAGCGACGCGACGGAACCCACAATTCAGCTTGGCAATGCATGACGTCACCCATTTAAAGTAAATTAGAAGCGTCAACGCTGACGCCCCGTGTGAATGCAGCATAACAACCAACCACACAGTAACAATTGCCTAGCAACATTCTATTGCACAGGTTTTCAAACACTGGACCCTCTGGTATAATTTAAGGAAATATATGTATGTAACAAAGTTCAAGACTCAAAAAAGGAGGTGGGAACCAGCAAGCCTAACTTTACTAACAAAATAAACAACAAAATGAAAGTAAGCGGCTGCTGCCTTGCTGCCAACATAAATGTCATCAAAACCATAACATAATATCCCAGGCCTTGTCCTCTCTCTTGCCTTTTACTGTCATAACTTCTACCTTTATCCTTACGGAGCTCCTCCGTTGGACTCGAGACCGGTGTCGCTTATTAGCGTTCGCTTCACCGGCCTCGTTCCACTCCCACAGCTCTCGGCCCAGTCCTGCTTCATGCTACTAAAAACACAGAGAACATCTTTTTTTTTAAAGTTGCAACCCATTTTATGTACAAAAACATCAATTCTTTGAGACAACACTTGATCAAACTGTGTCTCTTTGATTGGAACTGATCATGTGGAATCTATTAATTTTCCAATTATATGCTGCACTCAGTCTGCCTTTTGATGCAAATGTGATGGTATTTACATTGTTCCCTCAATTTGCATTTATAGTGCTTCTCAGCTTGGATATACAGACATGTTTAGCACTTATTTTTACTATTAACTGACCAGCCATTCAAGTACTGTAGATTAAACAAAAACATTTTCAGAACTCCCCACAAACAACCACTAACACCCCTGAGAAGAGAAATTCATATGAAGCTTCAAAAGGGAAGGACTCGTTCACCCAGAACAGAAGGAAATATAGTGGTGAAACTAAGATTTATGAGGACAATTTAATTTAAACTAGAATGTAAATAACAGCTAGAGTGATTAATTCTTTCCGAAAAGTGACGCATCCAGTTTGTGTTGCATTCTCAGGCTGTGAATAATATCTAATCAGTTTTCATTTATACAGACACAACGTTCCTGCTTTTTCCTGGAGGAGTCCAACAATGCTACAGCACACAGCTTGGAATAGGTTCATGTCCCTATAGTCTAAAGAGGTAGCTGAATTACTTTATGGGACCTACATATGAAATAGAATAGATTTTGTATGTATAAAATAACTAAATATAGTATGACATTAAGAAATCCATTGCCTGATAATTCGTTGGCTGAGCATTGAGTTGTCAGATTATGCATCCTGTGATTCAATATTGATTTTTCCACTCTTTCTCAAATATAATTTTCTCCCTTCTAAAAGTCTGAACCCCAAATAACTGGAGCTATACTCAAACAGAGCCATTTGTTTCCCAGGACTATACGAATTTAACAAAATAACCGAAAATAACATTTTTAACAATTTAGAATAGTTATAAAGACTGTTTCTATTAACTTTTCAAACATAAAATATACCAGAGAAATGCTAAAGAATAAAAGACAGCCTTCATTTTGATTAACATATTTCGCCTCCCTAAGAAACAAGTTCATTGAGTTCTACTGCATTGCTTTAAATTGAGAGATTGATTTGTTTGCCTTTGTTTCATTTCAGTTGTGAAACTACCTTTGAATGCACACAGCACAGCAAATTGATTTTATGCTTGCATTTTCACCAAATGATGACCAGAAATTATCTGAGTGTCACCCGCAAACTTGATTTGTGTCTATTTTTTTTGTCTGTTTTTTCATACAGCAATCTCACATTCTAATCAGTGGCGAAAACCTCAAGGGTAAGAAATGTGGCCTGCTGGCACATGAGAAACCGCAATGATAAGGATAATAATTGGAATTTTTTTTTATGGAATATGCAGTAATTGGACATTGAAGGAGAGAATATTAATCTGTTAGTCTCGATGTGACCTGATTAGGCAAAAATGGACTGTTGAGTGCTGATTGTACCATATCTTACCCTTGCGTCTTTATTGAAATTCATGGCAGTGGAAAACCTTTCCCTCAGGCGTTTACCTCTCTCCATTTCAAAGATCCTTCACAAAGATTTGATGTGTCTTTGTCAGGGTGGTTGGGCCGGGGGGGGGTACCATAACACTTTACATTTCCTAACATGACACTGGGCGACACCAGCAGTGGAGGAATCATAAAGAATACCAATAATTCAACACTGGCGAGCTGTGTGAAACGAATCACACATACACGCACGCACAGGTACAGAAATAACAGGCTACTGTGATTGATATGGAAATCAGTAGTGTTTTTTTTTTAAAACTCTTTTCAGTGTGAAATGAAATGCAGACTGTTGTTGATCTGCCGGTGAATTACTCTCTGCTTTAGTTTGGGCCAGTGACAAGATGGCAAAAGGCGATGTTGGAATTCTAGGCTTGTGTGGGGAAATAATCAAAGGTTTTTCAGTAAATACTGCTCTACATTCATAAACCGCTGTGATATTGAGTTTGAACATGTATCATGAGGCTTGGCTTTCATCTTTTTTTCATCAAATTGTGTTGAATTCTCTCTAGAGATGTTGGGAGTTTGAGATAAAAGCAAATTATGAGTGTCATAATTTTTTAACATGTTAATACAGTGCAATTTATTATACAAAAAATAAAGAAAATAATGTGATAAAACATTACTGCAATTACTTATATCCCTTGACCCGTACAAATATGTGACCCGTGCTGGGAAATGAGTCGAAATGTGCCTGGGCTGATTTCGAGCTACAGGCAAAACAAGTCAAAAATGTTGATTTTGGTCGAATTTGAGGTTTTCACAAAAATGAGCCCTCATCTAGCGAACCAAATGCTTCAAATAGCAATTAAACATCTAAAAGTATCTTTATTTGTATGTTTTCTGAGAGAAGTACCTTTCCTTTGTCCATGAAAAATGCTGTTTTTCTCGCTATCTCGTTTTGCTCACTTCATCACTCGCGCTTCCCCTCAGCAGCTTCCTCAGTCTAGTTTGGCATCGTTAGTGAGCACAGCATTTCAACTTTGTGAAAATTCATGGTCAATTCTTGATGGCATGAGTCTGAACCAATGAAATATGATTTTCAAACTCATGCTGATGTAAACAAATCAATCTTACTCGCACTGATTGACAGATCTGAAGCGCGCACAAAGACGCCTCGGACACCACGCAATCCCGCAATATTATTGAAAAAAGTTGAATATATATATATATATATATATATATATATATATATATATATATATATATATATATATATATATATATATATATATATATATCAGGGGCGTTTCCTCCGAGTAGGCAAGGGAGGCAGTGCCTCCTCAAAAAAAAAATAGGATGAGAAAATAATACATAATACATAATAAACAACACAAATATGACAAATTATGTCATTAAAAAGAGCGCAAGTCATGCGTATTTCTAAAGGAACACTGCCCAACAGTGACACCCGCAGGTAAAGTTACAGCAGGAGTCATGCTTTACAGTCTATGGAGTCATGCCTCCCTTTCCTCTCATAGAAAGCCATATAAAAATCATCATATATATATATATATATATATATATATATATATATATATATATATATATATATATATATATATATATATATATATCCTATCGATATTTGGTTTTGACGAGGTGTGTGCCAAATTAGGTGTTATTAACAGGGATTTTAAAGTATGGTTGCTTGGTGATTTTGTTTTGGAACCTTCAGAAAACTTTAACTTGATTTTTCTCAAAATTGACTGACTCTTTCGACTTCAAACAGGTGTAGCTTAGTCATTTTTTGTTGGATTCCAACAAAACATAACTCATTTTTGAAAATTTGCTCATTGCGACTCTTTTTGCCATCACGGGTCACATATTGTCTACATCGAACAAACTGTCAAACTTGAAAACGTTTATGTTCAGTCATATAGAATAATATCTTTTTTTGAATGATGTTAATTTAGGTACAAACATATTGATGAATTATGATTTCTTTGTGAAAACTTTGTACCCAGATTTAATGAATATGTTTTAGCATTCATGTTTAGCATTCATACTTAGTGAATGAGACCCATGTTGTTTTAACCCTTAAATGCATACCTCGGGTCTTTAGTGACCCGGGACATCATTCACTACCCTCCTCCTCATTCATTTTTTAAAGTTAGACATCAACCTTCTTGGTATTCCTCAATCAATTTATTATAAAGAATATAACAAGAAAAAAATCATAAAATTATAAAAGAATGCCTATTTTTGCTTTCATTTTGTGTAAAAATTGTATAGGGTCGCAAACGACCCGAGGTGTGTATGAATGTATGTATATTTTTTCTGCACAACAATAATTGAATCTTAGATGACAGAAAAGGTGCAATTCACCTTTATTCCACAAGGTGGCAATGTCTGATACACAATGCTGAAGTGACGACTCATTCAGACAGAAAACGAAATAATAAAACAAACATGAAATGGCTCAGCGATTTACTGCAGAGCAAGTACTAAACGCAATCAAATATGACTGTAACTGTTACTGGATTGATCTGGTGAAGCTGTTAGCGATCGAAATATTGATTTTGAAGATGTTGAAAATTATATTGTTTTGAGAATACGTTTGAGATCGTGAATGGGCTCATATTCGTGACCTCAAACATAAAACAAGCCCATTATTTGCTGAATTTACTGAGAAATGAGCTCTGACGAGGACAGTGGTGATGTCATAAAACATCTGCTCAAACGGAGCCCTTTCAAGCTCCAAAAGATAACAAAATATGCTTTATTTTATTCTTCTGTAATTGTTTCTCAAATATCAGAGGAGTTTTATATTATCGTGACAGGTAGAGATCCTTCCGTGTTAGATATTGATCTGGGTCGATAAAGACCCGAATATGTAAGAATGATTGGTGAAACAGTCATGCATTTAAGGGTTAAAGGTACACTATGTAACTTATGGCCCTCTAGTGGTAAAAAAAAACTGCATATATTTTGTGGAAGATCATTGTTATGGTTGTGCTTCACCTCTGTGCAGATGAATAGGGTTATCCTACTGTTCATAAAACATTCACTACAAGACTTAAGAGATATAATCAGTTTAGATGACAAAGGATCTCAAGCTGAGCAGAAGACGCTACTGTAGCTATACCCGTTAGACTAATAGTCACGACACTTCCTTGAAAATAAGTTCCAGCTCTGAACTACAAGAACCATAATAAAATGAACGTTCACAATAGATAATGCTTTACAATGAAGAGCTATGTTCAAAAAAATACCTTACTCACCTGTTGAGAAATAAAAACGCCATTTCCTCATCGCTTTGGCAATATTTCAAATCCCTCAGTTCTCGTCATCTCCGAAAAGCCAAGCCAATGTTGATTCTTGTTTTATTACGAGCTCTGGCACATTCTTTTTTTTGCCAACTGTTATGCATTTTCTCAAAACGGGTGATTCCCCAGAGGTTGGAGATGTAACATGCTCAACATTTCTCGCTCGTTGTGACAACTAACTTATGCCACTCCCACACCATACACACGTCAAAATAGTCAGAGCAACTTTTCTCTATTTATGGATATGACGAATTTCCTGTGAAAACCATCCTGTTGGCTCTAAAATATAAACACTTGTAAATAAGCTTACAATAGTGAATTAGGGTAAGACAAAAACACATTTTGTATTGATAATTTTGAACAAAAAAAGTTACATAGTGTACCTTTAATTATTCAATCTATTAATCTGCCTATAATTTAATTATAATTCGAATCGATCGACAGCCATAATTTAACCTGCAATGTCTATGGCAATATTGCATAGGCCTATACGTTATTTGGCGTTGATGATTTGGAACTATAAAACCAGGGATTAAACTAGTAATTGCTCAATTTCACAAGAAAAGGGAATTCCTTTAATCGAGAATCAGGTCGACCACCAGATGAATTGTGTGATCTACAACTCCTGCTGGGAGATAAGTCTGTTATTAAAGAAAAACATTTGAGGCATAAAACGTCCCAACTGAACACAATCCGCCTTTTAATTGGTGTTTCAAAGGGCCGGAGAACAAACTCCCCTAGGAAACAGCAGCACTTCAAGAAGTTTCTCTTTCTAGTGAAGATCTGAGTGCGGGACTCAAATTACAACAGCCCTGCTATATTCAAATTCATTTGCACAATCACATAAGTAATGATCTTTAAAAATAAAACAAAAGCCAGTTCAGCATTAAGGACAGATGCTATCAGCTCAAGCTACAGACAGATGTCTTTCTGGAAAAGAGCGAAAGCTGGATTGGTGTTTTTTTTTTTTCTCATTATATAATTGACTCAGAGTTTCTAATCTGAGTGAGAAAACTCAATAAAATAAGAACGGTTTCTAAAAGTCACTGAAAAGTCAGAAGTCTGTTCATTTATTATGTAGTCTCCCTTCCGGCATTATTTTTCTTTTTAAACTCAGCCTTCATTTCTCGGCTAGTCAGTGAACAGAGCTTGAACAAATGTCGTGGATGGAGAATAGATTTAAAGTATGATTGCATTTCGTCAAAAGATCTTGGGAATTCTGTGCTTTTTATTCAAACTCAAAGATTAATTTTGTGATCAGTTACTTTTTGAGAGATCAGAATCATTTTTCTACAAATTGTCTGAATAAGCTTGCAGAACAAGTCTTGTGAATGGCTAGAACCAAATGTCTGAATATGAATATTGCTCAATAATGCTATCATGGTAACACTTTACAATAAGATCTTATTAGTTAATGTATTAACTAACATGAACTAACAACGAGTAATATATTTATACAGCATTTATTAGCTTTTGTTAATGTTAGTTAATAGAAAATGTTAACAGATAAGTTTGATGTTGAGATTAACATTAACTAAAATTAATATATATTGTAGAAAGAATTATTCATTGTTAGTTCATGTCATTGTGAATGTACTGTACAGAATATAAAACGATTTGTGTATTTCCACTCGCAAGTTTTTCCAGTAGGCTACAGAAAAAGGTAAAAATGGGTCTAAAAATATCAGTGCAATGATGGAGAATAGAAATAGTATGGCATCCCACTGAGTTTCTCATTTTTTGCACATTCTCTGGAATTTAAAATGAGTTGCAATGTGGAGCACAATACACTCCATTGCCTTAACCGAAACTGTCAGGTGACTGCTGAAGCGGTACTGTGAATATCAGTCTGTATTGGATTTATCATCTGATAAAACAGTATGAAAAATGTATATTCATATAGATATTACTCCTCTGCTGAGCTATTAGATTTATGCATTTGTGAAATAGGCCTCATTATGTGGTCAAAAAATACAAAACTCTAATGTACGTTTTACAGACCCACCGGAAATTGTGGCTTCCTAATGCAGGGGTAAAAATACAGCATTTTGGCCAAGTTATAAAAAAAACAACAACAATAAACCCATTATCTTTAATGGTGTTCCAGACCAGAATGGTCTTTTATGTGTAACAATAAATGAAGAATATCATAAATAAATCTGATTTGTTCACAAATTTAGGTTGATCTCGCTCAATTGATCTGGTCACAACAGTTTTTGAGTTAAAGGGATAGTTCACCCAAAAATACAAAAACTGTCATCAATTACTCACCCTCAAGTTGTTCCAAGTCTGTATGAATTTCTTTCTTCTGCTGACCACAAAATAAGGTATTTTGAAAAACAGTTGATGGGCCTCATTGACTTCCATAGTATGGAAAAAAACACTATGGAAGTCAGTGGGGCCCATTAAATGTGGGGTAAGTGATATTTCAAAAAATGCTGCATTGTTGATATTTGAAATAAAGCCAAACAAACACACCCCTCTCTTCATTGCTCCGCCTCCAAAACCCACCCTCCAATCCTAACCACCCTGCTCCAAGTCAGTGTCGAACACAACTCGCCGGCATGCGAGGTGAGAAAACACCGCATTCTCTAGCGGTCATCAGTGCACCTCTTGAGATAGGTTTACCTGCACAACTCTCACTAGCTGGCCTCTATTATATATGCAGTGCGAGATGTCTGTTTTTCACAGCTGACGTGCAACAAAATAACGCTTCACAAAAAATAAAGCGCAGGTGATGAACGAATGACAATCAAGGCAATCAAAACCCAGTGTTACTCACATGTGAAGCAGAACCAAAGCAGCCTCCGCATCTGTTTTCAACCCTTCCCGCTTTGCTCTCTCTAGCGCTGGAAAGCTTTTCTAATATTAAAGGATTAGTCCACTTTTAAATAAACTTTTCCTGATAATTTACTCACCCCCATGTCATCCAAGGTGTTCATGTCTTTCTTTCGTCAGTCGAAAAGAAATTACCTTCCCTATTCTACTTACGGAACGAACGCGGCACCAGTTAAATTTTTTTCCGTAAGTAGAATAGGGAAGGCGTAGGACATACAGCGTAAGCGTTTTGAAGAATGCGGAAACCGGAAGTACGTTCAAGGCGATATTTTGTTTATAAAGCATATGCAGTTGTATTTTTTTTAAAAATGACCGATCGTTTCGTAATCCTGGAATGTTTTCATCAAAAACCTTAATTTCTTTTCGACTGAAGAAAGCAAGACATGAACATCTTGGATGACATGGGGGTGAGTAAATTATCAGGAAAAGTTTATTTAAAAGTGGACTAATCCTTTAACGCTTCTCTTTTGTATTGTGTCTCATCTCTCTTTTTGCATTCTTTCTTCAAATCTCCCTCTTGCTTATTCTCTCTTCTCAACCGTCAGTCGCGGCTGATTGGCTACCGTTTGTTGTTGTTTGGTGTGTCGGTCTGACTAACTTCCATACAGCATTTTTGAAATACCCCACCTTTAACTGTTTGGTTACAGTCTTTCTTCAAAATATCTTCTTTTGTGTTCAGCAGAAGAAGGAATTTCAGATTTCAGACTATTACTTTTAAATGGTTAAATATTTGGTAGTATTATAGGCAATGAAATGTGAAGAGAATAAAATGATCTAAATAGGTTTTGTAATTGAAACTCCAACATCAAAACTAAAAAAGCAATTTAAACTTTCTGATAGCAGATCTGTTGCAAGACTATGTTGCAGGCAAATATTCAAATAATAGATGCACTGGGTGTGATGGGAGGAAACAGCGGTAGTAAATCCCAGTGGGTGATCAATTCCCAGAGCTGAATTGATGGCGGTAAAAGTGCATTTAAATTCCCAGTGCCCAAGCAGACAAGGAGGCTTGACACAGACATGAAGGGAGAGGAAATTGCAGAGAGGACTTGGAATCATCCCCTCCCAGCTCCTGTGCCCTTGATCTTGATTGAAAATGCCAAAGGACAGCATTCAAAGTCATCAAGTGAGAAGGGCTGCCCGTAAATGAATGTGAACGCAACCGCAGTCGGGCTTGTCACAATCATCAGCAAATGACCTCATTATAACCCCCGTGAGTTCGGGCTGAATTCCGACAAAATTGCTCTGTGTCGCACACGGTTCCTTTCTGTTCTGTTGTTTACATTTATGGATGTAGATTTGTGGCTTCGTTCGAGATGATGATTTATTGTTTTGTTCTGGATTTAATATAAAATATTTCCTCTCACAGTGACAATGAATGTTACAATCGTTTACATAGGTTCATATTCAGAGTTTGTACAACTAAACTTCACACAACAAGAGATTACCAGGAGAGTCTGGAGAAATTAAAGTCGCCAAAAGCACATCACTATATAAGAAAAAGGGATTTCTGATATACAAAGACCACTTAACGGATGGCAAAAGAATCAGACATTCATGCAGTAGAGCAATCCGTCTGTAGCTCACGTTGTGAAATATTGCAAGTAAGGCCTAACTTTCAGAGCAGCTATGAGAAGAGGAATAAAAGATCTTAAAAATCCTTCAGTTCGTAATGCCGTTGCATCATCAAGTCTTCACGTGTCATCAGTCACGCGGCGAGACGATGCTCGATTCAAACTGCAGTCTACGGTGAAGTAAAGGCAATATGTCTTATTAGCACTGGGAAAAGAACCATGAACGAGTAGAAAATAACAGAATAAATTCAAACTGTATTGTCCTTCTTTCTTTTATCCATACGTCCATTAGGAATCATCTTCGGTTTTGATGACATGAAAAAGCGTGACGTTGAAAATGACCTGATGTCCATTGTTCCAGGCATAAAGCGCCCGTTCTCGAGCGTTGTAGTCAAGCATGGAAATGTGAAAGTATTGGTTGTGGAATGGGATGTCCATGTACTCGTACGTCGAGGTCTTTGTGTTGTAGGAATAATACACCTTGGCGCCGGTCAGATGGGAATTGGTGATGTACAGCGTGCCGCAGATCATAAAAGACTCGCCTGCGTTCCTTTTGGAGTATTCCGTGTTCCACGTCTGGAGAACCTCCAGCGTCTGCGGTTCTAACTGAGAAATCACAATGTTTCCTGCGTTCTGATTGGTGGCGTATACAGCCCACAAACCCAGCTCGTCCGCCATGAGGTCGATGTCTGAGAAGCCTCCCCAGGTGTAGGGGTAGACGTTGTGGAAGCCGGCGTACTCCAAGGCACGTTGGGCGAGAACCCGTCCGGTCTCGAAGCTGTATTTGACAATGATGTTGCTCTGCTCTTGTTGTAGTACAGAGAGCCGTTGTAGACCACATGGTTGGTTCCAGCCCATTTAAAGGGAAGGTAATAGGTTCGCGATTCCAGGCCGGAGATGAAGTCTTCAATGCTTTTATACTCTCGAACCACCTTGCTGTTGGTGTAAGTGTCCATATACCAAACCTGTAGGAAAATGACAGAGTGAGATGTAGATGAGCGGCTCACTAAATTATTTTACACCTGGTGGAAACCGGGTGTTAGCAATCCTTTGAAGGAAGAAGATTAATCAGGTATATGTCAGAACATTAATCAGACTGAAGAACGTAGCGCCGCCTCCTCCAGAACTCACCCGGTTATTTCTCGGAGATGCTAGAGGGTCGGTCATCCATGCGCCAAACCGCGTTCCAGATGTCTTTATAGTCACAGGGCCGGTGATTTTCATTAATTTCCCACATGCTGTAAAAAAAAAAATATATTTTTAATTTTAACATAATCATCTTCTCTTTTTCAAATGGCTGATTTCCTAGAAGCAATTTCATGCCTTCTGAAGACTTGCTTTTGGTGCATGTGGAAAAACAACAGCAACTCTTAATGATGTACTAGCTTAGTGCATCCAACCCCCAATGCTAGGATGTAATTATCAGAGATATTAATAACATATTAGAACATCTGTTGAATTTGCCTAACCAACTTATTAATATTGTAAGGCTTTTTAGCACTTTATCACCAGAATCACAGGTGTTATATGAGGTCTATTGAAAACACATTGTTATTTAATTGAATTGCTTGACGTTCACTAAGAATAATTGAATATCCCATACGGACAAACTGTAGCTGGAGGTCAAATCTGAGGTTTTATGTTTTGCTTTGGGCAGGATATTTTTAGTTTTAAATGAAACATCACTTTGCGACTTTGTTTTAGAGGCTGTACTCTAATATACTTTAAGCAAAACGGATTTCAGTAAATACTAAAGGTGCCCTCGAATGAAAAATTGAATTTATCTTGGCATTGTTAAATAACAAGAGTTCAGTACATGGAAATGACATACAGTGAGTCTCAAACTCCATTGTTTCCTCCTTCTTATATAAATCTCATTTGTTTAAAAGACCTCCGAAGAACAGGCAAATCTCAACATAACACCGACTGTTACGTAACAGTCGGGATCATTAATATGTACGCCCCCAATATTTGCATATGTCAGCCCACGTTTCCAACATTATAAAAGGCATTAGACAAGGGCAGCCAGTATTAACGTCTGGATGTGCACAGCTGAATCATCAGATTAGGTAAGCAAGCAAGAACAATAGCCAAGAAAGGCAGATGGAGCAATAATAACTGACATGATTCATGATAACATGATATTTTTAGTGATATTTGTAAACTGTCTTTCTAAATGTTTCGTTAACATGTTGCTAATGTACTGTTAAATGTGGTTAAAGTTACCATCGGTTATTACTGTATTCACGGAGACAAGAGCCGTCGCTATTTTCATTTTTAAACACTTGCAGTCTGTATAATGCATAAACACAACTTCATTCTTTATAAATCTCTCCAACAGAGTAGCATTAGCCGTTAGCCACGGAGCACTATCAAACTCATTCAAAATCAGAAGTAAACAATATAACAGTATACAATACTCACATAATCCGACGCATGCATGCCGCATGCATGACGAACACTTTGTAAAGGTCCATTTTGAGGGTTATATTAGCTGTGTAAACTTTTTTAAGGTACTGTTTAAGGCAAGCGCAAGCTCTGTGGGCGTGGACCACGGGATTTAAAGGGGCCGCAGCATAAAATCGGCGCGTTTATAATGATGCCCCAAAATAGGCAGTTAAAAAAATTAATAAAAAAAAACCTATGGGGTATTTTGATCTGAAACTTCACAGACACATTCAGGGGACACCTTAGACTTATATTACATCTTTTAAAAACATAATCTAGGGCACCTTTAATGCACACTATGCCATAAATCCAGAAGGGGGGAAGGAAAAACTGGATATTCCTTCAGGTTCTGGAAAAAAAGATTTTGGTTTCACTTCCTTTTGATGGTCCCTTTAACACGTTCTATTTTAACTCTCATTAGAGTGTTAGTAGAGTGTTAGTAGACTGGTAGGGTTAGGGTTACATGTCAATAAGTTGACATGTACTTGCAAAGTTACTGATAGTCAGTAGAATGTCAGTTAAATCCTGTTATTTTGAACTTTCTCTGCAAAGAATCCACAAAAATATTAAGCAGCACAACATTGATAATAATAAGAAATGTTTCTTGACCATCAAATCAGCATATTAGAATGATTTCTGAAGGATCATGTGACAATGAAGACTGGAGTAATGATGCTGAAAATTCAGCTTTGCCATCACAGAAATAAAGTACATTTTAAAATATATTACAATAGAAAACAGTTATTTTAAATGATAATAATATTTCACAATATTACTCTTTTACTGTATTCTTGATCAAATAATGTAAAATAAATTGTTTTTTATTTTGAAGCACTGCCACTATAGCCATGAAAATTCAGAAAAATGTCACGATGTAAACAGTCCAACTACAGTTCAAACCTTGCATTATTTTTTTCCCCATTCATTTACCTCCAATAGCTGTTTTTGAATGCAAGAACACACATCCCTTAAGAAACTCATTGGGACAGGTGTATGGCAAGCCGTTTTGACTTTTATTCACATCTCAGGATATGAATTCTTGATATCAACAATTCAGTTCTTGATATCAGGAATTACATTTCCACTAGTAACAATGTTAATTGTTGATATCAACATTTGAATTTCCATTAGTAAAAACTAGAATTGTTGATATCTGTAATTGTATTTTCACTAGTGAAATGTCACCATAGGCTGCCATTCAAATTCAATTGTTGATATCAAGAACTGACTTCTTACTAGTTGAAATTCCAATTTCACATATCAGAAATACAATTCTTACTAGTAAAAATAATAATTTTTGATATCAATAATTACATTGCTACTAGTAAAATGCGAATTTTTGATATCAAGAATTCAGATGTCACTAGCTGAAATGTCAGTTCTTGATATCAACAATTGAATTGCTACTAGTAAAAATGTTCATTTTTGGTATCTGAAAATGTATTTCAGTATAATTTCAGATATCTAAAATGGCTTTCTTACTAGTAAAAATCACATTCATGATATCAGAAACTAACATTGTCACTAGTGACAATCAAATTATTGATATCAAAAATTAACATTGTTACTAGTAGCAATTCAATTGTTGATATCAAGAACTGACATTTCAGTTAGTGACAACTGAATTATTGATATCAAAAATTATGATTTTTACTAGTAAGAATTGTATTTCTGATGTGAAATTGGAATTTCAACTAGTAAGAAATCAGTTCTTGATATCAACAATTGAATTTGAATGGCAGCCTATGGTGACATTTCACTAGTGAAAATACAATTACAGATATCAAGAATTCAAGTTTTTACTAGTGGAAATTCGAATGTTGATATCAAGAATACATATTTCTGCTTGAAATTCTTGATATCAACAATTGTCATTGTTATTAGTAGAAATGTAATTCCTGATATCAAGAATAAGCATTTTAACTAGTGAAAACTGAATTGTTGATATCAAGAATTCATATCCTGAGAATGAATAAAAGTCAAAACGGCTTGCCATACAGGTGAGCCTGAAACTCAATTAATCATGTTGGTTAACCCCAAGATTCAGCCAATCATAGCAGAGGTTAGTTACATATAGACTTTTTAAAGATACAGTGGCATACACAGCCCATTCAATTCGAATGTGATGTAAAAAGATATGAAACTGTGGAATACATCCCCTTTAAATTGCTTTAACTGTGAATGTAAAAAATGGAGTAAATTTCATCAGTACTTACGATAGCTGTGGATTGTACTTACTGAGTTTGCTCATGCAGTTTCGTAGACGGCTATCCAGGCTGAGGACTCTCTGATAGAGCTGCTCGTAGTCATAAGCTCCCAGCTCCTCCTGGATACCCGTCAGCACAGCAGACAGATTCCTGATTTCCTCTTTGAACTGAGAGATCAGCTTAGCATCTGTTTTGTACTGCTCCAGCACAGGAATCAATGGCTGGAGTTCATCCATACGATCTTTCAGTTCCTGCAGACAGACACACACACGCGCACACATGTTGGGATTTTAATGATTTAATGATTTTTATACTGTACAAACTGTATATTATATCCTCTAACTCTAAAAAAAACATCACTAAGTATGATTCATAAGCTGTTTTCCTCATGGGGACCAAAAAATGTCCCCATAAGGACAAGGATTTCGGATACTGCCATCTTTGTGGGAACATTTTGTCCCCATAACGTACCTGAACCACACACATAGATGCTATTATGCTTTACGTTGGTCCCAATAAACAATGTAAAGTCGTGAAACGCATTCCGTTATGTAGTTATTGTGAAATTCTATTATAGGCCTACATATATTTAGCATTTTTACATAACACATACAATATTCATGCCTTATGCTGATGTTTGCATTTCCAGCAGCAGGTCTTTTGTAACCTAATAAAAAGAAAACATACCTTAAAGTTTCTAGCCATTATAGTTTTCCTGTCTGCTTCAATTTGCTGGAACTTGGTCCGTAACCCTTTCATTTGATTTTCCATTTTCATGACGTACTGGAAATCGCGCTGCGTGCGCAGATTCAAGACTTCGATGGACTGAGACATGTTCTGCACCTGCGTCACAAAACCCCAAGTTAAGAAGTAGGACAAAACAAGGGGTGGTGGATGTTAAATAAACCATGAAAAAAGTGAACTTTTGCACCATGCTGTAAACAAAACTCCATAGGCAATTGAAATTTATGGTACTTTTTTGTTTGTTCTGTTCCTTGACAGCCACAGGTCACCATGGACATTTGTTTTATGGAAAACAATACAGTGCTTGAGCGACAAGGGAGAGTAGAAGAATTTATTATTGTGTGAACTTTCCCTTCAACCTCTGGGTAAGAAGTAATGAGAAGCACTTTCCATAGACACATTTCTTCGCATAAGTTATGGATAAACTGACTACAATTAATGAATCTTTAAAGAGGGGCTGATTAAAAAAAACAAAAAAAAAACAGAGCAGTCACTCCAATCTCATGGTGTTTGTCCCTGCCAAACGGTCTGATTAGCTACCTTGACTGTGGTGCGAGAAAAGCGGAAATCCATGAATCATAAATGAGATGTAGGCCCAGACTTTCTTTTCAGGCTATAGGGAAAATGGAGGCGTTAATAAATGTACATATCAATATTAACAGCAGTCAGGCTCCTGCTGAATTGAGGCATGTATCATTTATCATAAAATCAGGTATTAATGACCTGCATAAAAACCAGCCTCTCATGGAAGCACCCATCAGAGGCTTTTCTTTTTCCCTGTGTGTGTTTAAAGGTCCTAAGTGGGAATGAGACTGATAAAAGACGATAAAAACTGATGGGGGAGGGGAATATGTAATGTGTGATTGAGAGACCGAGAGTAATAGAGAGCAAGAGGACAAGTATGTGTGTGTGTTTATGCCAATATTAGCGGTGGGCCATACAGTAGCTCCTGAAATGTGTGAGTCCCTGAGGCAAAACAGTACATTAGTTGTCCACACAATATATACTAGACAAATGATGCCTTTGTGCGTGTGTGTGTGTGTGTGCTGATAGAAAGAACAGAAAGCAAGAAGAAATGCAGAGTGAAAAAAACTTGATATTACTGGGCTTTGCAATATTTTGAATATTCAAATTATATTCTCAGTGTATTTGCTAGCAATAGAAAACTAATAAACATTGTGAATATCATGATTTTAATGTGCCTTTTTATTAGGCCGTTACATTTCCGAAAGACCGTCCCAGTAGGTTAGTTTTGATCCCTTTCATGAGTTTGAGAACATTAAGACAGAGGTGTTCTAATGGTATTGAATATTGTCAATATTCAGTTGCAAACATGAGTTGGCATGTTTGATTTATTTCCATATATATATTAAGGAAAAAAAATAAATGTGTGTACTGTGTGTGTATGTATACTATCTTTCAAAAATTAGGGGTCAGTAAGATTTTTATGTTTTTGAAAAAAGTCTCTTATGCTCACCAAGGCTGCATTTATTTGAAACCGTAATATTGTGAAATATTATTACGATTTAAAATAACTTTATATATTTTAAAATGTAATTTGTTCCTCTGATGCAAAAGCTGAATTTCTGAGTCATTACTCCAGTCTTCAGTGTCACATGATCCTAATATGCTGATTTGGAGCTAAAGAAATATTTCTTACTAATATCAATGTTTAAAAATGTTTTTTTTTTTGTTTTTTTGGTGGAAATGTGATATATTTTTTGAGGATTTTTTTGAGTAATAGAAAGCATTTAAAATCTTACTGACTAAAAATGTGTGTGTATATATATATATATATATATATATATATATATATATATATATATATATATATATATATATATATATATATATGTCAAAGAAGAAGAAGAAGAAGAAGATATAAAATGTGTGTGTTTATGCGTGAGACCTTCTCCAGCAGCTGTCGGAGCTGTCTGCTCTTGGCATCCCTGGAGCAGAGGTTTTGTTCCGGTGCGACCACAGTGCAGATACAGCGTCCGTCTGCATCCTGAGCCGAACTATACACCTGCCATCCTTCCTTGGGACCAATCGTCTGTAGACACACACACACACACACACACACTTTAAAAGTATAGTTCAACCAGAAATGACAATTCTATCATTATTTACTGACCCTCATGGTCTCTTCCAAGCAATTCCAAAGAACAGGGATATTAATGCCATAAAAATGACGCAAAAGCACCTTAAAACACTACATTGAAGCGGTCAGTGTGTCTGATGCACCTTAAATAATAATTATTATTGCTAATATCAATACTACTACTACTACTACTAATTATAATTTAGCATTATTATTTCCTGATAATCTTCAGAGCAGTTAACTGTTGTGACCAGGTCAGTTAAATCCAGCCGATTCCTAAATGAATCATTCTGTGAACTGATCAACTGTTTCATTGAAAACATCTAAATCCAAAAAAGGATTTGTTTATGGATTTGACATTGCTACTTCCCATGAAAATGCCAAGGAAAACTAGGGCAGATGTCAAGATTTTCAGTGAATTTCTATCTATTTGTCTCACAAATCTATCATACAGTGATTTCAAAAGACTGAATATATTTCACTCGAATCATATAGACTGCTTTTATGGTGCTTTTGCGTCCTTTTTGAAGTTTGAATGCATTTAATCCACGGAGGAAAGAAGTCATACAGGTTTGGATTGACGTGAGGGTGACTAAATCACTGTCCTTTTACTTAACATTGAACTCTTTTATTTTAATGTGCTGTAGGTAAAATATGACTTGCATTTATCCCCTGAGCAAATTCAAAGGAACATTGTTTTAAATTCTTTCTCTTGTGCAGCCTTGAGATCAGCATTAACAACAAAGCTACGGCAAGATGCTAAACCAAACTGTTATCTTTAATATAAAGCACGCAAAGGCCTTGCAAACAGTTAAAGACATGCTTTTCAGATGAAGACTTGCAGACGTGCCATTGGCAGTTTCTCATGAATGAAGATGAATGAAATAATTCGCTTATGTGGGCTGAAAAGCCCACATGATAAAAGCACTTTTATCTATTGGAAATCTGTCTCTTACTGGACCTGAGAGCCCATGACATCATAAAGTGGGTGTGTCCCTGTCAGTCACAGTAATGCCAGTGTTCTCTCGCTCTAATCCACTTGCGCTGTAACTGATCCAATTCCCCAGCTTTGATGTATAATTTGTACAGTCGAGTCTGAGAGTTGATATGCGAGACGCGTAACTGTGCACTCAACAGATCCACAAATACAAGCAGGGCTTAAAAAAATAAACAAAAACAATACAGGGAGAAAGAATTGGGATGGAGAAATGATAGGGAGGTTTCGAGGACAAACTGATAAGCTTTCCCGTTGAGGACAGAGACATCCCATGTCAAACATGCAAGCACACACTGAATTTACCGCCACCCTCCTTGACTGCCTCTGCCTCTTATTTTTTCTGCCTCTGTCACACATTCTTTTTTCTTGCTTTCTGTTATAATATTGCGTTAAGTTACGCAATATTAACGTCTTGTTTAATACTGCGTAACTTACACAATATGGCCAGTTAGTCTACTTTGTTTTGCTTCGCTAACAAAAAGAGTTACAAACAAATCCTAAGTAACACACAGTAGTTTAGTTTATTTAATGAATCATTATTGTTGAATGAATCAAATTAATTAATTGAATGAATGAATTGTTTTTTCCTTAATAAATGTGTGCTTTTAGCGAATCCGTTGAATAAATAATGACTCACTTATAAAGACGGCCACTAGTTTCGTTCCTGAATGAATTTGTGTTTTTGAATGAATCTTTTACATGTATGATTCATCAACTCGCTCATAAAGATGGTCAGTTGTTTTGAATGAATCCTGAATGAATCAGTTGAGTGAATTGATTGACTCGCTCAAAAAGAGATTTGTTTCTAAATGAATTGGTGTTTTTTAATGAGTCGGTTAGGTGAATAATTCAATGACTAACTCATAAAGGCAGTCTTGTTTCGTTCCTGAATGAATCCTTTTTTTTGAGTTGGCTGAGTGAATGATTATTCGCTCATAAAGACGGCCACAAGTTTTGTTGCTGAATGAATTGGTATTTTTTGAATGAATCAGTTATGTGTATGATTCATCGACTCACTCATAAAAATGGTCACTTGTTTCGATCCTGAATGAATCTGTGTTATGAACGAATAGGCTGAGTGAATTGATTGACTCACTCAAAAAGACGATCACTAGTTTAGTTTCTAAATGAATTGGTGTTTTTTTTTATATAATGAGTTGGTTATGTGTATAATTCAATGACTCACTCATAAAGGCAGTCTTGTTTCGTTCCTGAATGAATCCTTTGTTTTTGAATGAGTCGGTTGAGTGAATGATTACTCGCTCATAAAGACGGCCACCAGTTTCGTTGCTGAATGAATTGTTTTTTTTTTTAACAAATCAGTTATGTGTATGATTCATCGACTCACTCATAAAAATGGTCACTTGTTTCGATCCTGAATAAATCAGTGTTATGAACAAATCGGTTGAGTGAATTGATTGACTAACTGAAAAAGACGGGCACTAGTTCAGTTTCTAAGTGAATTTTTGTTTTTTTGAATGAGTCGGTTAGGTGTATAATTCAATGACTAACTCATAAAGGCAGTCTTGTTTCGTTCCTGAATGAATCCTTTTTTTTTTGAGTCGGCTGAGTGAATGATTATTCGCTCATAAAGACGGCCACCAGTTTCGTTGCTGAATGAATTGTTTTTTTTTTGTTGAACAAATCAGTTATGTGTATGATTCATTGACTCACTCATAAAAATGGTCACTTGTTTCGATCCTGAATAAATCAGTGTTATGAACAAATCGGTTGAGTGAATTGATTGACTCACTGAAAAAGACGGGCACTAGTTCAGTTTCTAAGTGATTTTTGTTTTTTTGAATGAGTCGGTTAGGTGTATAATTCAATGACTAACTCATAAAGGCAGTCTTGTTTCGTTCCTGAATGAATCCTTTTTTTTTTTGAGTCGGCTGAGTGAATGATTATTCGCTCATAAAGACGGCCACCAGTTTCGTTGCTGAATGAATTGTTTTTTTTTTTTTTGAACAAATCAGTTATGTTTATGATTCATTGACTCACTCATAAAAATGGTCACTTGTTTCGATCCTGAATAAATCAGTGTTATGAACAAATCGGTTGAGTGAATTGATTGACTCACTGAAAAAGACGGGCACTAGTTCAGTTTCTAAGTGAATTTTTGTTTTTTTGAATGAGTCGGTTAGGTGTATAATTCAATGACTTACTCATAAAGGCAGTCTTGTTTCGTTCCTGAATGAATCCTTTTTTTTTGAGTCGGCTGAGTGAATGATTATTCGCTCATAAAGACGGCCACCAGTTTCGTTGCTGAATTAATTTTTTTTTTTTTTTGAACAAATCAGTTATGTGTATGATTCATCGACTCACTCATAAAAATGGTCACTTGTTTCGATCCTGAATAAATCAGTGTTATGAACAAATCGGTTGAGTGAATTGATTGACTCACTGAAAAAGACGGGCACTAGTTCAGTTTCTAAGTGAATTTTTGTTTTTTTGAATGAGTCGGTTAAGTGTATAATTCAATGACTTACTCATAAAGGCAGTCTTGTTTCGTTCCTGAATGAATCCTTTTTTTTTTGAGTCGGCTGAGTGAATGATTATTCACTCATAAAGACGGCCACGAGTTTTGTTGCTGAAAGAATTGGTATTTTTTGAATGAATCAGTTATGTGTATGATTCATCGACTCACTCATAAAAATGGTCACTTGTTTCGATCCTGAATGAATCTGTGTTATGAACAAATCGGTTGAGTGAATTGATTGACTCACTGAAAAAGACGGGCACTAGTTCAGTTTCTAAGTGAATTTTTGTTTTTTTGAATGAGTCGGTTAGGTGTATAATTCAATGACTTACTCATAAAGGCAGTCTTGTTTCATTCCTGAATGAATCCTTTTTTTTTTGAGTCGGCTGAGTGAATGATTATTCACTCATAAAGACGGCCACGAGTTTTGTTGCTGAAAGAATTGGTATTTTTTGAATGAATCAGTTATGTGTATGATTCATCGACTCACTCATAAAAATGGTCACTTGTTTCGATCCTGAATGAATCTGTGTTATGAACAAATCGGTTGAGTGAATTGACTCACTGAAAAAGACGGGCACTAGTTCAGTTTCTAAGTGAATTTTTGTTTTTTTGAATGAGTCGGTTAGGTGTATAATTCAATGACTTACTCATAAAGGCAGTCTTGTTTCGTTCCTGAATGAATCCTTTTTTTTTTGAGTCGGCTGAGTGAATGATTATTCACTCATAAAGACGGCCACGAGTTTTGTTGCTGAATGAATTGGTATTTTTTGAATGAATCAGTTATGTGTATGATTCATCGACTCACTCATAAAAATGGTCACTTGTTTCGATCCTGAATGAATCTGTGTTATGAACAAATCGGTTGAGTGAATTGATTGACTCACTGAAAAAGACGGGCACTAGTTCAGTTTCTAAGTGAATTTTTGTTTTTTTGAATGAGTCGGTTAGGTGTATAATTCAATGACTTACTCATAAAGGCAGTCTTGTTTCGTTCCTGAATGAATCCCTTTTTTTTTTTTTGAGTCGGCTGAGTGAATGATTATTCACTCATAAAGACGGCCACGAGTTTTGTTGCTGAATGAATTGGTATTTTTTGAATGAATCAGTTATGTGTATGATTCATCGACTCACTCATAAAAATGGTCACTTGTTTCGATCCTGAATGAATCTGTGTTATGAACAAATCGGTTGAGTGAATTGATTGACTCACTCAAAAAGACGGGCACTATTTCAGTATTCAGTATTTTTGTTTTTTTGAATGAGTCGGTTAGGTGTATAATTCAATGACTCACTCATAAAGGCAGTCTTGAATGATTACTAGTGAATAATTACTAGTTTCGTTCTAAATGAATTGGTGTTTTTTAACGAGTTGGTTAGGTGTGTAATTCAAAAAGTGTGTTCAACTTGCGCATCGACCAATCGGTTCTGTATGCTTTTGAATCACTCTTGTGGTACTCTGATGCAGTCGCATGTCACCACCTACTGGCGAAATACTGTCACTGGTATAAAGAGTGACTGAAAATCCCCACACCAATGCAAAGACTGACAGCCTGTCTAGACCAGTAGTGAAATTGCTATTTTGTATTGCAATATTTTCTGTAATAGAGTAATTTATTTTAAATGCAGTGTAAGGCAGTTATACAGTACTTTACATTAAAACATCAGCAGTATCTCAACAAAGCACAAAATGATGGATTCTTTTACAATCACAGAGTACAACATTCAAGTCCACTTCCATTTATGTTTGTTGATGAAAACAAATTGCACACACCATCAATCCAGACAGAGAGAGAGAGGTTTGAAAATATGAACAGGACAGAGAGTGGAGGAACACACATTGACCACAAAGGTACTGATGATTATGTCTTTTAAATGGACTCACATTTCTGTCCTGATGGACGAAATCAGCGTATTTTTTACAGCGTCTGCTATGACTACATTCAAATAGTTCATTTAAAAAAGTTTGCCTGGAAAAATGTGTTGTGTACATACATTTGTGGGTTACCAGTAAATGCAGGGGTTCATGTCTGAGATTTGTACTGTGATAATTAAATACACAGCAGAAACAACAGTCCTCTAATCTTTTGTTCTCACTATATTTGGTGCTGTCATGCTTGGCATCAAGCCCTGATTTAAACAACACATTTGAAAATTAAAAGACTGCTTAAAGAAGTTGTGATCATTTTTTGTTTCCCTCTTTCTTTCGCTCGCTTTCACTCTAGTGCTCTGACCTCTAGACTATATCTCAATATCTGAGTACACTTCTGAAAGAGAACAAGGCATTGAAAGATAAAAGGAATGCTTTCATTCATTATCAGTCATCTTCTCAGCGATAAATCTGTAGAGTTATAAGTGTATAGCATGCCTCCCATCCAATAAATGACAATAAGCTTTGTGCTTTGTTACAAAGTCTCAGATTTCAAATTCTGTCCATTTTATTACAGAATTCAAAAAATAACCGTTTTGGCGCTGTTTAATGTGGTGCGACAGATCGCTGCAGTGCTACCAGTTACAGCGTGAAATAAACATGAACGAACACCCGAAGATATTTTAAAAGATACAGTATAACTTATCGAAATCTGAATCCTGTCTGCAGAAAGACGTCAATAAAACAGCTTGTAAACAATGTCATGTAACGTCACATTTACCTCAGAAAAACCATATTCAGTGACCATAATTCGTTAGTCAGCTAGAAAAATGAACTCTAAAGAGTATAATTTTGCTAAATATATGCACCATATTACAAATTCATTATAATTTTTAATGTTCTTCAATATTTAATGCAATACATCTGTCAAGTTTTTATGACAGTCACCTTTTAAATGTTTAGGCTACATTTCAAAAAATGCATTGGAGTAGAAATATAATTACGTAATTGTAATTCAAGTTAGTATTTTAACTTTATTATTATAAAAACTTTCCTAGAGTGTAATTTAATTTAAGTGTTTGTATACAATCAGTTCATTTTAACCTTCAATATTATAGTAATGTAGCCTACCAACTGACTTTTGCCATGCCTTGCATACTGTTCCTGATATATATCCGGAAAAAAATGATATTGAATCAAATTGGAATCGAAATCGAATTGCATTT
Source organism: Megalobrama amblycephala (assembly GCF_018812025.1). Taxonomy (NCBI): domain Eukaryota; kingdom Metazoa; phylum Chordata; class Actinopteri; order Cypriniformes; family Xenocyprididae; genus Megalobrama; species Megalobrama amblycephala. The sequence goes on from NC_063065.1 coordinate 15,827,593, forward strand.
TGAAATTTGTGTCAATACCCAGCCCTAGTTATCAGTACTGCAAAGGTAAATGAAAAGACATGCAGTGACTTTCATTTATTCTTTGTTGTTTGTAATGTTCAGATTAGAAAATTAGTTAGTCAGCAAATATATATCTCCTGATACGCTCTGCATATCTTTTATGAATGTCACGTACAGGCCACATCTATATTTTGATTGTACACTCTTAAAACAAAGGTTCTAAAAGGGTGTTTTTGCAGAGATTCCATAGAAAAACCAATTTTGTGTTCTCCAAAGAACCTTTCAGTGAACAGTTCTCACAAGAACCTTTTGTGCAATGGAAAGGTTCCGTGGATGTAAAAGGTTCTTCATGGAACCATCGACGCCAATAAAGAACCTTTATTTTTAAGAGTCTATTCTGGGCCAGATGACAAAATGTCTAGATATTCACAACATAATGTGAATGAATCACTACATGGCTGTGTTGGCCTTTCCATTCAAAGTCATTCAAAAACTGTCCTGCTATAAACTAAACGCTATGTAAATGAGGTGAAGGTTTGTATTATTATGGATCCCTCCACCGACATTAGAAAGCTGTATCCCGTAGGTGTGTAATGCAATTTGTCACCATAAAAAGTGCATTTCAGCATGTCAAATTAATCATCATGAATCACTCATCCCACAAGCAACAACAATGTAATTAGAAGCCCATTACACTAACGTCCATTCATTTTCATAGACAAACAGCTCAAACACCCCTCCTTCTTAGAGTCTGTGGGGGGTTTGCAAATTTTCTTTTGTGTGCGTATGTACTTTTGGACCTTTGACATTTTGTGGACTTCATATGGGGAGGTCAAAATGCTGGCATAGAAGTACTAGCAATGTTATCCAACGGTTAAACAAACTGTTTCGACAAAAAGCAATTGTCTGTCTAGTTCGTGCAGACATATGTCTGTATGTGATTAGTTCACTCCAGCACCACGGCAGTGTGGACAGCTCCCGTTCGCCTATGACTAAACACCTGAAGCACAGCACCATGCTCATTCTAGCACTTGTTACATTGATTTTTTCAGTCTTTACATGAAAATGTCCAGCAGTTTTCTATGATAACAGCTTAATTAAAAAAAAAATCTGTAGATTTCATGAAAATGCTATATGTAGACTATATTTACATATTCTGTTAATACCAAAATTAGATGAACCTTTTTGTTGTTGTTTTTGTTAAGATTATAATTAATTCAAAATGAAGAGACTGAGTAAATCCAACATAATGCAAAAAGCAGTTTAAATTTACATACATTTCCCTTCCCAGTGTGCACTGGGGCGTAAATAATTATAGTTGCATTGTCTGACCATTGGCCAGTTTTAGTTAGGCAGTTGTTGATTTTGTTTGTCTCACATTTTATGTATTCCATGCATGTTTTTTTTTTTTGTCACGTTTTTTGTGATGAGTATTCATGTGATGTCATTAGACAAGCACTTTTCTTTTCAACAAAGGGAACAATTTGCTTAACATCTGATACAGCATCATCAGAAATTTTCTTAGTTAATTAATATAATTACATATTATTTATGGAAGTTCTGTTTTTGCAAACTTGTAACTTTTATGTTGCATGTGCAATTGCTCATTTTCAATGATTCACTTTTGATGAGGTCATTTGATTAATCATTTTAAATATTGCATTTAATTAATTCTATTGTTTGTAATCTGCTGTCATCATTTTATATACTGTATTATTTTTACAGTGGCAGGTTATTTTGCTTATATACTGTGATGGGCGGTGGACCAGAGTTTAGCAATACACCATTATATTCACTGGCTGATGAAATCATAGCATAAGCATGTGCACATTATAAATCCACACTGACAATGTTAAAAAAAAATCAACAAAATTCATATTTCCAATATAAATATTAAATCTGTTTGTAACTCACTAATGCATTCCTAGAAAACATCTGGAAAGAAAAATGGTGCTCCATGCTTGAATAAACAAAGTTTATTATCTGTGGACTCAATAGGTTTATTTTTCTCCAAAACCTACATATTATATGATGCATAATACTAAGAACTCCGGTGTTAGAGGACCCTATATGAAATTATACTGAATAATTATATTAAACATATATATCTTTGAGCTTGCAGCAGTCAACTTAATTTAAAATATCACTTATTTCCTATTACGACATATGCAGTCTGTTTCAAATAGATTCACATTGAGAAAAAAAATCAAGTGCATTGCATTATCTTGAAATATTTCAGCTTGCAACTCATCACATCAACTTACCATGGATGGATACAGTCCGAAGACAATGAGGAAAAGCAGGGGATTTAACGCACCGAACAGAAGGATCATGCTGTCACGGTTCTATCGCACTTTTCTGGCGTTAATATCACGTCCTCAGCGTGGCAGATGATGCCCGAACAGAACAGGGCGGATTGATCCACATTCATTACCGTGCTGCTCCGCCGCGCGAGCTCCCGCGTGCAGCCAATACTGAGCGCGCGCTGCCCAAAGTTACGACCGCACGCGCATGAGGATTCAGCAGACAGAGCGTGAGAGCATCCAACACTACCAAGGCGACCTTCACAGCGGATGTGACATCATTTGATTATTCCAAGCGTTAACTTGTTGAGTTGGCGAGTGGTTGCAACCACTGCAGCGTCAACACACCCTATAGTTTCAAATGTATGCAACACTTGTGAGCTGAAATGGTCATGCTGCCTGTGGCGCTTGTACACGGCAAAAGTTCCACCTGCAAATGCACATAGGCTACAGTGGGGTCCAAATATATGAGGTAAAATGGAAGTTTGTTTTGATTTAACTTAAATACAGTTGCTAGATTTAGATTATTTTTTTTAAATAATAAAAATGTAAAGGTCATTCAATTTTAAAGAGGATGTTAAATGCACTATTTTTACGTTTGTAATTAAAATAACGCAAAACATTGTAAAAAAAAAAAAAAATGCTACCTGTTAACTGTAACTTAACTATTTACTATAAAAAAATATATTAGATTTGATGGGACAATATTTTCTGTAAGTAAAAGGAATGAAATGCCTTTAATAATTTATAGTGAAAACATTTAATTCACAAATACACATACTTTTGGTGAACTGTGAAAAAGAATTGTTGGTTTAACTTAAAAAAGTAAGTTGCCTTAAAATTTTGAGTTCATTGAAATTAAAAATTTGAGTTAATACAATGAAGGCGATTGGTTTAATCAACAGAGACTCAAAATATTATGTTATCTGAATGACATTAATTATTGAAGTTGATTTGACAAAAGAAAAAAATTTGAAATAACATCATGAAAATATTTTTGTACAGTGTGTAAAATGTTGTTGTTGTAGCTGGACTTAAACAGTACAAGGATGTTCTAAGATGTCCCCTATTTCTAATTATTGTTAATTTTTAGAATCTATAAACATTGTTGTTTTATGCACTGTATATGATCAGTAAGTCTTGGCATCATGTTTTCCCATACGTTAACTCAACAAAATAACCTATATATATATATATATATATATATATATATATATATTTTTATATTTATATTTATATATATATAGTTTTAATTTAATTTATATAATATAGTTCACTAAGTCAGTTTAATATAATTTAAATGAACTGGGAAACAGGAATAAATTAAATGACTTCTACAACCATTTGATTATACTTAAATTTAAGGCAGAACAATTATTTACGTTATTAATTTTAATTAGGTGGATATTTTTACACTGTGTTGCATTTCATGATTTTTTTTTTTTTTTTTTTTTTTTTTTTTGCTTTATTTTAATGAGATGTAGTATCTGCATGTTTATTAATCATGGCTCATGGAAAGGTTCATTTTGATGAGCTTTAATTCATCATGTGGCCTTTTATTTTACCACCCACATTATTGTGGCGATTGTTATATTTTTAGGTGAAAAGGAGATTCTAGTAGTTTAAATAGGTTGGTATATAACATGTTAATGAAATAGATGCTTATGTAAAATATAGAATTAATAGATATACAGTTTCCATGTTTTATGGGGACATTCCATATATATGACTTTTATACTTTACAAACTGTATATTCTATCCCATAACCCTACCTCTAAACACAACCCTTACAGAAAACCTGCATTTTTACATTAAAAAAAAAAAAAAAAAATAGTATATGATTTATAAGATGTTTTCTTCATGGGGACAAAAAATGTGGACATTTTGTCCCCACAATGTAGGGTTTACCAGGAGTACACACACACACACACACACACACACACACACACACACACACACACATACACACACTGCAGAGACCTAATATACAGCATCCTGAAGTGTTAATGATTTATGCAAAATAGATACTGAACATCTTCCAAACCCACCCACATCTGTTGAACTGATGTCCATGAGGGAAGTCTAGATGAGATTCATTGAGGCAAAGGTGGTTGCTCAACACACCTACTGGCAAGATATTCTTTCAGTATGACAGAGTGGTTATTCTTTAAAGATCATACATAGATAACTACTACTTCCTTTCTCTTTTTTGATAAATATAGTTTTTAACCACCTGCATTTCACTCTCTTTTTGCAAATGTTAGACTCATCAGTTAATTATACAGCCAACAGCATAATTAGACTTTACTCTGGTCTCATGCAGAGCAAGTAAAATCTTTCCATGAGAGTTAGCAGCTTGGATAAGACAGCAGTCTCAATTTAAGATAATATTAATAAATACTAAAGCAATGAAAGCTTATATGAAGAGTGTTGCTTTCAGGCTCATATCCTCTTATGAAAAGTTATTGTTACTCTAGTTAATGAAATAATAAAAATCAAAGTTATGAAAGTTTTCCGCCGAACATGGTAATGGTTGTCAGATGATTTTGTTCACACACTGCAAATCCTCATCGCGGGCAAATTATGCTCGGCAAACAATTTGAGTTCATCGCTGGCAGAGCGTCTTGTTCAAGGATGGTAAATTGGAGAAATTCTCATCCCGCGTTTATTTGCACATACAGCCTTCTGTGAGAAAACAAAGTCAAGTGTGTGAAAATGAGCTTTTGTTGAATATTTCTCTGCATGTTTATGTAAAACTTATTGTAATTTGCCCTTTCATATTTCGCTTGCATTATTCATGAGTCTATCAGAGGACTCTATGAAACTGTTTACTTTTACTAATGATCAGGAGACGGTATTGTTATACTTACAAATTCACCACCTTACTTTTGTACACTCATGTTCTAATAAGGCTAGGATGCTGATAGAAGTTTGAGTGCTCCTGGTCTGTATTTCACTTGTGAATGTGTGCTTGTGGAGTTTTTTGAGAGTATGTGTGCATGTGTTGTAGTCTAGTGTTAATGAGCCGTCGAGCACCTGAGTTTCCCACACCACCTCACCATCGCATTAATCTCACTTGCCCTCCTCGATCTTCTCTCGCTCACCCATTCTCCTTTCCATGTGACTTGGCATGGTATCTTCTTTTCTCTTTCTTATTCATTATTGCTTTACTCAATAGTTCAGTTGCTCAGCAACACCTGCCAATGGCTCTCATTGGCTCCAATATTTGTGAGTTTCTTAGTATTTTGTTTTACTAAAAAGCTAAAAGGCACAGTCTTGTCCTGTGGTTCATCTCAATGATCCATATTGTTTTCCAGGGTCAGAATTAAAGGTGCCCTAGAACTTCTTTTTAAAAGATGTAATATAAGTCTAAGGTGTCCCCTGAATGTGTCTGTGAAGTTTCAGCTCAAAATACCCCATATATTTTTTAAAATTCATTTTTTAACTGCCTATTTTGGGACATCATTAACTATGCACCGATATATAGGTTGCAGCCCCTTTAATTCTCGTGCTCCCCCTCCCCCGGAGCTTGCGCTTGCCTTGAACAGCATAAACACAGTTTACACAGCTAATATAACCCTCAAAATGGATCTTTGCAAGATGTTCGTCATGCATGCTGCTTGCATACATCGGATCATGTAAGTGTAGTATTTATTTGGATGTATTACATTTGATTCTGAATGAGTTTGAGGCTATGCTCTGTGGCTAAAGCTAACATTACACACTGTTGGAGAGATTTATAAAGAATGAAGCTGTGTTTATGAATTATACAGACTGCGTTTAAAAATGAAAGTAGCGACGGCTCTTGTCTCCGTGAATACAGTAAGAAACAATGGTAACTATTTAACAGTACATTAGCAACATGCTAACGAAACATTTAGAAAGACAATTTACAAATATCACAAAAAATATCATGGATCATGTCAGTTATTATTGCTCCATCTGCCATTTTTCACTATTGTTCTTGCTTGCTTACCTAGTCTGATGATTCAGCTGTGCACATCCAGACGTTCTGCCCTTGTGTAATGGCTTGATCATGGGCTGGCATATGCAAATATTGGGGGCGTACACCCCGACTGTTACGTAACAGTCTGTGTTATGTTGAGATTCGCCTGTTCTTCGGAGGTCTTTTAAACAAATGAGATTTATATAAGAAGGAGGAAACAATGGAGTTTGAAATTCAGTGTATGTCTTTTCCATTTACTGAACTCTTGTTATTCAACTATGCCAATATAAATTCAATATTTAATTCTAGGGCACCTTTAAAGGCACAATATGTAAGATTTTTGGATTAAAATATCCAAAAACCACTAAAACAATGTTATATATTTTGTTGACTTGTTTATTTACATTATCCCAAATGTTTCCAAGAATGTTTAAAGCCAGAAAAATAAGCAATTTTAACCAGGACACGGACCGTGTCCGTGCGTCGCCTATCAATGACATCATACCCGTGTTATCCTCGATTTCCAGTTTTATTTAGTAGAGACCATGGAAACACCAAAGACACGTATGTGTTTTATTAGACAGGTAAGCAACTGTTTGAATGCATTCATCGACAAAAAACGAATCATTGTTATAGAGCTCATCACAGTAAGTCTTATTGTTAAAGGTGCCCTAGAATTAAAATTTGAATTTATCTTGGCATAGTTAAATAACAAGAGTTCAGTACATGGAAAAGACATACATTGAGTTTCAAACCCCATTGCTTCTTCCTTCTTATGTAAATCTCATTTGTTTAAAAGACTTCCGGAAAACACGCGGATCTCAACATAACACAGACTGTTACGTAACAGTCGGGAACATTAATATGTACGCCCCCAATATTTGGATATGCCAGCTCATGTTCAAGGCATTACACAAGGAAAGGCAGTATTAACGTCTGGATCTGTGCACAGACAAGGTAAGCCAGCAAGAACAACAGCGAAAAATGGCAGATGGAGCAATAATAACTGACATGATCCATGATAACATGATATTTTTAGTGATATTTGTAAATTGTCTTTCTAAATGTTTCATTAGCATGTTGCTAATGTACTGTTAAATGTGCTTAAATTTACCATTGTTTCTTACTGTATTCACGGAGACAAGAGCCGTCGCTATTTTCATTTTTAAACGTGCAGTCTGTATAATTCATAAACACATCTTCATTCTTTCTAAATCTCTCCAACTGTGTAGCATTAGCCGTTAGCCACAGAGCATAGCCTCAAACTCATACAGAATCAAACATAAACATCAAAATAAATACTTTACTCACATAATTCGAAGCATGCATACAGCATGCATGACGAACATCTTGTAAAGATCCATTTGAGGGTTATATTAGCTGTGTGAACTTTGTAAATGCACTGTAATATAGTCGACAGCTCGTGTGGCAGGGAGCACGAGATTTAAAGGGGCGGCGCTGCCAAAATCAGTGTATAGTTAATGATGCCCCAAAATAGGCAGTTAAAAAAATTAATAAAAAAAAATCTATGGGGTATTTTGAGCTGAAACTTCACAGACACATTCAGGAGACACCTTAGACTTATATTACATCTTGTGAAAAAGCATTCTTGGGCACCTTTAAAATCTAATTTTCTCAATTTACAGCGAGTACCATGTTTTACCATGTCTAATAGTGATCTAGCTTACTGCAGTGTGCAACAGTGCTATATAAAAAAATGCCTCATTCATTCATTCATTCATTCAACAGGTGTCTCTGTTATGACGATTCAGCAGAGGGAGGATCCATTTGCATTCTATTGAGTAGCAAACACAACAATGGCAAGGACGAGGCAGAGGCGGAAACAGGGACAGGCAGGGATCAGGGCAGGCAGCAAACAAACAAAGTCCAGGAACAGGCAAAGGTCAGGGAATCAAATACGAGGAACAGTCCAATCAAACACAGGTATAAAAATCCACAGTAAACGCTCAGAAATGATCACCGGGGCAAATCAAGACTTCGCAACGTGAGTGTGTGTGTGAGCTGCTTATGAAGTGTGTGTGTGTCATGTGGTGCAGGTGCGTGCAATCAGTCCCAGGAATGAGGGCCTATGGGAAATGCAGTCCGAATTGAAAACAATATTCAGGTGATGGCTCCCTCCGGTGGTGCGAGGAAGGAGGTGCAGGAACCTCACTTGTAATAGTCTCATAGCAGCCGCCGAGCGCATTACAACAACTTTCAACACACAAATGTATCTAATATGATAAACCAGCACTGTGTTACCCCACATACGCTTGACCGGAGGAAGCGTAAGCACTCGTCTTCGGTATAATAAAAGCTCCACTGCTCTCGAAACGTGCCGTGTGTCGCGCTCGTCTCTCATTAGCAATCGCTTTAGCGGCTTTCAGCCACACCTTACTTCATGCTACAGTAATCTTTAATACATTAGCTCATCCATGAATATGATTTCTGCCCGAGTCTCGTCGGATTCTTTTCCACCTCCCATGATTCCGTGAAATCAAGGCATCATCAAGCTATGCCTTTGCTTTGAATAAGCAACCTCTAGTGACGAAAAATTACATATTGTGCCTTTAATCTTGTGCATCATTCATTAAAGAAGACCTGTTATACTTCTTCTTTCTTTTTTTCATTTTCAACTTTCTTTAGTATGTAATGTTGCTGTCTGAGCATGAAAAAGTACTTCAAATTTACAAAGCACAAATTCACTTCAAAGGGAGTTATTCTCTATATCAGTAAGCACTGATTCTGAAGTCCCTCAAAAGCCTTGATTGTAGTCTGGAATTTTCCCCAGGAACATACACATCACAATATTCCTCATTTAAATAATTCCCAAATTAAATAGTTGCCCAAGGCAACATTAAAAAGGGGCGATGCCTGGTTGAGTTTCAGTAATAGTGTGTTGTTGCCATGTGTAAGTGTTAGGATATGTTTAACTCCACTTTTAAACATACATTCACAAACTTCCCTAAGCACTTCCCCTCAGAGGAATCCCCACCACCATTTTGAAGTGTGTTCAACTTCGTCAAGTGGTGAGGAAAGTTTATTTGGACAGACCCTCAACTCCTCCATTTTAAAAGTGCTAGTGAGTCTACTTAATATGAACCATATGTACCATAGACCACAATGCAACTCAATTGTGGCGTCACAGCAAATCACACTTAATTTAGCCCCACCCCACACAACTCTAGTGTTTGAAATTGGAGTTATTTTGACATTTAACCGCATAATACTTGTAGATACCTTAAGCTGAGTGTTTTTACACAGTTATAGTTTGTATTGTTATAATTTTCATTTGTGTAATTTTCTCCATTAGCCCAAACATACATACTGTTGCGTAAAACAAATTCATAAGATAAAAAACTGTAAATAATAAATCAGCTCCATAGCGGATTCCAAGTGATAAAGGGCTTAAATGGTTAGTTCATCCAAAAATGAAAATAATGTCATTAATTACTCACCCTCATGCTGTTCTACACCCGTAAGACCTTCGTTAATCTTCGGAATGCAAATTAAGATATTTTTGTTGAAATCCGATGGCTTCTTCTGTGTCGAATCATGATTCGGATCACGTGTCAAACCGCCAAACTGCTGAAATCACGTGACTTTGGCGCTCCGAACCGCTGATTCGACACGCTGATTCATAATGCTCCGAAGCTTCCTGAAGCAGCGTTTTGAAATCGGCCATCACTAATAAGTTGTTATTTTGTTTTTTTGGCGCACCAAAAATATTCTTGTCGCTTTATAACATTAATATTGAACCACTGTACTCACATGAACTGATTTAAACATGTTTTTAGCACATTAATGGATCTTGAGAGAGTGGAAATGTCATTGCTGCCTATGCAGGCCTCACGGAGCCATCGAATTTCATCAAAAATATCTTAATTTGTGTTCCGAAGATAACGAAGGTCTTACAGGTGTGGAACGACCATATATACAGAATTTTCATTTTTGGGTGAACTAACCCTTTAAGGCCCATTCACACTAAGGATGATAACTATAAAGATAACGATAATTATATAGGCTAGTTCTAAAAATCGTGCTCAATATTAAAAAAATAGCAGAATTCACATCACAGCTATAACGACAACGGTACAGAGAAACAGTATAGTTGGAATCACTTTCAGAACAATTTTATCCAGCTGATGAATGATAGAAACATTGACAGACAATCAAAATCAGTCCTGCTGTAAAAAGCTTGAGCATTTGAAGTGGCAGACAAGCATGCTCTTGGAATAAACACCAGTATCGATACCAAGCTCATGTAATTGTACCTGTACTCGTAAAAATACCCCCTATAGACCTTATGTAGCCCCGCCCCTTTTCAGCGTTGCGCTCGTTGTCTTTTGACTTCCGGTTTGTATTTCCACAGCGATATTACATTTATGAATGAACTGCTCGTTTTAAAATCTTCCCGATCTACTGACATTTGTTAAGACATCTGCTTTAAACATAACAATGCTCATGATAACTTTCATTAACTCTTTCATTAGCTACCACAAAACGGAAGTTCAAAGACAATTTTATAAAGATGGCGGTGCGCGCTTGTTTCTCTTTTACTGTCTATGTTGTTTCTCTGGTAAATAAGGTCTTCCTCACGTGACGTAACTGGCAGAATTTTCCGTGCACAGAGACACCGGCAGCAGCAGCAGCAGCAGAAACAATGTCAGCCTCAGGGGTGTGAAAATACTTCAGAATAAATGATGACAACCGACACATTGCGAACTGCATGCAAATCGGGCTGAATGACAGACCAGAAGCGCGCTCTCTCGCGAGCGCTCTCTCTCTCTTTCTTGCGCGGGATCCCAGTCCTCTCAGACAGCGTGCGATCAGTTCTCCTTGCACCTGAATGGTCAAATGCACAAATAGTTGTCAAAATGTCCATCGTGTGGAGTATTTCACGTAAATACTGTCGATTAAGGCTTAAGTGGACGTAAACAGGTGGGTGAAAACAGGATATGTGTCAGTATATTACATCCTTGGATTCGGTCTTAAAAGGAGAGTAGTCTAATTATATATTTGTATATCATTAATGTAACAACAAAGATGTTAAATGAATGTATATATATATGTGAAATAAAATTTCTCTTGGTCATGGTCATATTGCCCACTAGTCCCGTATTCCACCATGAGAAATCTGGTCATCCTAGGTTGTTTACATTGATTCACAGTGTTATGTTATAAACATTTGTTCTGTAATATTTGTTTAGGACTTTTTGAAAGGCAGGTTAAAAAAGACTTGATTTTTTTTATTTTCATTATGACTTTGGTAATTATGCCCTTTGAAGGTTATTGGACATTGTGAAATTTGTGCTTTAAGTTTGTGACAAACACATAAAAATTATTACTTATAATTGGAGTAATAATAAAGAAGCTGTCCTACATTCATTAGTCTCACTGTCTTGTGCTTGGAAAACTGCCACATCACCAAAAAAAAGAAAAAAAAGAAAAGAAATTAATAAATGTATAGGCATCGTATTGGCGAGTACCAGAAAAATACTCATACGGTACTCATACTCGGTTCTTAAAAAATGGTATCGGTGCGTCTCTAATGCTAATATAGTTATCTTTATAGATATTGTTCTTGGTGTGAATGAGCCTTTAGGGCGTTCCATTTAAACCCAAGGGTTCTGTCAATAGTGGGCACTCGTTAGTGAGGCAAGGGTATTAGTGTTTAAAGCTGAAACTCTCTGTTATGCTAAGGGGCGTGACATTTCCGAAACATGCTCAGAGTGGTTGACCAATCACAACACTCTGTCCAGCCGACCAATCAGAGCACATTGTGGTTTTCGGAAGGAGAGGCTTTAATTTCAATTTCAAATACTTTATGTATCCCCGAAGGGCAATTCACAAGGTCACGCAGAGTGACTTTTTAGAGACAAGAACTAAACAAAGCGTTACTGACAGACTGGGAAGAGAGGTGCTGCAACAATATAAAATATGTGAAAAATAATGTGTTTTTTTTTTTTAACATTCAAGCATAAAAGCCTATTCTAGTAGACCCCAAAAACAAAATCAAGACTTTGTAAAAAGGCATATATGGCCGCTTTAATGTGGAGTATGTACTCATATACATTACTCCGAATCAAATCTTTCCTTACATGTAATTCTAAAGTTTTGATGTTTAATTACTGCAGGTTTCTAAAAGAGAAATCTAATGCAGCACAAACAAGGAACATTATTTTTTCCTGGCTGAGTCATTCTCCAGTAATGGACAACAATTTAGCAGTATGACTGCTGCTGGAAAAAAAAAAAAGGAAATACTGCTTCACATGCATCCACAAAAAACTCTTGAGGTTCATATTTCAATTGCACATGAATAATTGTTGCATTTTATATATTAATCTGTAGTGGAAACTGTCTGGAAGCATATGTTAGCATATGCACTAGTGACTTTTGGAAATTGATAAACTAAAGTGTATTAAACCACAGAAGCTCAAGTGCAGTGGTACTGCACTAATTACCGCAGCGAGTCACTGGAGGAACCCAATGCAGCAAAAACAATTTATCCCTGCGTGAGCCGTTCTCTTGTAACAGAACACAGGTGAGCAGTGTGTCCAGACAAATGATTGCCTGAAATAGTCATTTTGGACCAGCACTTTCAAAATTATTATGGATTTTAAATGCAAGTTTGTTTGTAGTTGATTTTGATATTGATTTTTTTTTTTTTTCAGTCATGCAGGTTTAATTTAGGTTATCGCTGTTTAATATCTGAAAAAGATGACTGGAAGAGAGAGAAATGACACTGGAGAAACGGGACGGTGTTTTCTGTAGTATTTGAAATATTAATAGAGTGCAATATTTGTAAGAGTGTGTATTTATTAGTGGCATTGCATTTAGATATAATCTTGTGCGGTCACAGATATCTGCAGTAGCACATACTGATCCAAAACAATGATAGAAACCCCAAGAAATGCAGAAAACAAAAGCAGCTCTAGTTCTTTTCCTCCCATAAATCACTGAAAACCTCTTTTCCATTACAGCTGAACAAATAACAGCTCCGTATTACAAAACACCTGAAGCGCCGGAGGGGTTCTGCAACAGTCGATGTTCTATAATAATCAAATTTTAGCTTTATCACAACACTCAGCTTTGTCTAGGGGACAGGAATGTGGGGCAGAGCGACGGTATCAGCAGAAGTGAGAGACAAAGAGAAAATGTGGATGGAACAGAGAGGAGGAAGTTCAAGGTGAAGTGTGTAATTTTGCTTCATTAATATTTTATGTATGTTAGATTTAAAGTATTGAATAACAAATCATTATTTCAAAAGTAGTATGCCTATGCCAAAGGTCACTGGATGGAGAATTATTTCAGGTTGATTTTCAAAGTATCCAAGAAATCTAAGTGCTAATAGCCATAGAGGCTAAGTGAAAATAGCAGTATTTTCTTTGCAATAGAGTAAATATTTGTTATATGCTATTTATAATATAGTGAAAATAGTTTAAGATACTATTTGCACCTCAGTATATTGTAGTATATTATAAAACATTATAAAAAGGATAGTTCCGGCCCTTGATTCTGATTGGTTAAGCCGCGTTCGAAGCCTTTGTAAAATTCTCGAAAACATTGGGGCAGTTTTTTATTTTTTATTTTTATTTTTTATTTTACATAATGTATTTATTGTATTTATTGTAGTATGTTGTGCTGCTGTGACAATTGAATTTCCCCTTTGGGGGATTAATAAAGTAAATCAATCAATCAATTGATTTTGTTCATTGAAGCTTACTGCATTATGTAAAAAAGTATTGTGAGAGAGATATTGAGTGACCGAGTGTATTACCTGCATTCAGATTTAGCATTTTCCTTCAGGTCAGTCCTATGTTCATAATAAAAAAATCAGTTTGAATGTCTGCTGCAATATCTTGTCCTTTTAACATTTAATGGGCTTTCCCGTGCCATGCTGATACTGACAGCACTAAAGCATTTGTCATTTGCGTCTTGTTCCGTGTTCACAAGAAGTTTCAATATAAAAGTCTTTGCGACTGAGTGACTCGCTCATAAAGACAATCTTTGCCGCCATCTAATGGCGTAATAATGTAACTTCTGTTGCTGTTCACGGTCAGGGACTATTTTTTCCAGCGGAAGGAAGGCTTTTAATCATTTTACTTCATGAAAGTTGCATTGAAACATATTTTTTTGCTTTAATATTTGTATTGTGTGGTAACCGTTTTATAAATACAATAAGCCCTGTGAAGCCGTGGTTTGCAGTGAAATTATAACGATCTGCGTCATGCCTAACCACACCCCTTAGCTGTTATAAATTCACAGTAAACCACAGCTTCTTGGGGCTTATTGTTTTAGTATGCAACAGTAACAGCATATTCAGTGTATATGATTACATTTGGTTGAACTTTATTTTACAGTATGTGCACTTATGTTTACTTACAGTGTGTAATATAAGATAACTACATGGGTAAGGTTAGGTTTAGAGTAGGTTCAGGGTTAGTACCTAGTTATTACCCAGTTATTGTAATTACTATAATAAGTACATAGTATGTACAGGGAACAGGACTGTAAATTAAAATGCTACCTTATATTTATTAAAATCGTCGACTGAGAAACCAAAGACTGTTAGTGAGTTTTTGAAATGAGCGCATGCGTAAGAACAACCCCCCTCCACAGCTCATTTCGAGGGAATGCCTCCCAAAACTCGTGCACGAGTATTGGAACACAAGTGTTTACTACCGGCATTCGCTGTGTCGTGTTAGTGGATTCATTATGTCGGACTCACCGCAGGTAACTCATAATCTGCAGTTGTTACTCCTGTCTCCTGACAAAAACATTGCATGCGGCGCCTGTAGAGTGTGGAAAGTTACTGGAGCGCGCAGCCTCGCACGTCTGGCACAAGGAACATCATGGCAGTGATTGACAAGCCAGAGGGACAATCTGTGCACGTCTTTCACAAGGAACGTAATGGCAGTGACGATTGGCCCTTTACGCGATGATCGCGTAAACGATTGGCTGATGTTTTTAAGGCCCTACCTCGTGCACAGATGATGTATATTAATATTATTCCTTTCAGTGCACCTAATAAATAGTCTTTTATCAGTTAGTAAAGACAGTTTCAAGTAATATTGCAAAAATGTATAAAACAAAACATCCTCTTTAGCACCTTTAATGCTGCTTTATTGTGACATGACTTGTATTTTACATTACCTCACACCTACTCCTACTCCTAACCCTTACCGTTAAACACTTTATTCCCACTAATAAATACATGTTGGGCACTTTATTTCCACTTTTCGAATATTGTCTTAATTTTCATTTAAAATAAACGCTACACTCCGAGCTGATATGCGATGGGAAAAGGAAGAAGAATACGTTCGGAAAGGCGGTGGTGGGCGGAGTTAGTGTAAATAGCCTCTGCCAACAAGGCGGGTTATTTGCACTTAGTGTAAATAGACACTCCTTTTTTGGCATCAGTATCTTTTGCTTTATTTGCTAGTTAAAATATCTATCTATACATATTGTACATACATACATACATAGTGTTATTTATTAATTTGGTTTTGAGTAATGGTAAGTGCTTGTCATTTGAAATGTATAAATTAAAACTGGTTAGGACACGCTGTAACTCTTACATTCTGTATTAAGGATATGTGATATCAAGATTTCTGTTTTATTAAGTGGTAACGTACTCAACCTATGTACTTTCTATTCACCAACTAAGTACATAATTGTAGTGCATAGTAGCAGTAAGCCAATTATGATGCAGCCAGTGAGCTGTTTCAACTGATTTCCACTGTCTCTCCTTTCTCTCTCTTTCTCACCTCTGCAGAACATGAATAACGACAGTTTATTCCAACAAAGCGTTTGTCCAGCCCGTCCCATGATGCACATCTCAATCATTCAGGTCATTATCCTGTGCTGATTAGTTTAAACAAAGTGTCGGCGGAGCGCATCAGGGAGAAGCGGCTCTCAGGGGTACTTTCGTTTAAACCCCCCGCATGGCGCAATGCATCCAAATGCCTCCTTACATCACTGTCTGCCTGCAGGGATGAGGAAGACATGGTTGATCTTCCTCACAACCCGTGTTGAATTTTACAGGCTTTCCTGTGCGCCTACTTCACAGCTCCCCGCTCAAACAAAAAAAAATGGCTGAAGGAGTGATCTGTCTCACGGCCCATCAGACCGAGGCATCCTGTTTCTGTTGTCGAGGTACTGCTTCATGCTTGCACTGGGGATTCGGAGAATCCCTTTGTTCCCAATTTCCTCCTTCCTGTTTTTTCTTGTCCCCCTCTACACTCGCCCCCAGTGGAATCAAAGTTCTTCTCACACAATCATTCATTTTTAGAAAGACTTATTTTAAAAAAGTTGTTCTTTGATTCACCCTCCCTCTGGGCTCAGAGTCTGACTTTCTGTAGCAGATCCAGAAAGGTCATGCTTGATCTTACATAAAATACAGACAGTGCAATGTTTTAAGAATTTGAAATAAATGAAAGTTTTCTAGAGTTCAGAACTTACCGAGTCATACTGTAAATGTCCCTCACTGCACAAAACCCAACTGAGTCTCTGTTTTAGTGCAGGCTTGGAGTCTAATCATGTGCTGGAGTCAGTCTGTCTAAAAACTCAGTTTGTACAATTGGATTCTGACCATAGGAGCTGGGCACAGCCAGACTCTGTCAAACTGGTCTCATTCTTGAAGAACTTAAGTTGTTTGAGTAGAATTGATTGAAATTTAAGTTAATATACTTCCAGATTGTAGATTTACAAACTGCTGTGCAGGCCATCCAAGAGAGAGAGAAAGATACACTGTGAAACACATTGAGATACATTAACTTATTTATTGTGTATTGTGTACAACATTTTTGAGTACTGTGAACTTATTTCATTTGAGTCTTCATTTACCTGAAACACATTCAATTGTCAATAGTTATCAAACTATTTTTAAGGGGTTTTCGAAATATTCAAAACCGCATCAGTCTGTATCAAACTGCAAAAGGCATGCGATTTCAGTAAACTAGTCTTCATTACGTTATAATGGTTTCTAAACACTTTGAAATTTCAAAGGATTTTATCCTGAAGAGTAGAGCTTGTGAGGTTGGCTAAATCAAAACAGTTTTACATGTTTTAAAACATCAATAACAAAAATAGCTAGGCAGTCACCAAAACGCAAGCATGATTCTATTACATTTAGTGTAAGTGGCGATTGATAATGGATGATAATAATAATATATAATGTATAATGTGCTGACAGTAACAAGGTTGCGCTGTTGAGGCTCGCGCTGCCTCTCGAGGAGAATTAGAAACAAATGAGTGCAGCACAAAGAAAATATGCTTCTGTAAAAATTCAAAATGTGGAGGTTTTTTATATTTATAACATATGATAGACAACAGTTATGAAACATCACACGACAAGAGAATCACGATTGAAAATGTGACACTACTTTTATACATTCAATTAAGTAAATTCAATACCAGTTAATAAAGTCACTTACATTTTAGACGCATTACTGACTGTTTTTGTTCAATTTCAGCAGCAAAAATAGTTCCAAACAAAGATCACAGCAGAACCATAGCGCATCTCTCACAGCGACACTCAGCTTATTACTGAATGATTCAGCATTTTGAACGAATCGGTTGAGTCAAAGATTCAATGGCCCAATGAATCAGCCGTTTGAACGAATCGTTTGAATGAATGACTAGGACAGTCACTTGCCGCCACCTACTGGCGGTTCAGTTTCATGTTTAAATTATCCCAACATTTCTTATTTGTATATTCAAAAATGTTTAAAGAATATCATAACATTATTTAATGCAGTTGTAATTTTTCAGTGTAAATTATTTAATTTGATTCGTAACAGTCCTGCTTTATTTTTCTCATTGAATTTATTGATCAAATGTAAAAAAAATTGAAATAAAAGATGAAGCATGTAATAAGAATGATGGGAAAAATGCCCTTGGGGTATAAATATGCAGATATAAATGTGCAAAAGCTGATGGAACACTTTTGAGAATATAGCTTCAGAATAAATTATATTTACACCAAAAAAAAAAAAAATCAAATTTTTTCCATACAAGCAATCTTTTTGCTCAGACAAGTGACCAATTACAGTTTAGTATCTTTTGATAGTATTGCTATAGAACATATATAGGTTTTTGCTACACAATGTAGTAGAGTTTATTTGGCAGTTCTTTACCTGGCAGAGTAAAATGGGGAAAGTGTATTTATTAGATGTTTATTATTTATTAGCTATTTTTACAGGTTTCCTAATCATTTCAAATACATAGAAGTCTTGGTGGCACTTTATTTTGATGGTCCCCTTTAAACATTCTGTTGATAAGTTGTATAAGTAATGTTGCACTTATATGTCAACTAACTCTAATTAAAGTATTAGTAGAGTATTAGTAGACTGTCTGCTTAATATCTGCTAACACTGCTATTTTGATGTTCCCCCAAAATACATTTTACTGACAATAAATAACTTTGAAACATGTCAATTATTATACAAATCAGTCTTGGGAATAACGCATTACAAGTAAAGCGAGATATGTAATCAGATTACTTTTTCAAGTAACGAGTAAACACATTACATTTAAATTTAAAACAAAATATTTGAGTTACTTTTATCTGAGTTAGCTGACATAGGTGCAGCGTTATTTATATTCAACAGAATGTCTAAAGGGGACCATCAAAATAAAATGTAACCAAAGTGACGTAGGTGGAAGTACCGCGGTAGGGCGAAAAACTTCATCTAATTTCTCCTCCAACTTCAAAATCATTTGATATCGTTGTTTTACTTTTTTTTGTAAAGGGCATTTGGCTTAATCTTTGCATGCTTGCTTTGTAGACACTGAATCGGTACTTCCGCCTACACAGGGGTTAAACTTGGATTTGTTATGTGGGGGGGCTCTGTGGTTTCAGGCTTTCAAGGAGTGCACGTGTATGCAAAGCC
The DNA here is from genome assembly GCF_018812025.1 of Megalobrama amblycephala. Taxonomy (NCBI): domain Eukaryota; kingdom Metazoa; phylum Chordata; class Actinopteri; order Cypriniformes; family Xenocyprididae; genus Megalobrama; species Megalobrama amblycephala. The sequence goes on from NC_063065.1 coordinate 15,846,738, forward strand.
TACAAAATCTTAACAATTGACAAACTGTAAAAAATAAGTCGACAGATCCCTCTGCTATGAACACTATAATGCAGATCAAAATCATTGTAAATGTTGGCAGTGTGCAAAGCTACATCTGATAACAATAAAATCTTTCTGTAGGCCTAAAGGAGAGCATATCAATACAAAATACAGGGTTCGACATTAAGCCTTGTAATTTATAATTTATAATTTATTCTGAAGCTATATTCTCAATAGTGTTCCATCAGCTTTTGCATATTTATATCTGCATATTTATGTTAGTTTTTTTACATTTGATCAATAAATTCAATAAGAAAAATAAAGCAGGACTGTTACAAATCAAATTAAATAATTTACACTGAAAAATTACAACTGCATTAAATAATGTTATGATATTCTTTAAACATTTTTGAATATACAAATAAGAAATGTTGGGAAAATTTAAACATGAAACTGAACCGCCAGTAGGTGGCAGCAAGTGACTGTCCTAGTCATTCATCAAACGATTTGTTCAAACGGCTGATTCATTGGGCCATTGAATCTTTGACTCAACAGATTCGTTCAAAACGCTGAATCATTCAGTAATAAGCTGAGTGTCGCTGTGAGAGATGCGCTATGGTTCTGCTGTGATCTTTGTTTGGAACTGTTTTTGCTGCTGAAATTGAACAAAAACAGTCAGTAATGCGTCTAAAATGTAAGTGAATTTACTTAATTAACTTATTATTGAATGTATAAAGGTAGTGTCACATTTTCAATCATGATTCCAATAACTGATGTGATGTTACGTAACTGTTGGCTATCATATGTTATAAATATAAAAAACCTCCACATTTTGAATTTTTACAGCAGCATGTTTTTTTTTGCTGCACTCATTTGTTTCTATTTCTTCTCAAGAGGCAGCGCGAGCCTCAACAGCGCAATATTATCCCAATTTAACCCCTGCGCCTACGTCACGCACGACCTTTCCAACATGATTACGTCATGCTTGCGGATCGCAGAGCAGTGCAAGATGAGCATTTGTGGTTAAAAAGTATATCAATTTTAATTTTTATAGAAAATGACCAATTGTTTCACTAGATAAGACCCTTATTCCTCGTCTGGGGTCGTGTAAAGCCCTTTGAAGCTGCATTTAAACTGCAATTTGGACCTTCCACCCGGTGAACCCCACTGAAGTCCACTATATGGAGAAGAATCCTGGAATGTTTTCCTCAAAAACCTTAATTTCTTTTCGACCGAAGAAGGAAAGACATGAACATCTTGGTTGACATGGGGGTATGTGCATTATCAGGAAATTTTCATTCAGAAGTGAACTAATCCTTTAAATAAAAAGGTTTCCTCAAACATTATTTTCTGAAGCCAAAATAACACTGAAATGAACAAACTAAATTCCAGCTTTAAAGTGAAATCTAATTATATTTGTACACAGCATATCATTCTGTATGCATTCCTAAATGTGAGTTTTTGCCGCTCTTTGTGCTACAACATCCCAGGATGTAAGACACTAATTCACATCAGACCTGAGGCGACTTCAGCATAAAACGTTTAATGAAATATGCTAAGCGGAGTGACTCTAGCCTGAGGAGTCGCATAAAATCCATATAATCCTGTTACTTTCCATGTTGTCTGCTCCTGTCAAAGTACAAAACTACGTTCCTCAAATGGGAAATAACAAGGTCTAATTGACTAACTATATGCAGTCTGAGTGTTGGAGCCACAGGAGCTGTCATCGACAGACTGCTGGAAACACAAAGTCACGCCAGGCACTAGAGCTGCTATTGTTTCCACAGTTTCCAGCTTGCTGTGGATGGGTAAAGAAAGCTTCTGCCCAACAAATAAACATATGGTTGCAGATGAAGCCTGTTAGAGCCAAACAATTGAGGTTCCTTCCACAACTGATGAACATACTCATTCATACACAATTCCGTTTATTAGCAACTTTATGGGAAATAGGAATGAAATTGGGTTGGATAAAAATATAAAATGCTGAGATGTTTTATTGAGTCTCTGAGTGTGTGTCTGCTGGTGAATATCTGATCCATTTATTAGAGGTGCTTGGTAACTATTTCATAGTTTGGGATGTTATTTGAGCTGTTCATTGCCAGACTGAAATATTTCAAAAATTATATTATCATTAATTTCATAGTCGCTCGCTTGCAGTGTAGACATAGTGTGATAGTGGCAGTCTTGAGAGAGAAAAAAAGTAATGTCTTCTGTAAAAGTCCCAGAAGGCAAAAGACAAAGCACATTCATATCTTATAGTAAGCACTGGCAATGATTGTGCAATAGGCTAATTGCACCAGACTTCAAACCATTTACACATTTGTTTCTTAGCTTTTTTTTCCACTGATGTACACACAAATCCTTATCCCCTAAATGTTGAATCAAATAGAGATGCACACTACAAATGGCATCCTGGGAGCCAGCAGAAACAAAAAACAACGGTTCAATAGAGTGAAGAGACAGACAGCAGGATAGATTTCTGTTTCGAACTGAACACATGAGCTGCTTTTTTTCCCATAACAAATTACAACTGCAAAGTATCTTGAAAAAACTCTCAAATCAAACTGTACACAATTCATACTCTAAGCACTAATTAAAATATGATTGTCATTTTTACTATGAAATACGGAAGAGGATTAGGGCCAAGCAATTATAAAAAAACCATCTTGAGATTAAAGTTGTTAAATTTCGAGAAAAAGCTCGTTAAATTTTGAGAAAAAAGTCGAAATAAAATGTTGAGAATAAACTCATTAAATTACGAGAAAAATGTCGTTAAATTTCGAGAAAAAAGTCTGGAAAAAATGTTGAGAATAAAGTCATTAAATTACGAGAAAAAAGTCATTAAATTACGAGAACAAATTTGTTAAATTATGAGAAAAAAATTTTTAAATTTCGAGAAAAAAGTCGAGATAAAATGTTGAGAATAAACTCATTAAATTATGAGAAAAATGTTGTTAAATTTCGAGAAAAAAGTCTAGATAAAATGTTGAGAATAAACTCGTTAAATTATGAGAAAAATGTTGTTAAATTTCGAGAAAAAAGTCTAGATAAAATGTTGAGAATAAAGTCATTAAATTACAAGAAAAAAGTCATTAAATTACGAGAACAAATTCGTTAAATTATGAGAAAAAACTCGTTAAATTTCGAGATAAAAGTCAAGATAAAATGTTGAGAATAAAGTCATAATTTAATGAGTTTTTTTCTCGTAATTTAACGAAATTTTTCTCATAATTTAACGAATTTGTTCTCGGAATTTAACAACTTTTTTTCTCGTAATTTAATGACTTTGTTCTCAACATTTTATCTCAACTCTTTTCTCGAAATTTAACAAGTTTTTTTCTCTAATTTAACAAGTTTATTCTCAACATTTTATCTCGAGTTTTTTCTCGAAATTTAATGAGTTTATTCTCAACATTTTATCTTGAGTTTTTTCTCGAAATTTAACGAGTTTATTCTCAACATTTTATCTCGGCTTTTTTCTCGAAATGTAATGAGTTTTTTTTTCGTAATTTAACAAAATTTTTCTCATAATTTAACGAATTTGTTCTCGTAATTTAACGACTTTTTTCTCGTAATTTAATACGTTTATTCTCAACATTTTATCTAGAGTTTTTTCTCGAAATTTAACAACTTTAATCTCGAGATGGTTTTATTTTTTTATTATTGCTTGGCCCTAATCCTCTTCCGTAATGAAAGCATGTAAAAATGCAGTAAAAACCCATTAACAAGTAGCAAGTTCCTTATATACAGGGGGAAACTGTAATTGATCTAACCTGACATTTCATGTAATTTTACAGTAAAATACTATTCAGTGTATCATTTTGGAAGAAAAAAAAGAACAAATCATGTCGGACTGTGGAGTGGCTACAGAAATTGAAATCTGCAGGTAACGCTAAAACACACTAAATACACATAGTCACGCAATGCTGATGTTGTTAAATTAAAAAATTTGAGAACAGTGTATAACAATAATAATAATTTGCATGATTTTACATGATCCGAGCTAAGCGATCGTTATCTTCCAAGACGCAGAATCTGTGATTCCGAAGTGACAGCAAACATTAGATTCATCCGCGCCGAGGAGCCGTGCTGATGCACAATCCACGTAAAGATGATAATTCCGCAAATAACTGCAATTGCAGGTTTCAAACAGAGATGGCGACAAAGAGGCAAAACTTAATAATGATGTTTTTTTTGTTTGTTTTCAGTTATATATGTAGATTTTATGGTACATCTTATGTTGTTTATTGCATTACTTTAATGTCATGTATGTACCATGACAGTGTTTTGTATTTGTGTCCATGACATTGCCCGTACCTGTACATTAGTATTTAACTTAGCTTGTGGAAAAGCTACTTGTGATGAACTTTGATTCATCATGTGACTTTCTCTTTGCCACCAGTGTTTTTATGGTGGATGTCGGTATATAAGTACTCAGACATTGTAGTATCAACATGGCCTTGCTAATTCATCTGAAAAGAGCAGTTGGATTTACTGTGTGTAAATTATAGTTTTAAATTATGAAATTTACTGTTTGCTAGAGCCAAATCAAAGCAAGTTTGACCTGTTTACTTACTAGGACTATAAAAGTGTGTTGAAATATTTTAGAAGGTTATTCATAGCTGGTTGCAGGTTTACATTTTGCTGTAACATTGCAGGTTATTATGTGTGTTATCCTTATTAAGATTTTTACTCCTACAAAGTGTATTGCTAGCAATGATATGAAAGAGGAAGGGTTTATCTTCTGACTTTTGGAATCTTTTAAAAAAAAACGAAAACATTTAAAGTTAATTCCGTAATTTCTGGGAAAAGCCTATACTTTAAGTGCATAGTAAAAGTATGCAAACTGGTACGCAGCCTATATCGCTCCCATTATAATCAAGCTGCAAATCTTGTGATGTAGACGGCATTGTTGATTATAATGGAGCAATCTTGTTGTCACATTGTTTGTATACACTTTAGACACAGTGTTACATTTAAATTGAGGCCATGGGAGTCATTCATACACAAACTCATAAAATATTCCAGACAGTCTGTGATACACAGCTGATTGATTTTTGTTTTTCAGTGTTGTTTGCCTCCTTTGACATAACTGTGTCTGGGATGTGTATTATTCAGCCATCTAATCTTTTTAACATGAGCAGGGAACTGCAGTCGGGCTGGAAGATGCCCTGTGATTGTCAGCGGTTAAAGCAGAGAAAGACCCTCGTGTGGCTCCTATGGTTTGCTATCCACACAAATACCACATGTGCACATTCGTTTAAATATGAATTCATGCAAATGCTTGTTATTACATGCAAAAGACCTTGTGCATTTGCAAACTATACTTTAAATGAGGTCAATATAATTTCCTTGTTCCTGGAAGTGAGTTTGAAAACACTATTGTTTTCTTCCTTTAAATTAATCATTTTGCTTTTAGTTTCAAAACCGAGAGACCTTCAAATGAGTGAGAAGACAATAGAGATTTCAAACTGCTTTCTGAAATGTCTAATGTATTTGAAATTAAATTTGACCATATGCACTTAATTATTGTGCATGTTTCATCAGTGCACATTTATCAAAAAAAAAAAAAAAAAAAAGTGTTTGTCTTTGTAACATTTAATTGAAATGAAATTATTACCATACTTTCCTTTTCAACTGACATCATAGTTTACATGCATTGATATAAGGGGCAATGATGCTATGCTTTAATTTATTAATTAAATTTTTTTATAATTTTTTAAATAATTAAATTAAATTAAAAGCTAAAACTAATTTTAAAGGATTAGTCCACTTTTAAATACACTTTTCCTGATAAATTTACTCACCCCCATGTCATCCAAGATGTTCATGTCTTTCTTTCGTCAGTCGAAAAGAAATGAAGGTTTTTGAGGAAAACATTCCAGGATTTTTCTCCTTACAGTGGATTTCAATGGCTACCAACAGATTGAAGGTCAAAATTACAGTTTCAGTGCAGCTTCAAGGGCTTTAAACGATACCAGATGAGTAATAAGGGTCTTATCTAGTGAATCGATCGGTCATTTTCGAAAAAAATACAACCGTTTATGCTTTATAAACAAAATATCGCCTTGAACGTACTTTCCGCTTCCGCATTCTTCATAACGCTTACGCTGATGAACGAACGCGGCGCCAGTTTCGTTTTTTTTCCGTAACTTGAATAGGGAAGGCGTAGGACATTCAGCGTAAGCGTTATGAAGAATGTGGAAGCGGAAAGTACGTTCAAGGCGATATTTTGTTTATAAAGAATAAACGGTTGTATTTTTTTCGAAAATGACCGATCGATTCGCTAGCTAAGACCCTTATTCCTCGTCTGGTATCGTTTAAAGCCCTTGAAGCTGCACTGAAACTGTAATTTTGACCTTCAACCTGTTGGTAGCCATTGAAATACACTGTAAGGAGAAAAATCCTGGAATGTTTTCCTCAAAAACCTTCATTTCTTTTCGACTGACGAAAGAAAGACATGAACATCTTGGATGACATGGGGGTGAGTAAATTTATCAGGAAAAGTGTATTTAAAAGTGGACTAATCCTTTAAGTTTAAGAATTATTAATTCATGTTTAAAAAACCTTGAAAAATATAATTCAAAACTTAAAGATTTTAGATATTGTTTCTGTATGAAGTGTGCCAAGTCTGTGGTTTTTATGCAGAATCTGGCTACTTTAACACTGTTGCTGCGGGTTGTTTTTCATCTCTGCGGGTTGAAGCGACCCCATATAACATGATATTTACCCCCTGGAATGCAAATTTTACAAGGGGAACACTGCCAAAAACGCAGATTTTACCCCCCGGAACATGATTTTTACTGTGGGACCCCCTGAAACGCAATTGGGCGGGTTTTGTAATGAAAACCTGGAAAACCTGGAAAACCTGTCCAGACATGATATGTGAGAAAAAAATATTGTGGCCACGAATTAACAACTCGTTCCCACGACTTACTATAATACATCAGCATGTTTTAATTTGTTCCCTCGTTCTAAGTACTTTGCACGATATAATAAAATTCCCAATTTTACTAAATCGTGTCCACATAGTAATAATTTGTTTTAGTTAAATCATACCCCTGCTTTCAAAATGAGTTGGAAAACGCATGGGCTAATTTCGAGCTACAGACAAAACAAGTGAAAACCTTGAAGGTTTGAGGTTTTCACATTTTTGTGCCTTTTTTTTCAACAACTATCCTAAAATGTCACATTACAAAAGTAAAATGGGTTGCAGATAACTTAAACTCTTTGTGTTTACACTGAAGTAATCAACTTCCAAAGAACAATTTTTGCTAATGACACTGAGCAGCCATGTTTAATTCTTAATACAGATAGCAGTAATTACTAAGCCATCTAAACACAGCCTTTCATGGTCATCAATAATTCAGCCAATCAATTCCAACAGCACTTGGATAGCAGCAGTTTGGCAGAAGATTTATACTGATCTATAGAGCATGGCTTACTCTCGCAGTGTCAAATAACCGCTGGATTCTGGCTTAACCGCTCTGAGACGACACAATAACACTCTCTCCACGGCAAGTCACATTAGATCTTTTTGTGCCATTGTTTAATGTGAGTCTTAACTTCAACAGTCAGGCAGTCTAAAACTAGCCACTGATTCATCTTCAGACCATTGATATGGGTTTAATGTAACTTTAATGTTATGTATTGACTGCTGGCCGAGGGCCAGAAGTCAATTTTTCTTCTACTGGCTCTAAACCAACCTGGAATATAGGGTTATTTTCTCCCAGATAGGATCCAAACCATAATAAGGTTCCTGGAACATCTGAAGAATCGAAGTTCTGGGTGAGTGTAATTTTGTAAAGACTGACGCTGTATCATATAAAAGCCAACCCAAGAGGACATCCTTGAAACATCCATAAAACATCCTTTCACAGAATATGCTATGATGAGAACCACTTTGCATTCAGAATCCTCCTACATGGACTCTCAGTTCCCCATCTTTTGATTCGTCCTTTGATCATAGTTGTCAGGTGATACGGCTCCTCGCTGGGCGAACACAATCTGCTCACCTGTCCTTTGCGTGCCCAGCGCTTGACCGTCCCGCTGGTGTTGCTGACCATCTTCTGAGAGCCACTAGCGCTGAGCTGGATGAGCCTAGGGGTTTGAGTGTAATTCGTCTCGACGCTCTGCTGCATCACGTTACAGTCCGTGGCAGCAGGACCTGATTGAACTTATTCAAATGCTGGGGTGTCTTTGAAGAGGGTAGATGGGAAGCTTTGTAGGGCAGCCCAGTGGGGCTCCGTGTTGACAGTCTCTCAGGTCTCTAAGAGAGGGAGACCTTGCGGAGCGCCTCGGGCCCTGTTCAGCATCGGTTTTCTTCTTTCTCTGATCACCTCTCCTCTTGTCTCAGCTCTAGCCTTGAAGTCTGTGCGCGCTATGAAAGACAAACAAGTGATGAGGGCCCACTTTCTGCCAGATTCATGTCAGTGGCAGCATCTTCCTTTCTCCTCGAACTTGGTATCCTTGAGTACTCATGGTAGTACTTTGCGGAGACATCAAATCTGGAAAAGAAAACTTTAGAAGAAGGGAAGATGTAAAGATGTAAGGCTACTTGCAGCGTTTCGTCACCTACTTGTCAGGAGATGGCTATTTTTTCTTATAACTTCTGAACAGGTTTCTTTTGATTCAGTGCAGCATACTCAAGTGTGCCACACAAGTCCTGAAAAGTGAAGCCGAAAGGTTTTGATCACCTCCAGGTGGCTGGATTCAGTATAGGTCATAAACCCTGCCTTCTTAATGTAATCTAATGGGACGTGAGATAAACTAAACAATCAAATTAGGCTTCAAATAATTTTTTCGAAAGATGGTTTCTGTCATTTTAGGCAGTTTTTATCATGGTGATGTAAGTTCAAGTGTTCATTTTTTTTAAATAAGTTTGGTTTGAGTTAGTTATTTGATGCAAATGGGGGTGTGACATCATGATTGACAGCTGAGATTGACAGCTTCTCTGAGTTAAGTAGTCACTGAGGCACCAACAGACTTTTTTTGCGGGATCTTCAGGAGGAGATTGGACCTTGATACCTCGGCTCCACTCCACTTCCGCGGCTCCGAGTCTGTGTAATCAGCGCAAGATGTTAGTGCCATATTGGGACATTGGCGGCTTCACTTTTCTACATATGGAAGAGAGTGAAGGTGAGTCGTCCATCTTTTTTTTACAGTCTATGAGCATACCAAGTCGAATGATACACAATTTTCCCTTATCAGCCATTTTGGGCATCTGCCATTTTGAATTTTGACATAAAATGCTGTATTTTACAAACGCATTAGCACATTGTTACGAAACTTGGAATTTTGTTTATTTTAATGAATCTAGTGTTGATAGATTCCTTGAGTCATACCAAGGATAAATGTAACCAATTATGCCATAGTTGGTCGAAATGTATGTCCGCCAATTTGAAAGTTCTTGAAAACCTACTTTTTCGAACTTTAAATCTGCATCTCTTTAGCATATTGACTCCAAACTTTGTATGTGTCATTATCACCTCACATTGTCCACTTTTCCACACAACAATTTTGTAACAGCATCACCTATTGGTCAAAAGTGCTAATCAATGGAATTACGGTATATTAATAGTGGTTGTATATATGATTTTCAGCAGTTTTGCCAAAAAAAAAAAAAAATCTAAAAATGTCTTTAATTACTTATTGTTGCAGTCTGACTCCTCATAATGCCTCATTTGTGCTTGGACCCTTAATTGCTGTTTGCAGCTATATTTACATATGCTTTTGTAGATTATTGGAGGTAAAAAAAAATAAAAAAAAGGGTGTCGGTCTAAACCGACTAATATGCAATTTTATGCAATTTTATTAATTTTTATTTTATTTATAATTTTTTTCATCTACCCATAAAAAACAGGAAAATCACATTAGTTCATAAATGGAAAAAATACATGCAAATTAATGTGCAAAGTGCAACAAAAAAGCATTTTGTGGACATTATTTAGTGTTTAATATAATTTAGTCTAATACAAGCTATATTTATATGCTCAAATAACACACATAATCAATTTGTCTAATTTATCTCATTTTAATTGGTCTATGTTGATCAGTTAATTTAGAGAGCAATCAACACATTAGCAGTGCCTTATTTACATTTATGAATTTTGGAGCAACATTCAAGGTATGAATTTCATTCAAGCTGTACATTTTATATCATCTTCCTCCTCTTTACATTTAAGTTCTGCTTCAATTTTGGTTTATTTATTCATTGTTTGTTTGTTAAAACCATAACTATCTTTTAAAAAAAAAGAAAGTGTTTTAAAAAATGTGTGCTGATTGTGCCAGGACTGTTATTTGCCTCAAAAAGCATACGTGCATGACACCACTGGATGCAGCCATGCACAAACACGTACCCCATCGCTATCACACACTCTCAGATGTACACAAAAGCTGTGATTACTGTGTAGTTCAAAGATCAGATGCTGTCTTTGGATCTTAATGACATTTGTGAGCAGTAACGGCTCATTAGTCGATGCCTCTTCCATAATGAATGCTTTTCCACCCATTAAACTCATTCACTGTCCACATGAGAACACAGGGCAGGTGAAAAAGATTAGCAAGTCTTCCCCACTAAATGAAAGCCATTGGCTGGTCCTCCCACTCACACTTGCAGTCTCTTAGCTTAGCTGCCCTGACTCTTAACAGGCTAGCAGACCATTTGTGCTTGTATCTGGATGTTACAGCAGACTCATTAGAATGTGGCTGTTTTTTTCTTTATATAGTAGGGAAATATGTGATTTCGGATGCAGCCACATTTAAAAAAATAATAATAATAATAACGAAACTGTGACTGTTATGAATGTTTTGATGAATCACTGACTGTATACTCAACTGATTGATTCAAAACACTGTTTCATTCAATGTTTCAATGGTTTGGCTGTGGCTTTGGTTAAAAACTACTGTATTTTCGTTGACAGAACAAAACAAAGTAAATGTCAATAGCCTATATTCTGTCTAAAATTAAGTCCCTAAAGGCCTGTTCACACCAAGAACGATACTATAAAGATAACGATAAAGACATAGTTCTAAATATAAAAGAATAGCACGGTTCTCACCACAGCTATAACGATAACAATAAAGAGAAAAGATCGTTGGGATCACTTTCAGAACAGTTTTTTCCAGCTGTTGAACGATTAAACACTGACAGCCAATCGGAATCCATTCTAATTCAAGGGCTCACGCATTTCAAATGGCAGACCACATTTTGGAGAAGTTAATTTCGCTTAGCTCTAGAAAAAGCGACCGCTGTTTGACAAGTAAAAAAATGATATCATAATATGCCAGGCTAGCAAACAGTGTAATGTAAAATTCCCTCAGGTATCCAGCGCTAGTTTCAACAGCATTATCTTGCTTCCTTTGAAGTTGCAGTGAAAAAGACTAGCCATTGTTTTTATTCAGTTATGTTACTTCACTGTAGATTATATCGATTACACTAGCTATTCACTCGAAACATTGCATGCTGAGGACATCTGCTGGTTAAAGTCATATAAATGCAACAAGAACAGCAAAAACATGTTGTAGCCTGCACACTTTGAAACCACAGCGCGTGAGCTTAGAATAAATAGGCTGTTATCGTAATGCAAATATAGTTATCGTTATAGTTATCGTTATAGTTATCGTTCTTGGTGTGAACGAGCCTTCACACCTGACTTTATTTCGGTAGTGTACAAAAGTTCTTGTTGAGAATGAAAAGAGGTTTAGATGTTGATGTTTTATTAAAAATAATAGTTAGGTTTGATGTCACCATTATGGAGATCAGTGTTTGCTTTAGTTGGGCAGTTTGACCTGATATTAAAATGTTAGTTTTTGTTTGGCTGTTAAATAGGGCTGCAACGATTAATCACACACATTCATGTATATATTTATGAAAAATGTTATATTTATATATAAAATATTTGTTTATATGTAATATAAAATATATATAAATATATATATTTATAATATATGCATATATTTCTAAACTTTATACCTGTATGTGTGTGTATTTATATATACATAATTATTATACACAGAACACACACATATATATTACGTGTAAACAGACTTTTATTTTGCAAACGATTAATCACGATTAATCGCGATTAATCGTTGCAGCCCTACTGTTATAACTGTGTTTGTTATATAAAGAACAGCCAAAGTAATTGTGATCAGATGATGTTGACTACTTGTTGATGTTTTAATCAAATAATCTGTATAATTAAAAAAAAATCACCATACACAAATCATTTTGAATTGCTGAGTCACTTAAACACACAGAGACATCAAGAATCAGCATATGAATCTCAACAATGGTGACATGCTTCATGCCACAATGCATTCTGGGAGCCATGGATGAGCTTTGTATGGTGCACCCACAATGCATTGCAACATGAAGCATGTCACCATTGTTGAGATTCATATGCTGATTCTTGATGTTTAAGTGTGTCTCAAACATTGTTAGATCTAATATTATAGAATCACAGAGTTATTATAACAAATAATGAGAAATGTCATAGATTAAATTGGGTGAAGTCAAATTATCAAACCACTATGGGATGATAAAAACATTATCAACAAATAACTAACATTATCTGAGCACTTTTTTTTTAAATTTTTGCTGTACTTGCCATAATAAACAATTACAACAACCAAAGAAAAACTAACATTAAAAAGTTAAGTCGAACTACCCAAATAATGAAAACACTGGTCTCCATAATGGCGACACCGGCATCTAAATCTCTTTTTATCTCAATAAGAACTTTTATACACATATGAGAGAAATAAAATCAATCTGGTTTGTAATGTGAAGCTGGTAATGCCGTTTTTGGAGTTGTTTAATGACATTGGAGCTTGACGTCAAAACAATTTTGTGTTTAGACATCAACCTGATTTTCAATTTCGATCAAAATTTGACGCCTATGGGCGACGTCGGAGTCCACATCCAGTGTCCGATGGGAAACTTCCCTCTAAAAACTTATGTTAGGGGATAGTGTTCTAACAATGTTATCACTAAACATTTTTACAATGTTTTTAAATAACGTTATCCTACCTTTTTAGGAGAATATTCTGCGAACAAAAATAAAACTTGCTGCTGAAAACATTACCAGAACATAGCATAATGTTCTCAAAACAACAATAACATTTCTAGCTGGGTTAAATCTGCAAGTATTAGTGATAGTTTGTGTGTTCACTAATACCAAACATCCTTAGCAAAAATGTCATTGGAATTTGAACTAAACAAAACAAGCTTCTATTAGACATATTACTCAAAACCTCATGATTAATGAGTTGTGGTACAACTAGCCCCAGTCTCTTTTACAATTGTAATACCCTAGTTTTCATCATATTGTCCCTTTTATACACAGTGAGCTCTGCTTGGACTGTTTATGAAATTGTCTATGAATTCTGATATCCTGAAGTATAAAAGGAATATCTCAAAATTCTTTTTTATATTCTAGTATAAGGCCTCCAGTAATAAAGCCCAACCACCATTATATACAGAGAGATGATGTCTCTCACAGCGACGAGATGTTAGTGGCCATGCAGTTCTGAAGGTTATGTGTAAAATTACATCTGCCCACCAGGCGTTAAATGCTCATTTCTGTAAATGGGACCAAATCCATACACCACCTGCTGTACTTCCCATCATAATCAGTGTTGCTTTTACAACACCTCTCACTTGTGAATTTTTCTAATAGTCAGACTTAATTACCTGCATAGAGCTTCATATCCTCATTGCAGTAGTTATGAAACATCCCGGTTATGCTGAATTTCTCGTTAAGTTAGCTTTAGAGTCTTTTAATGCACGGCTACCTTTTAGTTTAGCTATTCAGAATATCTGGTGCCTTTCTTTCAGCTTTTCTCTTTGAGGATCGCCTTGACTGACAGCGACGGAAACTCTCCTGCTTTTTATTGCTCAAAAAGGGTGGCTGTTTTATGATTTGAGGCTTACCGTTCCTTTTGAGGGAATTATGGGCTGGTAGTTACGGCGTCTTTCTGTACCCATGCAGCTTGAATATTCAAAGTTAATGCCATTGGCCAGCCTGTTTGATCTTTGTTCATCTGCCTTTGAGAAGACGGAGAAGAGACAGGCAGGTCCCATACGGCCCCTGAAGAGAGATGTGTGGGTGTTTTTCTTCCCTTCCTTAATAATGGCCAAAAGACAGCACATGCAGAGAATTAATTGAACATTTTCACTGTTGGACAGCTCAGGTAATTACTGACAGAGTGAGGAGATGAAACACAAACAAACACCTCAGTTATGGTTTATCTTTTGAAACAGATTAGACAAACTACATCTTTCAAGTGTCCATGCACCCAGCAGAGCAATGCAGGTGATGAAGGCTTATAGTCACATCATCTCGTGATTGGATGGTACACGTGTCAGTCAGACAGTGGAGTTCTGTTGGAGAGTGTCAGAAAACTGACATGACCAGAAATAGTTTCTTTTAATTTTATACACTGTAAAAAAAAAAAAAAAAAAAAAAAAAGTAAAAAACTGTGAAATGCATGGCATTAAAGGGTTAGTTCACCCAAAAATGAAAATGATGTCATTAATGACTCACCCTCATGTCGTTCCAAACCCGTAAGACCTCCGTTCAGAACGCAGTTTAAGATATTTTAGATTTAGTCCGAGAGCTTTCTGTCCGTCCATTGAAAATGTATGTACGGTATACTGTCCATGTCCAGAAAGGTAATAAAAACATCATCAAAGTAGTCCATGTGACATCAGTGGGTCAGTTAGAAGTTTTTGAAGCATCGAAAATACATTTTGGTCCAAAAATAACTTTTCTTCTCTTCCAGAATCCTTTCCATTGAATTGATTCCATTGAATCCTTTCATCTCTCGGCGTTGGTAATGCACTTTTATGTCGCTGTGGTTGTTTTTGGCGATTAGGACATCCGCGACATTTTGAAGCATCGAAAATCTAGCGTAGCGTCAGTTCTGGCAGGTCACGTCAGTCAAGCTTGCATCAGCTGACTCTCAGGTGACTTGCGTCTACCTATAGGAATACGACGCCTATTACGGCATCTATATATAAGCTCCTCCGTATTATCAGCAGCTATTGCATTTCTCAGGAGCAAATTAAATGGCGAATTCAACAGGCAAACAGCATCATCTCACTAGGAATTGTGCAATCGGGAATTTAGCGAGAGGGATTTGTGGATTTCACCTCTCATTCACTGCATTGATCATAAGCCGACTGATTGGAAATGACTGAGTTAAGGTTAGCA
Source organism: Megalobrama amblycephala (assembly GCF_018812025.1). Lineage (NCBI taxonomy): Eukaryota > Metazoa > Chordata > Actinopteri > Cypriniformes > Xenocyprididae > Megalobrama > Megalobrama amblycephala. Next base: position 15,861,956 of record NC_063065.1, read on the forward strand.
TTGCTTCTCGCATCGCTGCAATTAGACATGGACTGGCAGTTCAGATGATCTGCACATCCCGCATGAAGAAACGTTTCAAGACGAGATCAAACATCCACGTTACAGCCGGCTATTTCACTCTCCTTCATCTCTGAATGTTTCCACGAAGCTAAGCTAAGTTCCTTTTAATGCTCATTGTTTTAAAGCTAACTCATGATGTTGTTAAAGCTATCACTCTTGTTTAGGCTTCTAGTCCTTCTCAGTAAAAATGTTTTTGCAAAGCTTTTGCGATCGTATTTGGCGATGTGCGTTACTATCTGTTGTCATTGGCAACCGGCTTGATCGCCGCTGGTCGGATCGCCGTGTTTAGCGCTATACGTCACAGATTCAAGCAGCTTTGCAGTAGAGACAGAAAAACAAAGATTCATGGTGCAAACGGCTTTTCTGTTGTGGTGCAGCACATAGTAAACATCGTTTTTCTTAAAGCTATCCACAAGTTTCCTACGCCCCCATGAGGCCTTGCGTCAAACGTGGGAGCGTCTTCCGGTTCTAAGTAAACAAGCTGGACGTGACACTCATTCATTCAACAGTTGACAGTAATTCAAGATTTAACGATCCAAACTTACGAACGTTTGTTTTTTACTTAAAGATTTAAGATTCCGGCATCAATATTTGAACAATGTTTTACAATAAAAAAATGTTACAGTAATAGTAATTTATTAATTTATGTCAGGAGTGCACATCAATCATGCTGAATATAACTGATATTTATATTGACATAAAAAGAAAACACAGACCTATTCAGACCTGCTTCCTTTTATTTGCGATCACAAGAACGCACAAAACAACTCCACTAAGGCTTTTAAATCCAAAGGCTTACACATTTAGAAATATATTGATAACATACCCTATGTTTACGTCACTTTTCTGAGCATTTCTATTTATTTTCCTCTAAATTATGCGATGATTGCTATCCGAGGATGTTTGCGCGATCTCTTCGTCTATCTATCCTGATCCTTTCAGCCAGAGCAACAGAGGGAGCTCATGAGAAGACAATAGGAGTTATGAGTTATACGAGTTAACCGGAGTGTGTGAATCTGTGAAAGATATGCATTTGTCAGGAATCAACAGGCACAGGGAAGAGACAGATAAAACATTAAACCAATTAAATACACGATTATAATCACATAAGAATTGTCTTCGTTCCTCAAGCAGTCTCTGATATTTTCCATAAACGTGTGTATTTATTATCGCAATGGTTAACATAAGTAGCCTTTAGCATCGCATATATGACAGTGGAAACGCGACTGGCTCTGGCACGCACGACACGTTAGGAGTCAATAATATCACATCATAAGGCTTTGGTGCTAGCATCAGTGACAGGTGAAGTACAGACAGCGAGTTGTTCATGTATTGTAGGTTCAGGATGCTCTTGTAGTCATGCAGCAGCACTTTTGTGGAAGGTCAGTAAAGTAAAGAGCAATTAAGGGCACGTTTATTGTATTGTGATATTATTAACTAATAATGTAGTAAACTGAGATGTTGTCCCTGAGCACCGTAAGGACAGTTGCATAAAGATTTGCAACTTTACAAAGTAAACAATGATCCAAAAAAACACTTCTTCGCTAATTAGCACACAAAATACCATTGGTAGGCTGCTTCCGCCGCCTCACCGGAAGTTGTACCCACGTTCTCTTTTACAGTAGCGCCCCGCGGAAACAGGTGGATAGTGCCACTGGAAACGCTCGTTCTTAAAGGTTAGAACAAGCTGATCTTAAGGCTATCTAAAAAATTGCTTGTTACCAAAGCTCTAGTGTCATTGCTGCATACTATAAGCACTACTGTGGTAAGTTTGTTCAGGTACATGTTATCTTAAGCTGTTGTCTTAGACTTATTTATGATATCCAATCATATCGCAACATTCTATGATAAGTGAACAAACGTCTGTGGCTTGAAAACTTATCAGAGTATTGTAACATGCTTTTCTTTAAATACACAGAGGTTTCTTATTCAACCCTAACAATGTCTAACTTGATGGTCCTGTAAGGAGTGTGATATCATGGGAGTTGCCATCTTGTCTTTCGTAGCCAAAGGAATCGGCTCATGATGAGGAAGCACTGCATTTCATTTCTTAGCTGCACGCTGCATCTAACTCAGAGCTATTGCTGCGGGTGTATGCTTCCCCAACCTGACTACCACTAGTTTAATACTAGTCTGTGATTTACAACATGCTTGTTGTAACAGATTGCTGCCACTAGGGGTGTAAGCTTCCCCCAATAGGAGAGGGAAGAGAGAAAAAAAAAAAAAAAATTTATTAGGCAATGGGTGTATGCTTCCCCGACTAGATTGCTGCTAACGGTGTAAGCATATATGATATATAAAAATCGCTAACTAAATGCGCTACAACATGCTTGTTGTATCAGATTTGCTGCCGCTACGGGTGTAAGCTTCCCCCATTTATTTAAAAAAAAAAAAAATTCAGGTCATTCAGGTAACTGCATTTTGAGGAAAAATGGCATTCAGATTTTCGCACTCAGTTTGTGTTGGGGGATATCAGCATATGGTTTGTTTTGGGGGTTTATTGCTGCTCTCCCTGCTCTTATCCATGCTAGGCTGCATGGATGCGCAGGGAGTTCTTGCCCAGAACAGAACCATACCGCCAATACAAACTCTATGCATTATCTATCATATTTGACGATAGTGGTCCTGACAGAAATCTAGCGTAGCGTCAGTTCTGGCAGGTCACGTCACGTCAGTCAAGCTTGCATCAGCTGACTCCCAGGTGACTTGCGTCTACCTATAGGAATACGACGCCTATTACGGCATCTATATATAAGCTCCTCCGTATTATCAGCAGCTATTGCATTTCTCAGGAGCAAATTACCCTCCTCCATCCCCAGCTCCTCCTCTCTTCAGTCAGGATTGGCCTTATTATTTCCCCTGAATCAGACTAATTCTCGAAAAATGTGTATGTTAAATCATGACATTTAATGATATCTGCATGTTGGTCCTGTTCTGTTTACCCTGGGGGGTTTATTGCTGCTCTCCCTGCTCTTATCCATGCTAGGCTGCATGGATGCGCAGGGAGTTCTTGCCCAGAACAGAACCATACCGCCAATACAAACTCTATGCATTATCTATCATATTTGACGATAGTGGTCCTGACAGAAATACATTTTGGTCCAAAAATAACAAAAACTACGACTTTATTCAGCATTGTCTTCTCTTCTGGGTCTTTTGTCAATTCGCGTTCATGACTCCGCTTCTTCTTCTTATTCTTTCTTGTTTTACGGCGGTTGGCATCCAGCTTATTGGTGCATTACCGCCCCCTTCTGCTCCGGAGTGTGGTTCACGACTCCGCAGTGACGCTGCTGATGTAAGACGCTGCAGACGTGTTATCCGGTGCGCCAGAGCTTCGTTTACAGTCTGAAGGAGACGCACGCTGTGTTCAAGCTATTCTACATTGTTTGTATTTTGGTATTGCTATATTTTTTAAAATGGTGCGTAAGTGTGCATGTTGCGGATGTCCTAATCGCCAAAAACAACCGCGGCGACGTAAAAGTGCATTACCAACGCCGACAGATGAAAGGATTCAATGGAATCAATTCAATGGAAAGGATTCCGGAAGAGAAGACAATGCTGAATAAAGTCGTAGTTTTTGTTATTTTTGGACCAAAAGGTATTTTCGATGCTCCAAAAACTTCTAAGTAACCCACTGATGTCACATGGACTACTTTGATGATGTTTTTATTACCTTTCTGGACATGGACAGTATACCGTACATACATTTTCAATGGAGGGACAGAAAGCTCTCGGACTAAATCTAAAATATCTTAAACTGTGTTCCGAAGATGAAAGGAGGTCTCACGGGTTTGGAACGACATGAGGGTGAGTCATTAATGACATAATTTTCATTTGTTGGCTGAACTAACCCTTTAACGGTTAAAGATTGCTAAAAAAGAAACGGTCAGTGACTGGCAGAAGTGTCTGCCATACAAAAACTGTAATATTCAGATAAAATATCCTAATTCATATCCTAATTTTCTTTTAATGTTTTACAAAAAAACAGTAACTTTACAGATGTTTCTAGGAATATTATTGTGAAACATTTTCTGTAAAATATGAATATCTTGCAGATAACAATTAAGAAAAAACAACACACATGAGCTGATACTATTATCACTGCATCAGCATCTACACAGTTACTGTCTTTAAATAAAGCGACATGCAGCAGAACATCAGTGTTTCTGGATCATCACTGACTGAAGCACAGGCTCTACTCTCCAGCACAATGGAAACCTCACAAAACTCAATAACAACGTTAAACACTAGGGATGCTCCGATCGATCGGCCCGAGATTGGTATCGGCCGATAATCATATTTTATGACTCGATCGGTACTCACTAACTTGGCCGATCTCACGAACCGATCGCAATTTGATGACGTCAGCGCATGAGTGTGAGGACGCGCGGGAACATAGCGCTGCAGTCATGTCGTCACCTGTGTGGAATTTCTATGACGTTGCGAGAAACAATGAAAAATTCGCGATTTGCCGTGTATGTTCTAAAGAAATCTCTTGTGGAGGAGTATTGTCCAAAACGTTCAATACGACGAACCTGATTCGGCACCTGAGAACAAGCCACCGCGAGACTTATGCTGAATATGAAAAACTGGCAACTGCAAAAAAGGCAACGGTAACAACTAGTAATACGACTCTCACTCAGCCATCCATTACAGACATTCTGAAAAAACATGAACTTTACACACCAGAAAGCAAGAAAGACTGCTTCATTTTGTTTGTTTGTTTTTTTCTGTGCAGAAACACCATTTTAAAGGCATATTAAAATATTCACTGTATAATGAATAATTGTTGTGATTTAGTGCCCTGTTAAAACTATAGTTGCATTACATACATTACCATAAAAATGGAAAAAAAATATAATAAAGGCAACATCTATAGTATTTTTTTATCTGGAAAAAAGGTGATCAAAGAGCTTACAAATCAGTGAAGCATTGAAATCGGTACTCGGTATCGGCTGATCACCATGACAAGAAATTGGTACTCGGTATCGGCTGCCAAAATCCTGATCGGAGCATCCCTATTAAACACTAACAGATCTCAATAGATCTCAGCATCCTCACTTATTACAAACCACTGACTTTATTTCTTTCAAAGCTTCTTATTAAGAATTAACTGAGGTTTAGATGTTGATGTTTTGTTGAAAATAATAACGCTCGAAGTCACCATTATGGAGATAAGTGTTTGCATTAGTTGGGCTCTTGACCCTTGACTTATCAGTTTTTGTTCTTTAACTGTGTTTCTAAAGCCCAACAGTTATAACAAAATAAATAAAAAAATAGCTTTTTGATTATTTTTAAGTCATTGTGCAGAAATGATTTGGATGGGCTCATGTAGACACAAAGAGGCATAAAGAATCAGCGTATGAACCTCAACAATGGTGACAAAACTCTGAGCATCACAAAACAAGCTACTAAAGTCACAAAAGGCTTTTTATTGTCACCATTGTTGAGGTTCATACGCTGACTTTTGATGTTTGTGTGACATAGACAGAGCTGAATAAAATTTAAAGCATCTGAATATCTGATTCTTTTTGGGAGAATGTGGGAGCTTTCAGAAAACTCCCAGCTTACAAGCTGTAATTCCGAGCTTTACGAGGACTTGAACGCTTTTTACGAGCCAGAATCTCGTAGTTACAGTAATTACGATATGGCGTGAACGCACCTTTAGTCAGATCAAGCCGTTCTTAGATTCTTTGCAAAGTGACATCATTTTGCACAGGCCCCTCCCATGACTCTTGACGGACACTGCCGTTTTAGCATAGACCCACCCTGAGTGAGCTGTAAACAGTCCGCCATTGTTTCGACGCCGGAGCAGGTGTAGACAATAAAACCAACCATTCAGGAACGTTCTAATCAAGCCTTAATTGCAGAAGTTCTTCGGCGGCCTCCTCTTGTTCCGGGTCTGACTCCGGCTCAAATAGATGCACCGAAAAAAGATACTTTGGACCAACCTAAAAAAAATTACTGTAATTTGTTACAGCTACATTTATTTGTTTGGTTAAAACTTGAAAATTTAATTTAATATCAATCAAAATAGTAAAAAAAATTACATTCACACAAAGTTAAAATATATTTTTTATTAGAGACCATAAATTATTTATTTGTTTTATTTTAATACAACTTACATTTTTACTGTTAAATTCAAATATATATATTTTTTATGCAAAGTAATTACAAACAAAAATCTGATTTTGTTAAAGTTAAACTTACCTCAAATAAAATTTCTGATTATGTACAGTTGGATTAACAGTATTTCTCACCAGTATACAAAATCCATGTAACAAAACACTAAGTAAAGACAGATGTCAGTACTGAACAAAATTTTCAGTGTCCACAGCATAAGCACAAGCACTACTCTTCACCACAATGGTAACCACAAAATTGGAAGTGGCAGTGGATCTGTAGTTCCCAGCATGCTTCATTAGGAGAGTAAATTTAGGGATTAAGTGTTATTTTATGTGCTTTTCGGTAAAGGGAAAGATGTTAGTAGTTTATGTTAATGTTTAGTGCTCAGTTATACATCTAGAGGAGTTTCTGTTATTGAATTTTGTGTTACCATTATGGTGAAGAGTAGCGCTGTCAATTTCGATTTTCACTTTGATGCAAATTAATGTGTTAAATAAACCTAAATCATAGTTTCTCGTTGAAGCAAAATTCACAGCTCAGTATAGAGTAGGTGCTCATGTGTTGAATGTGTCAATCCTGAGCTTTAATGGAAACTGTATATTGTGTCAGTGTAACTCAATTAAGTTAAAAAAGCTTTCCCTTGTTTTGCTTTATATCAAACTGACTGAAGCAGGTTACAACACCAAAATATAGAATACTTCCTTAAAGATGCCCTAGATTCAAAAATTGAATTTACCTCGGCGTAGTTCAGTACATGGAAATGACATACAGTGAGTCTCAAACTCCATTGTTTCCTCCTTCTTATATAAATCTCATTTGTCTAAATGACCTCCGAGGAACAGGCGAATCTCAACATAACACCGACTGTTACGTAACAGTCAGGGTGTACATCCCCAATATTTGCATATGCCAGCCCATGTTCAATGCATTACACAAGGGCAGTCAGTATTAACGTCTGGATCTGTGCACAGCTGAATCATCAGACTAGGTAAGCAAGCAAGGACAACAGTGAAAAATGGCAGATGGAGCAATAATAACTGACATGATCCATGATAACTTGATATTTTTAGTGTTGTTTGTAAATTGTCTTTCTAAATGTTTCGTTAGCATGTTGCTAATGTACTGTTAAATGTGGTTAAAGTTACCATCGTTTCTTACTGTATTCACAGAGACAAGACTGTCGTTATTTTCATTTTTTAAACACTTGCAGTCTGTATAATTCATAAACACAACTTCATTCTTTATAAATCTCTCCAACAGTGTGTAATGTTAGCTTTAGCCACGGAGCACCATCAAACTCATTCAGAATAAAATGTAAACATCCAAATAAATACTATACTTACGCGATTAGACATGTTGCATGACGAACACTTTGTAAAGATCCATTTTGAGGGTTATATTAGCTGTGTGAACTGTTTATGGTGTTTAAGGCAAGCGCAAGCTCTTGGGGCGTGGAGCATGAGATTTAAAGGGGCCGCGTACCCTGAATCGCCGCATTTATAATGATAGGCAGTTAAAAAAATTAAAAAAAAAAAAAAAAAACTATGGTGTATTTTGAGCTGAAACTTCACAGACACATTCAGGGGACACTTAAGACTTATATTACATCTTTTGAAAACATGTTCTTTGGCACCTTTAAAGAAACAATTGCACATGTTCACTTTTTACAGTGTGGTTGTACCGATGTGTCTTCAGATCTGCCATACTTTCCCCAAGGGATGCGCTCAACAGTTGTCAAGGCAACGCTCCACCTGTCTTGTGTCGACACTCCCCACGGAAATAAGGGGTGGGGTGAACAGTAGCTCATTATTACACAACCACTGAGAATTTTTATCAAAGTATGTAACAGATACCTAAATACCCTAAAGAATCATAATAACTTGTGGAAAATGGGCATCCAATGTCCCCTTTAAGTTTTTGTTTTTTTGCAGAAAAGTAGTAAAGTACAAAGTCAAATATTATGCTTTGGAAAGTAGTGAAGTGAAAATTTTAAGATAAAGAGAAGATTCTTGAAAAATGTATTATCAATGTGATATCGGAAGCAACCAACCAGTTTGTTTAGGTTTTCTCTTGAATTTGTAGATAAAAGTTTTGTGGAAAAAATGCTTTCCGGTGTTTTTCTTGGCTGTGTGCTTGGGATGCACAATGTCTAACCACCAGAAAAAATAACATAGAGAAGTTAGGATGCTCCACTACAACAGCGTGAACTGATTTTTAAGCATTAAACATGAATATTTGCTTTGGCTCTTGTGTTGTTTAAGAACAAACACACTCCCACAGACACATGGTCTTTTATGCCTTTTCTGCTTTAGGTTTATGAAGTTGACTAAGCATGAATTGTAGGCAAACCATTTGCTTTTATTTAGACTGTAAAGAGGTTACCAGTCTTTGATTGGGCAACAAGCCTCCAAGACATGTTTTGAGAGTGAATTTGCTTAATTAACACTTCTTCCACCTTAATGTTATATTTCTCAGTCACTGTTACCAAACGTAACACCACACCTCATATAGCCTATATATATATATATATATATATTAGCAGTTTGAAGTCCTGTCATGCAGAAGAGTTCTTGAAGAAACTGAGATGCTGGCTCAAAAGGAGTCCATCTAGAGAGAGTTAAAACCTTTGAAAATCTTTTTAAATGCTAAGCAGAGAATGCCTGCCACAAAAGCTCATGGTGAAATGGCAAACTCAAAGTCTTTGCCTAAAGAAAAATATCAAACTGGCATTCCTTTGAAAGCTTGAATAGAGATGTCCAATAACAATGCAGAGAATTCATTGCTGAGGTTGAGGATACACAGACATCAAACAGCGAAGAGACAGAGCTAGATAGAGGCTGAAATGGAGACGAGGCTTTCATATTAAACACAATGCCTAATGAGATGCCATGTGTAGGTGCCATCAGATTGTGTAGCTTCCAGCGCTCGATTAGGAAAGGAGCCAGAGGGACCTGTATGAAATGAGTATGAAAGTTTTTCCAAAGTAAACACGCTGTTCTCATCCTGTTCAGACATCCCAGATGACCTGCTAATGAGCTGTAATGCATGATAAATGATACGAGGAAGTAATTAATTAAACAACGTGTTATGCATGAGTTAGCAAACATTTATTTTAACCAGTGCATTTTTGGGATAACACAGCTCACTTATTGACATAAAACTGAAGGTTTCGGTCAGACGAAATGCACAATGTCATTTGAAACCTAAAATCACACAACATGCACATTATGTTAAGGACATTGTCTAGTAATGTTCCCAGAGATGGTCATGATGTGGAGTTTGTCCCAAGGTTTGTGGTGGACCTTCATGTTTTGGGAATATTTAGGGGACTATTACTATAGGACGTTCTGTTAACTTCCCAAATGTCCAGTAACATTCTCACGCAACCATAAAATAACCAAAATAGAACATCCCCCTAAACCAATATCGGGAACGTTGTTAAATGACCAACAGAGGACCGTGTGGGAACGTTCTGTTAATGTCCCAAATGTCCTCTTTGTAACGTTCTTGGAACGTCCCCCTAAAGTCTTATAAGGAACTTTGAACTGCAGCTCTTTCATTACCAAAAGAGGACGTTTTAGGAACGTAACTAATGTTCTGAAAGGGTTCCGAATTTTCGTCACCTTTAGACAACTTTTAGGGAACGTTGCGTAAGGTCATGAGAACGTCGCCTTCTACATGGGTATGAATCAATACGGTAACCATCTGACCTGAAAATGCAAACAAACAATCCACACTTCAGTTTCATGGTTGGTTGGAATCCAGTTTTTAATAATGAAATGAACCATAAAAAGCACATTTAAAACAATTTCTCATTTTAGTTACAAAAATGGGTCACCGAAAAGGCCTTATCATTGCATTCACAGAAGGTTTTGAACAAAAAGAGGCCTAACAGATATGTATTTTCCCATTAAAAAAAAAAAAAAATCCCCACCCAAAATATATAAACTTAACTGTATAACCAAGGTATATACAGGGCACACCATACTTGCATCGGTATGGTTTTTTCAAGAGAGATTGAGGTATACGACTGACCTACAACTGAAAAAAAAAATCCTAAAACAAACAAATAACAAACAAAAATTAAATTAAAGCGAATGGCAAGATTACTTAAATCAAGCACAGGAGACAACATTAGTTGCGTTGCATGTGCTGTTGAATCTTCCTCTTGAGGTGTCCAGTGGGCCGAACTGCGAGCGATTTCGGGATGGTCAATATATACAAAGGACTTACATTACAATTAATAATAGGGAACTGTTTGAATGCTGTCTTTTATTTGCTTAATAATAAGTACACAGTATTCATCCACAAAATATCATTATTTAATTCTTTATTTATTCAGTTCTATAACTTATAAACGGAAATTTGAGAATTTAAGAGCCAGATGTAATTGTGATACACATGCAAGTTTTGAAAGTGGATTCAAAAACATCAACAATGTACAAAATAATAATTACAGTTTTATTAAAATACATCCTCTTTCTCATAGCACCTCTTTTTTTTTGTATTTTGAACAAGCACCATTGTTGTCGTCTTTTTTTTTCTTTTAATTTTTTTTTTTTTGCACTGCACTCCGGATGAGAGGTCCTCCCTTTCTCCAACTCGTGGACCTCCTAGGTTCACCGTTTGCCTTGGCTTGACGTTGTCCTTCACCTTTTCGTTCCATAACAGGTTTCATGTCATGTGATCCTTGCCCTACAAGGGCAACAAGTATTTTCCTGGGTAATACATACATACATGGTAAGACGTGTTCGCTACCCCATTTTTAAAATTCAAAACTTGCATGTGGCAGGAACGGGCTTGATGGTTTGATGACGTCAAGAAAAAAGTCTCGACTCGCGCGCTAACCCGTCCTACCATGCCAAGTTATTGGTATTTTTTTTCTTTGTCTGTGTTTTTTAGCCAAGGAAGCAGACTGGACCAACTTCGAATCCAAATTTCTGGTTGGGATCCCCAAAGTCAGTGAACATCACATCGATGATCGGAACCTGATCGATTTTGGGAGTGTTAATCTCCAGAACCGTCTTTCCGTAGCCCTTCCTCACCTGTGGGACGAGAAAAAGACCATCAGAACTGTGTGGTCGCGTATTTAAATGACTAATTCATTTTTCCACGTGTCTATGACGGAGGTCTTACCGCACAGCCGTCTGACAGGGCCGTGATGAAGGGGTTGTTGTCAAATGATATCTCCTCGTCATTGGAGCCAAGGAAGCGTAGTGCCCTGTCATAGTTGTCCGTAGTGGCGTCGTGCCAGGCGACCGATTGGTGGCAGTTGTAGGTCAGGTTTTGCCTGGCGGAGGCTGTCAGTAGTTTGAGGAACGTCATCTGGACCATGTTTATCGGGTTGCCTTCTGCGTCCACGTACGAAAGCTTGAGGGTGAAAACAAAATGATAGAAAGGTTTTCAGGACTCAACATTTAAGGATTTATTGAGCAGCAACATTTTTACTTGCTCCACCGAATATGTTTTTGCATAAATATTTTTTTTATGTTGCACAACATAATAAGAATAAGAATAAGAACAATAATTATTAGATATACTTTATCCTTGTTCATGTTTTACCACAAAATAGTCGTGACTTTTTTAAATAGGTGATTGTATCCATTCCAGTAACATTGTTTCTGTTATTGTAAGCAATCATACAGAGTAAAAATGAAAAACAAAAGTATAATATAATATATTATATTATATAAAATTATAATCGGCTCTCATTAAGAAAAAATAATGAAATATTATCCATAAATTTAATGTAAACGTAGGCTTTCAAGCTTAAAATACTGCATCTCCTATAGAAATTTCAAATTATATAAAACTAGTATGTTTGCATAGCATTCCTCATTTTGCACCACATGACATATTTTTTTACATTTTTTCACCACATATTTACACAAATTTAGTTTTTCCCTTATTTTTAAAATACTATATGGCATATTTTTTTAGTTGGTTAGGTTTGTGATATTTTACTTGAATGTTGTTTGTATGTATAATAACTTTTGGTAATAAAATAAAACATTTGCTTATTTGCAGATCAATGCATACTGTACAATACAATGCAAATGTCTTCACTAATCTTTCTTATTGACCAGTGTATGATAGATTATACAATAAACATGGTTCATTGATCAATACTTTATGCTTTTAATACAAGAATCATGTACTTTTTGTACTTTTACTCAACTAAAATCGAAAACGAGTACTGGAGTAATATTTGATTAGTTTTTTATTACTTTTACTCGAGTACTTGATTTGTGTAAGTGTTAAAGGGATAGTTCACCCAAAAATGAAAATTCTGTCATTAATTACTCACACTCATGTCGTTCCAAACCCGTAAGACCTCCGTTCATATTCGGAAAACAAATTAAGATATTTTTGATAAAAAAGCTTTACGAAGCTTTTCGACTCAGTGGTTCAGAGCATGTATCAAACTGCCAAAGTCACATGATTTCAGTAAACAAGGCTTCGTTATATCATAAGTGTTTCAAAATTTCAATGGTACACCACTGGGGGGCGTGACTTTGGCAGTTTGAGACACGCTCTGAACCACTGATTCGAAACGAATGATTCGTAAAGCTTCATGAAGCAGTGTTTTGAATTCGCCCATCACTAGATATTGTTGAATATTATTGAATAGTATTCTCATCACTTCATAACATTAAAGGGTCACTGCGGAGTCGTGAACGCGGATTGACAACAGGCCCAGAAGAGAAGACAATGCTGAATAAAGTCGTAGTTTTTGTTATTTTTGGACCAAAATGAATTTTCGATGCTTCAAAAAATTCTAACTAACCCACTGATGTCACATGGACTACTTTGATGATGTTTTTATTACCTTTCTGGACATGGACAGTATACCGTACATACATTTTCAATGGAGGGACAGAAAGCTCTCGGACTAAATCTAAAATATCTTAAACTGTGTTCCGAAGATGAACGGAGGTCTTACGGGTTTGGAACGACATGAGGGTGAGTCATTAATGACATCATTTTCATTTTTGAGTGAACTAACCCTTTAAGGTTGAACCACTGTAGTCACATGAACTGTTTTAAATATGTCTTTAGTAGCTTTCTGAGCATCTGAAAGTGTTAATTATCTTGCTGTCAATGGAGGCCTCACTGAGCCATCGGATTTTATCAAAAATATCTTAATTTGTGTTCTGAAGATGAACGAAGGTCTTACGGGTTTGGAACGACATGAGAGTAGGTAATCAATGACAGAATTTTCATTTTGGGGTGAACTAACCCTTTAAGTGATAAAGTTCAAGTTATAAAGCAAGTCACTAGTTTTCACAGACACCAATAAATGGATTTAAAACGGGTTAAGATGGAACTCTGAATAACAGAAAAACTATTGCTTCTGACAAAATAGAAAACAGTCAGAACAGACACCAGAAACACAAAGCTGTTGCGTTTCATAGAAGTACAGCGATGCCTTTATAATTCTCCATTGCATCAAATATAAATGCGGCGTGTATGTATGTGCACAGTTGTGTGTGTTTGTATGAGTGTTTGTGAGTTTGCTCGGCTTGTTGATGGATCCAGGGCTATGATGACAGCATCTTTTAAAAGCAGAGCTCTTACTGGTGTCTGTCCAATGGTTGAGTAAAGAAAAAAAAGACAAGGCAGAACACTCAGGTCCTTTTAGTTTAGAAGGACAAGATGATGTTTTTCATAAAGGAGTAGATGAAAGAAGGACGAGAAAGTGCACTTACTATTTTGCCACGCTTAAATTCACTGAACCAGGAGCCGGGAACTTCTTTGGGCCATGAGGATATTCTCACCTTAAAAACCGCACAAAGAAAACAGCAACAAATTAAATCCAGCTATTTTTTAGACAGCATCTGTTTCAACAATTGGAATGAAATGAACATCCTTCTCATTGAAATTAATGCTTTGTTTAACACAGCATGAGAAAAGCGGATTATTTTAAAATTGAGAATGAGGTTTCCACACAAATTTGATTTGAATCTGAGTGCATAAATAAATATTACAAGATAGTGTTGGAAAGACACTCGCAAAGTCTTTTAAAAAATATGTTTTGGACTCATATTTCACTCCACATATATATATATATATATATATATATATATATATATATATATATATATATATATATATATATATATATGTACAGTACAGTCCAAAAGTTTGGGACCACTAAGATTTTTAATGTCTTTAAAAGAAGTTTCGTCTGCTCACCAAGGCTACATTTATTTAATTAAAAATACAGTAAAAAACAGTAATATTGTGAAATATTATTACAATTTAAAATAACTGTGTACTATTTAAATATATTTGACAAAGTAATTTATTCCTGTGATGCAAAGCTGAATTTTCAGCATCGTTACTCCAGTCTTCAGTGTCACATGATCCTTCAGAAATCATTCTAATATGCTGATTTGCTGCTCAATAAACATTTATGATTATTTTCAATGATGAAAACAGTTTTTTTTCAGGATTCCTTGATGAATAGAAAGTTCAAAAGAACAGCATTTATCTGAAATACAAAGCTTCTGTAGCATTATACACTACCGTTCAAAAGTTTGGGGTCAGTAAGAATTTTTATTTTTATTTTTTTGAAAAGAAATTAAAGAAATGAATACTTTTATTCAGCAAGGATGCATTAAATCAATCAAAAGTGGCAGTAAAGACATTTATAATGTTACAAAAGATTAGATTTCAGATAAACACTGTTCTTTTGAACTTTCTATTCATCAAATAATCCTGAAAAAAATATTGTACACAAATATTTTGTACAATTGTACACATTAAATGTTTCTTGAGCAGCAGATCAGCATATTAGAATGATTTCTGAAGGATCATGTGACACTGAAGACTGGAGTAATGATGCTGAAAATTCAGCTTTGCCATCACAGGAATAAATTACTTTGTGAAATATATTTAAATAGAAAACAGTTATTTTAAATTGTAATAATATTTCACAATATTACTGTTTTTTACTGTATTTTTAATTAAATAAATGTAGCCTTGGTGAGCAGACGAAACTTCTTTTAAAAACATTAAAAATCTTAGTGGTTCCAAACTTTTGGACTGTATATATATATATATATATATATATATATATATATATATATATATATATATATATATATATATATATATATATATATCCCACCTCCAATAACCAACAAACATCTCTTTGAAGTGACTGCTTCATGTACTCATATGGTCTTTATGAGAAACCTATTGTATGTGACAGAGGTAAGCTGTTGTGATCATGTCTGGCTGTTATTGGCTAGCTCCTCCTTAGGGGGTTTCAAAATGCCACTCACTCCATTTGACTTTTTATCAGGGAAGATGCAGGTCTCGCCTCCCGCTGTGAAGTTGCAGTACACTTTGAAGGAGTCCCCGGAGCATCCCTGGTTGGGATCGATGTAGTATTCACCTGAGGGAGACAAAACCCATCAGACATAAGGGTCTAGAATGATGACAGATACAGAATAAACATCAAGAAATCATATATGAAGATATCTTCGCAGCTTTTTATTCATTTCTGCAGCTAAAAAACACTCTTCATGGGCATGAGCAGTGGCGATGCCTAGTGTAAATAAAATAGCAGTCTAATGCGAGTGCGGTAAAAGCAGCTCTGAAAGGTCAGTGTAAGAGCTGGCATTTTGTAAGCCATGATTTGGGAGGGAGAGGTTAGCTCCCGCTGGAGTCCGCAGAATGCTAAACATCTTCCCAATCAGCCGTCGGCTGCTGCTGTTGTTATTCAAATCCTCCTGAGTGACGGGCTTGGAATTTTAGAAGCACAGCCAATACCTACTGAGTAGCTCGGAAAGCAGCGAATGTTGCGTGTTTCTGGATTTATCTGTTCAAGTCTGTCTCCTTTACCCCCCACCTTGCTCACTTACCATCTGGGAATTCTGGGTGAGCGAGCTGAAGGTCTTTACAGCTGCGTGCGGGGTTGTTTTGCGTGCCCATGGGGTACTTCATTCGCTCAATGTCCTGTTTGAGATTATTCAAAGAGCTGAAGATGTCCTCCATGCCCTCTCCGTAGTCCATCATGGCCTCGTCCGCTTGCATGTCGATGGAACGACGGGACTTCTTGGGCATGTGCATAGGCAGAGGCTGGATGATCTCACCAGGAGGACCCTACGGAATGAGAAAATGAGTGTGTATCCATGAGCCTCTTGCATTTATTGTATATAATAAAATTATCCTCGAAGCATGCAAAAGGTCACTTACAGGAGGACCAGGAGGTCCGGCCGAGCCAGTGTCTCCCTTTTGACCGGCGGGACCCTGCAGGAAGATGATTTAAGAATCATAAGCGCGTTTTCTAACACCATTATAACAAGCGTACCGGATCGATCGGCGATAAAGTGGTACTTACAGTCGAACCCTTGGATCCCTTTGGCCCTTGTGGACCCTAAAAGAAAATGGAAATGCATTCTGTTAAAACTGACTTACAAAATATGATTGAGCTTGGCAAATGCAGTTAACATTAGAATTTGTGTAGAATTTTAGAAAACCGAATAAGATAATTTTTTCCAAAAATAGAACTACTATCAGTTTGGGGTTTGCGGACTGTACGATTTTTTAATGTTTCACCATAGCTACATAAATTTGATTAAATACAGTAAAAACAGTAATACTGTGAAATATTATTACAATTTTAAATAAGTATTTACTATTGTAATATATTTTAAAATGTAATATATTTCTGTGATGAGAATACTTAATTTTCAGTATCATTACTCCAGTTTTTCAGGATTCTTTGATGAATAGAAACTTTAAAAGAACATAAGTTATTTTAAATTGAAATCTTTTGTAACATTATAAATGTCTTTATTGTTACTTTTAACCAATTTAATGTGTCCTTGGTATTATTATGTTATTTATTTTTTAATATCTTACTGATGGCAAACTTTCGAAAGGTAGTGTATGTCAAAAAACATTTAAATGGTGGATACAGTTAATATTGGCAAGACCGCTGAAGTGTGACAGACCAAATTCACAATTTTAAGAGGGGGAAAGACATTTGATGTTGACTTTTTTTTCATGCTAAGTTAATTTTATGTAAGATCATAGTTTTCTAACACATCTAATAGTTAATCATGATGCTTTAAATAGGTAATGTGACACCACTTTGCACCTTGGTGTCATGTACAGTTTGACGATAACACAACATTGGATGCAAGCAACAGAGAAATGACTCACAGGCAATCCAGGAGGACCAGGTGGACCAATCGGACCAGCAGCACCGCTGATACCCTACAGTTTAAAGAGCAGATGGTTAGAAAGCAGAACTTCCTATGATTGATATGTAAATGGATCTATAAGAAAAGCATGTAAGATGTTGGTTGGTGATGGATGTGAGGTGATCAGTTTGATATTCTCTCAAAGAATTGTTTTTATAAATTACTATTCTTTTGTCAGAGGGATGAAAATGACTTTTGCTAATCATATATTTCTCTGGTTTGTATTACACTTCATTAGATTCAAGGACGTTTGAGTTAATTCTGTGGGGAGAAATGCAGCCTCTGTTACTAAACGCAGTAACAGATCGCAAATCTGTCCGGTGGGAAATGTTAGCGAGATGGGATCGTTTTCGATTTTTCTAAACGCACAGAAGGGGAGACTACAATTTCATTAAGCTAAATCGTAATACGTTTAAAGCTGCATTGCTTTAAACCACTGAGAAAGAGCCATGGATGGCCAATGCAATTTCTAATTGATTATTCAATCAACTTTTAAAGGTTTTCTATATATCTGCTGATTGCATTGGATATGTGTTGCATGGTTCTTCAACGAGGCAAAGAAAAACAAACAGTTCACAGTTTGACTGTGAAAAAATTTAATCGCACTGGTGTTTGATGGGAACGTCTGGTGTAATAGAATTACTGCAGGCTCTGAGAACCTTTCATGACAGCTTCATCCATAACACGATTATGATGATGTACACAGATGCAATAAGTGCAGACATTATTGTTTCAGTCGGTCGTTACTTTAATTTGCAAGCATTACAAGAGGGGGGAAGTCCTGATAGGTGCGCTGCTGGAGGTACGACATTTGTTGTGTGGTGGGGTAGAAAGGACAAATAAATCATTAGTGACTCACAGAATCTCCCTTGCTGCCAGCAGAGCCCTGAGGACCAGGCAAACCACGATCTCCCTTCTCTCCCTGCTCACCGGGGGGTCCGATGAGGCCGATAAGACCGGGGTGACCCTGAAAGAAAAGCGCAATTTACATTACATTATACTAAAGGCAATTTACATTATACTAAAGGCACATTAACACCAAGGACGATAACAATAATGATAAAGATATAGTTCTAAAAGTCTTTCGAAACAGTGCTTGACGTTAACTTTTTGCTCACCAGCCACTGTGGCTAGTGGTTTTTACAAAGTTACTAGCCACTCAGCATTTTTACTGGCCACAATTTTGACACAAAACTGCCATATAGATATTTTTAATATTATCTCATAATTTGGCAGCAGGTAGGTATATTAGGCTGCTGTCACTTTAAGACCTGACACACGGATCCATTATGCTGTTTTCTTTCTCAAATGTTTATGTTCACTTAAAAAATAACTGACAGTGTATACGTAAATACTCGCCAAGACCGGCATTTTGACATTATTTTGTGCGTATTTGACTGTTTAATCGCAATAAGCGGCGAAATAGTACTCAGTTTAGTACTGAGAGGTGGCTTTATGTGCGTGCACTTTGGGTGTGAGCACAAAATCTGCGGGAATGAGTAAAATTATGCGCTATACGCATAATCCTACACAAAATTTAAGTCCTGTAACATCAACAAAATTCATCTGGAGCAAAAGAAATAAGTAAGTACGGAGAGGCGGGTTCGTGTGTCAACTCGCTGTCGGAGAGATGAGAGATCAAGAAAGCGCAGATGGTATCGTGTATCTATTCTGAGGAAAATGAGTATTGGAAGTGTTTCAGTATCAATATCTATCGAAAAAATCTATATTTTTGACAACACTGCATTGCACTTAGTTTATTATTTCAGATACCTTTTTAAAAGAATACAATTGTATATATGTTAAAAAAAATGTATATATTATATATAAAATTCAACCCGCCGAAGTGGCTAATAGGAGTGACCGCGTCACATGTGGCGGGTGTTAATGTCAAGTTCTGGTTTTAAATATACAAGAATAGCAAAGTTCACACCACAACTGTAACAATAATGGCAGAGAGAAATAATATCATGAGAATCACTTTAAGAACGATTTTTCCCAGCTGAATAATAAAAACATTGACAACCAATCAGAATCCATCCTGCTTTAAAGATCTTGAGCATTGAAAGATGACATTAGCAGACGATAAAAAAGTAAAAGAGCACGCTAAGAAAAAAACGAACGGTATCTTTATAGTTATCCTTCTAAATAACTGGAAAAAACTGAAACTAAACTACTTAATATATTATATACTATATTTAAATAAATACATTTTCATGTCAAAAAACATGAAACCCCAACTTTTTACCCAAACTTGTGACACAAAAAGACAAAAATAAACAAAAAAAAAATGACGAAATGATTAAATACCTAAGAAAATAACTAGTAATAACTTCAGAAAGGATTCCTACATGCATTAAAACATTTAAAATGAAACAACAAGACTTCTGTACATTATACTGAAACTTTTCCCCTGCTGTGAAACTTTTCTTTTGACTTCCTGCAGTGACCTAGACTAGTCTTTATCTTTGACCTTGAGCCTCTTTGAAACCACATTAATAAAAATGGCAGGAAAAGAAATAGAATGTCACTCACCTTCTCACCCTTAGATCCAGGGTCTCCTTTCAGGCCAGGGAGACCAGGAGGTCCCTAAATATCAGAGAACCAACAGTGAGAATTCAATTTGTGCACATGTACACGCACACATAGAAAAAAGAAAGAGAGGATAAAAGGTTGACAGAAAGAACGAGCAAAGGGAATGGGGTCTCTCCTCTTACCATTGGTCCAGGAGGGCCGTCTTGTCCAGGAGCACCAGGAAGTCCTTGTTCACCCTGTGAAAATCCATCCAATTACAAAAGCCATTATTGCATTGTTTTTTGCTTATGGTTTGCCATTGATTTACTCTGGGCTGGACAATGATTAATAGCCCAGATGCTACAAAAAGTATTGTCAAATAGACAATAAGAAACGGATACAAACTGTACAAGAGAAAGATACAGATACGTGATTTATTATTCCTTGAGGTGTTTCAAATAATTCTATTTGTGTGTATGTGTGTGTGTGTGTATTTAGGCTATTCAGTGGCCACACAAATTATTGGAATACTTAAAAATTTTGAATGCCATTGCATTGCTTGCCTGCAGTGTAAAAAAAAACAAAAAACAAAAAAAACCTCATAGCTACACCAACAAATTTAAGACCACACAAAAGCAAATAGCACTGGCAGATTGTTAGAATAGCATTGTTAGAACTACTAGGCAAATGCCATGTAACATAATTAATATTCATAAGCAATGCTGGAGAAAGTTTAGAGAAAGGTCAAGCATCATTTGTTTGCAGATGCACTTGGTTTCATATATATACAATATTACATTTGCAGTACTTCTAAGTGTTCTAAAAGTATTTGGGGCCACTGTATTTATGTATATGTATAATGGTGGAATTATTAGGTGATGAGTGACATGGGAACCCACCACAGGACCAGGGATTCCTCGTAGACCTTCAGGACCAGGCTTTCCAGCGGGACCCTGAGGGCCAACTGGTCCAGTTTTACCTGGTGGACCCTCGGACCCTGCCTCACCCTAAAGATAAGGAGGAGAAGAGAGGATTATAGAAACTATTTAAATTTTTAATGCATAAAATTGGTATGCAATGCTCACTGAAATATCACTGATAAAGAAAGAAAACTAAATAATGCAGCCTTGGAGAGCATAAGAGACTTTCAAAAACATAAAAACCAAAACTTTTAAAAGGTTTAATATAATATAATATAATATAATATAATACGTAAGCAATAAGGTACAAGAGGCTGTGCTGTATCGTGAATAAGTCACGGCTGAAGGGCATTGTTAGACACGATGCGAAGCGGAGTTACCATACAATGGTTACCATATAATACAAACATTAAAGCCAAAAATATGTATCAATGCAACTTTCATGAAGTAAACTTTCAATAAAAGCCTTCCTTCCGCCGGAAAAAATAGTCCCCGACCATGAACAGCAACAGAAGTTACATTATTACGCCATTAGATGGCGGCAAAGATTGTCTTTCTGAGTGTGTCAGTCAGTAGCGAAGACTTTTACATTGAAAAGACTGTATTGTTGTGAACACTGAACAAGACGCAACTGACAAATGCTTTGATTAGCGCCGTCAGTCACGGGAAAACCCCTTAAATGTTAAAAGGACAAGATAATACATCGGACATTTAAACAGGTTTTTCATTATGAACATAAATCTGAATGCAGGTAATAAACTCACTCAATCGACCTCTTTCTCACAATACTCTTCTACATAATACAGTAAGCTTCAATTCAGTTTATGTTGCTAAGAGTGGTTGCTAAGGGTGTTGTGTAGTGATACACAGAAACTTTGGGTGAAGCGGTCATAGCCGTGTTTTATCGTTAATAAAACACAGCTATTGACCAATCATGAGCTAACTGTTTTATATAATATAATATAATATAATATAATATAATATAATATAATATAATATAATATAATATAATATAATATAATATAAAAGACTCTGAAGGTAACAACATTGCATTACAAATCTTTGCATTCTTCTAATACGCAATTTAGATCATAGGGGTTCAGTTGATGAACTAAAACAACCTACACACTTCAATCCCACAGTGACAATCTTTCCACATGTATTAACAGTGAGTCACTCTGTCAGAGATGTTCTTTCTCCCATGGCTCGCTGTGCTTTAATTATGGCAGCGGAGGCTGCAGTATGTGCCTGGGTTGAATTGATTTGGAATGATACGTTACCTTGGCGCCCTTCTCTCCTTGTCTGCCTTCAGCTCCGGCAGCCCCCGGGGGTCCCTGCGGACAGAGAAAAGGACGTTGTATTTGAGCATTTTTCTCTACTGGGCTATAAAACAAATGGGAAAAAGGTCACGGAGAGACATCACGGTAGCACTTGGGGGAACTTGCTTGATGGCTATTAATGGGCAAATGGATCCACTTGCATTTTTCCGAAGGTCTTTTGTGTGAGAAAACATTCATTGATATTCGTAAAGATGACCGGGGCTAGTTGTCACATTGTATATTTCCTTAAAACATTGGTTATTGAAAATTTCAACCATTATATCCAGACTAAAAGCCCATTCATGATAAAACAGGAAAAACATTAAAGGTAATGTACAAAAAATAATATATACAGTGTGACAACTTGCCCCGGATATTTTATAAAAAATATCCTTGCTCTGAAAACAATTCAACATTTCAGTTAAAATCTACCGTCATTATATTGTATTTGAACCTTTGAATGATTTCATATCAGATTTGGAAAAATGGTTGAATTTTAGTTGGATGATTAAAAAAAGAACTAGATGTTTGAAACATATAGAAAATATAGAGAACCAACTAGAGAAAATATACCTTTGTGTAATTGAACTATTGAATCTAAACTTTATAATTATTGAGATAAAACCAGGAAGCAGGAAGAAATTAAATAATAACAGTTGGAAGATTCACCAAATTTAATAATTCTCTAGATGCTTAATAGTCTAAGGACTGTCTCACGCATCCAAGACCGAACAGAGTCCAAGAAGTAAACAGAGGGAGAGAAAATAAGCAAGGGAATCTCCATATTCATTTCCAACTGCGGTCCTTAAACTGCTGAGAAAGCAGAACGTCTCTGTGTTTGATGCAAAATAAGCTCCAGCCAGAATTATTGATGCAGGAGACTTAATTCCACGAGATCAGTCTTCCTGCGACCGTCTTCCTCTCGCAGGATTAAAACACCTTTGCTGATGAAATGGCAGTTTCTCTATCCACAGTCCGTCAGCCATTGCTATCCGTGTATGCTGATAGGGTGTATAATTTTCCCAGGGAGAGCTCCATCAAGCATATTGGGAAAGCGAGTGGTTTTTCCTCTACATTTTGTATGAATAATGGATGTGTGTGCACAAAGAGATGCCATAAAGCTTTATGAAGAAATAATGGGATAGCACAGTGTTGCTAATAAAATTCAACCAGGCCTGTTTGCCTTATAGCAGGAGGTTTTAACAGAGGGTTTGTGCCCCCAAGGGGCTCCAAAGTGGCACTATAGGGGGTTCAGCAGTTATTTACACCTGGTATTAACATCCGTCCTGGGTGATCTGGTCAAACGTGGTACACGAAATAAATACAAGCTTCAAAACGTTAGAAACACGTGGCCACAGCGAAGAACCACCTACTAACATGTCAATAAACCACTGACGATTGCACTAGGTTAAATTTTTACTTTAACCCTTAAATGCATACCTCGGGTCTTTAGTGACCCGGGACGTCATTCACTACCCTCCTCCTCATTCATTTTTTAAAGTTAGACATCAACCTTCTTGGTATTCCTCAATCAATTCATTATAAAGAATATAACAAGAAAAAAAATCATAAAATTATAAAAGAATTCCTATTTTTGTATTAATTTTTTGTAAAAAATTGTATAGGGTCGCAAACAACCCGAGGTGTGTATGAGTGTACATATATTTTCTCTGCACGACAATAATTGCAGCAATTCACCTTTATTCCGCAAGGTGGCAATGTCTGATACACAATGCTGAAGTGACGACTCATTTAGACAGAAAACGAAATAAGAGAAACATGAAATGGCTCAGCGATTTACTGCAGAACAAGTACTGGACGCAATCAAATGACTGTAACTGTTACTGGATGGATTTGGTGAAGCTGTTAGCGATTGAAATATTGATTTTGAAGATGCTGAAAATTATATAGTTCTGAGAATATGTTTGAGATCGCAAATGGGCTCATATTCGTGACCTCAAACATTAAACTATCCCATTATTTGCTGAATTTACTGGGAAATGAGCTCTGACGAGGACAGTGAGGATGGCAAAAAACATTGCTCAAACTGAGCCCTTTCAAGCTCCAAAAGGTAACAAAATATGATTTATTTTATTCTTCTGTAATTGTTACTCTAATATCAGAGGAGTTTTATATTATCACGACAGGTAGAGATCCTTCCGTGTTAGATATAGATCCGGGTCGATAAGGACCCGAATATGTAAGAATGATTGGCGAAACACTCATGCATTTAAGGGTTAAAGAGATAGTTCACCTAAAAATGAAAATTCTGTCATTTATTACTCACCCTCATGTCATTCTACACCCGTAAGACCTTCGTTCATCTTCGGAACACAAATTAAGATATTTTTGATAAAATCCGATGGCTCAGTGAGGCCTCCATTGACAGCAAGATAATTAACACTAACACAATGCCCAGAAAGCTACTAATTACATATCATATGACTACAGTGGTTCAACCTTAATGTTAAGAAGAGACGAGAATACTTTTTGTGCACCAAAAAAACAAAATAATGACTTTATTCAACAATATCTAGTGATGGGCGATTTCAAAACACTGCTTCATGAAGCTTTGAATCTTTACGAATCTTTTATTTCGAATCAGTGGCGTGTATCAAACTGCCAAAGTCATGTGATTTCAGCAAACAAGGCTTCGTTACATCGTAAGTGTTTCAAAACGTTTCGAAATGTCAATGATTCATGTGACTTTGGCAGTTTGATACACGCTCCGAACCACTGATTCGAAACATAAGGTTTCGAAGCTTCATGACGCAGTGTTTTGAAATCGCCCATCACTAGATATTGTTTCTCATCGCTTCATAACATTAAGCTTGAACCACTGTAGTCACATGAACTGTTTTAAATACGTCTTTAGTACCTTTCTGGGCATTGTGTTAGTGTTAATTATCTTGCTGTCAATAGAGGCCTCACTGAGCCATCAGGTTTTATCAAAAATATCTTAATTTGTGTTCATTTTTGGGTGAACTAACCCTTTAACTAAGGTTAAGTTGTCTTTCCACATTAAAATGTGGTAAGTAAAATTAAAATGTTCAATTATATGACTTTGTACATCAATAAAGATCACAAAGGATCTACAACAAGTTCAGTGTAAATGCAGTAAAACCGATCTAGCGCAAAAGACAAATAATATTTCAGTTAAATAGACTGCCATGAGAAACTCCTCAATTCAATCTAAATTGAAAAAGTTAACTTTATTCCTGTGCAGAAAAATTGTCCGTTATTTTCAAGGCCAGTGAAACAAAACTATTTTCTGCAAGGCGATGAGGTGTCATTTGGCTGAACAAATTTCTTTTGATGTGGCAGTGGGAGAGGATCTCTAATTCCTGTCCTGAATGTGACAGTTATATTTCCTCTTCCTCCGTAACATCCTTTACACCGCCGTCCCCTCATCACTGTCACTCAAACAGGCCCGGGATCAATATAACGTCTGGACTGATTTTCTTCTTTCATCCTGAGAGAGATGTAGGACTACAGTGGAGGAAATGAGTTCTGGCTCTGACGCCATTTAAAACGCTGTTTTCGATTTCAGACTGATGATTTAGTATGCGCTATTCATCACACTGTGAAGGACTTTGTTTTTTCACTTTGCCGTTGAGCGGTACGACCCTGGGTGAAAAACAACTGATCATCCGTGCTGATGAGGACGAGTCTTAAACAAAAATGGTGACTGTTTTACACAGGTCAGAATCTTCGTTCAATTAATCAATAGCAGTTTTTGTTTATTTTTTCCATTGTTCTGTCTCTTCCTTGGAAAAATATTGATCATTACAAAGGTTTGTTATCCATGCCAGAGATGAAACTCAATAACATCAATATGCTAAACTGGTGCTGCTTAAAGTATAATAGTGATGAAGACTATACATACTCTTTTGCCAGGAGGTCCTGGTGGGCCAGCTTCTCCAGAAGGACCAGGAGGTCCCTAAAATAGAGTGAAGGAAGAAAATGAATCAAATTTTTAAATAACAGACTAAACTAAACTTTTTGTAACAAAACTTTCTTTCCTTTGCCTTGCCAACCTTAACCAATTTTGTGAAATTAACTGAACACAATTAAGAGACACTGGGGTTTCAAAAGCACGCCAATGTAGGCTGGATACAATTTAGCGAAATTATTCAGCTGTGTGATTGATTTGATTTTAAAATGATAAACGTCTAATCAGAAAAAGGAAGCTGTGTGTATTTCGGTGAAAGTTTGTTGCTCAAAACAAACCTCCCCTCATTAAACTTTCATAGAACTGTAGCTTATAAATGGGCCTTGCAATGAGACTTTCAAGTCTAGACGTTCGCATTTGTAAACCTGGAGATTCAGATACATTGAATTTAATGGTAAATTAACCAATTTCCCTGCTCTGGAAAATCCAAATTACTATAATAAATGTTAATAAGGACTGCAATTTATGGGCTGCCACTGTAGGCTCAGACAATTATGTTTGACTTCCGTATATCCAATTACAGTTTATTAATCTATTTGTACTGTATATATACTTATGCAAGAGAAAAACACAGTGCTCTGCAATTTAAATCATTATATTTTGAGTAATTATTGCCTGAATAAAACGACAAAGTATGCATACAGCAGGAAATTATAAAGGCAGCTTATAAAAAAAGTAACATTTTTAAATAAACTATAGTCAAAGCTATTGCACCTAAAATTGTTAATACTCACAGGTTGACCAGACTCTCCATCCTCTCCTTTTTCTCCTGGGCCTCCATCTATTCCCTGATAATTTTATAGACAAAATTTTAGAGACAAATAAACTTACAATTGACAAAACATTCAAACACCTTGCTGTGTATTTACCCTGCAAATGTTTTAATCATTTAAATGGATTTTGGCACTTACAGCAACACCTGGCTCACCAGGTGGACCAGGGTCTCCAGGAAAACCAACAGGGCCCTATAGTAACAGATTGAAAACAGGTTTTAATTGAGTAACATATCAAAAACAAAAAAACTGAATTCTAATATGGGCATAATTTCCATAAATATTAGGCTCTACTAAACTAAATAAATGCCAGTTGTGTCACACTTACAGGGTTACCCTTGGGTCCATCATCTCCAGGGGGTCCTTTGGGACCCGGAGGTCCAGCAGCACCAGGGGGACCAGCTTCACCTTTCTCTCCTCTCTCACCTTTTGGGCCCTGCAGAATTTATAACAAAGATGAAAGGGCCGAATAAAGAGCCCTGAGGCACTCCATGAACAAAAGCACCCTGAGAACAATGAGTGCAGCTACGCTCTACATTCTGATATTGCAATTCAATAGAGTTAATCAACCATTCATGTCAGTATGGACAGGCTGAATTTCCATCTGTAATTCATACAGTATAATAACAAAGTTAACATTTTAGCTTTATTCAGTAAATTTTGTCCCCAGTTGATTTTTCTGAACACCAACCAGGCATTGTTGACGTTAATACGACAAGTCATATATTCTGATGTCAGAAATCCAAGAAGCTGTTGATTTTTCAGTTTAGTTTCAATAAATGGATGTTTTGAGTATATTTTACAGTATATTTTTCATGCATGCCAAAACCTCAAGGGAAATTTGATTCCTCATGATATGACCCCTTAAAGTTAACAACAGTGTGAGCAATATTTATTACAAATGTCACTGTATTAAGCTGTTCTTTGTATGATGAGAGGAAATACATTTATTGAAATCATTCCTGCAATTTAGCGACTCACTTAGTGTGGCCACTTAATTCAAGACGATCAATAAAGCCTGAAAAGCTTACAGGAAGTGATTACCCGCACCATCACACAGGTCTCTCCTAAGAACTTACCCCAGGTCCAGGCTCGCCAGGAGGTCCAGGGTTGCCAGCTTCTCCTTGTTCACCCTGTGAAGGAAATTACTAGTTATAAGCAACATAGCATATGATTGTGCTGTAGAATGTTGAGCTGTTGAGAATTTCCAGCTGTCAAACTTCCATTTTGGAAACTTCCAAATTCCAATTCAAAAATTTCTTTGACAAACACCGGCAACTGTATCATTTTATTTCCTAGTATGTCATCTTCTGTGCTTTGAAAAATGGAAGATCAGAGATACCAAGTAGGAATATGCCACATTTGACTTTTGAATAGATTGAATCGGAAATACTATCTACAGTAAATAAAGTTAACTAGTCTGGGGTGTAGTGGACATAACACTCAACTGCTAATGGATGGAACATCATGGTGACCTGTTACATATTCTAAATTCATCTCCACAGCCAGCCAAAGCATTAAATATTGATGGCCTGTGGGCCTGCCAAATAGCAGTGAAATGGAGGGGTATTATCAGAACTGCAGTAATGTAGGCATTAATCGTTTTGTTATACTAATTCAGATAAAAGGATGACACGAATAATAAATTAATGAAGTCTGTAAAAGAGATTTGAAATAGGACTGTGGGCCCAATATTTTTAGGAATAAACACTGGAGCTAGGAATACTCTTACCTTCTCACCCACTGATCCCATTCCTCCTATTCCACCAGGGGGACCTTGTGGACCCTTCAATAAAAGAAGTCAATTTGTTAAGAGGCATACGTGAAGACCATTAACGCTAAAGCCATTAAGGTAAAGTAGTGTAATTTAGTGGATTTGCTGATTGGAGAAAACGTTCAATGTTGAGAGATGCCCTTACATCAGCACCAGGAGGACCCTGAGGACCTCTGGGACCAGGTGGGCCAGGGGGACCCTGTGGGGAAATAAGAAGAGAGACAAATGAGATTTCACTAATAGTTGAAGGCAAAATAAAATTAAAATTAAAAGGCTTGATGAGCACAGTTATAGCTGCATTCACGGCATGTCGTAATTACTGTAATGATCCCTTTACGTGCTTGTAGAACTTATAATTAGAACCTATAAACTTATTTTCACATTTCAAATGAATCAGGGGAACCAATGATTCAGTGGCCCATTCATAAAGAGAGCCATTTACTTCATTCCTAAATGAATCAGCTGTTTGAATGAATCATATGAATGAATGACCCAATGACTTACTCATTTAGACATTTATCGCCACTTACTGGCAGTTTTAGTTTCTTATTTAGATTATTATTTCATTAAAAACATAACTCTATATTCCATATTAATAAAAAACCCATTAAAGATATATTTCAATGAAAAGTTTAATGAAAATTCTGTCATCATTTACTTATCATCATGGCCATTGTAGCCTAAAAGCTTATGTGTAATAAATGTGACCCTGGACCACAAAACCAGTCACAAGTCGCACGGGTATATTTGTAGCAATAGCCAACAATACATTCTATGGGTCAAAATTATTGATTTTTCTTTTATGCCAAAAATCATTAGGATATTAAATAAAAATCATATTCCGTGAAGATATTTTGTACATTTTCTACCGTAAATATATCAAAAATGTATTTTTGTGAGTGGATATGCATTGCTAAAGACTTCATTTCGACTACTTTAAAGGTGATTTTCTCAACATTTAGATTTTTTTGCACCCTTAGATTCCATATTTTCACATAGTTGTATCTCGGCCAAATATTGTCCTATCCTAATAAACCATACATCAATGGAAAGCTTATTTATTCAGATGATGTATAAATCTCAATTTCCAAATGTCAGAAATTGACCCTTATGATTGGTTTTGTGGTCCAGGGTCACAAATTCTATGTTGAATCAAATATAATATTTCTTTCTAAAGCTACTTTTTGTAATCTCTATTTGATGCTTTTCTCATTTAAAACAATAATGACTTTAAATTATCTTTTGGTGGTGATTTCTCAGCCAAATTTGATGTGCGATTAATGAATTGCCACATGGTGTAATTAATTAGATTAAAAATTGTAATCGCTCGACAGCCCTAATTTAAATAGTAAATTGGGGAGAGACATGCCAAAGGCATTTCTTTAAAAAACAAAACAGCAACAACTGTAGTTAATAACTGGTTAAATCATCTTACCATGGGACCAACGTCTCCATTTTCTCCTTTCTCACCAGGTGGTCCAGGAAGACCCTGTAAAAACAAATAGATATTATTGTAGTTACATACATTTTCAAAATGTCCATACATTCATATACTAAAGTACACTGATGTCAGTAACTGTACAAAGAAATGTGTAAAGAGACTTTGTTGCACTGAGGCACCAAAATTGCCCTCTGAAGAAAAGAGAAAAATAATCTGGCCCAGACGCAGTTACCGGAGGACAGCAATAATGCTTCATTTCAGAATTGGCGGAGAAAGGCAAAAGGGCCATATGGCAAATGGAAGAGGCAGAGGCGGAGTGCGGGAGTGTTTATTGAGTTTCAGTCTCTGTCATCTTGAAATCTAAGAGAGCAGCTAATATCCTTTGTCAGATTTTTAGCTCATGTTCAGTGCGAACACTATATTATTTGTCACCTTTTCATAGCTGGCAAAAAGCGAGGGGTGAAAAACATAGACGACTTTCAACACTAAGCACAATATGAAAGCTATTTTACCCAGCACAGAATGTCATCTATGCACATTTGCCCAAATATATCTCCCCAGAGCAGCACAGGATTCATTTGAACATTTGGAGGAGGACACGTCCCTCATCTAACCATTATTACACCCTAAAAATGCACCTAGGACTTAAGAGAAACGCATTTTAAATCCGGAACATTGCGGGGAATTAAATGGGCAACCAAAAAGAAGTTAGACAGCCTGCAGCGTGCAGCATGCACTTCATTTCATGTGACGCTGCTCTCTGCTAAGGGGATATAGCTGAAAAATTCATGCCGTTTTTCAGCTTAATTAATGGCCAATTAAATGTTTTCCCCAGTAGGAAAGGTGAAACATCTATCAGCGAGAGTAATCAGGGAAGCATTTGTGTTTTAAGGAAGTCCAAAACACTATATCATCAGAGAACTCGGATAAAACACACCTGCATTGGCGAATAAACAAGCTAGGCATGTGACCCCGGTCTCATACGTGTTTGATCCTTGACATTTACTCCCTAATTGCCTCACTGAGCGGCGACTTCGGGGGCAGCTCATTCAAAGGCATTTATTCGTTAGCCATAACATGTCAGGAGTGAGGACATCTAAAGTCTAATTTTGTCTGATATTTACTCGCCCAATACCCACGTGACCTGCAGACTTGGCAGACCGACACGTTCTCGTGCTGGTAAGAGGTCTCATCAGGGCAGAAGCCCTTAGTCAGAGACCATTAACATAAACACTCATTATAGCCTGAAGGGTGTGTGTGCACTGTCCTAATGTCTATTGGACCGGGTCACTAAATGCAATTAATAAAATCCAAATGGAAGTGCATTACGCCCAATTAAAACTCAATTGAATCAAATGGCTCAGAGATTTGGTGGCGTAAGAGGACTACAGGAGCAGTCGATGTTTCTCCATTACAGCGATGACTCGCCTTCAGAGGAATCAGCTAATTGATGGATAGAGGAATAGCAGAACCTTGAGGCTTCAGATCATAATATGATCAAATAGAAAGAGAAAGATGAGATGATTAATATAAATCTTCTACAAATACAGTGTGTTTACCACTCAAACATGACATGACTGCTGATTTTAATGGTTTTCAAAATGGCAACCAGACTATATTCACTGACAGTTCAAAAAAACAAACAAAAAAATTATATATATATTTCTTTGGGACTGATATTGTGCAAAAAAATTTTAATTATTCTTTAATTCTCTTAATTTCTTCTTTTGTTTTCTCTCTTTAATTATTTAAGTAGAATAATTAAATCAGTAGTAATTATACAGTACCACCAGCAAACCAAAATTTGAACTGTTCATGTAATGGACCCTGCACGTCTGTAGAGAGTGTGAACTTATTCACAGAGCAATTCCAGCAGAAGGGGAATCAAAAGGAAATCAATTCACATCTCAAACACCTCCCAGTGCATCTACTGCCTCGGGCCAACAGCTAATGTTGTTTGTGCTGCATTAGTCTGGGTTACCATGGGACTGGGGACTCAGCGCTACACAAAATAAACATGTTAGCTCGAACTTGGGCCTTGAATGGCTCTGTGGGTCTCACCTGCAGACCGATGGGACCAGGAGGTCCAGGGAAGCCCCGGGATCCTTCATCTCCCTTCTGTCCAAACATACCCTGCTGTCCACGAGGACCTGGTTCACCATCACCTCCCTGAAATAAGCATTAGTCAGAGTCTCAATGTGTTTCATATTCAAAATGACTGAAATAATATACAAGGTAATTCTGGATGTGCAGTCAAGACGTACAGCAGGTCCAGGAGCTCCAATAGTTCCCTGAAGACCAGGTGGACCTGGGGGACCCTAGTGGACAACACAATGAAGAAGGTGATCAGAACAACATAAGTCTTTAGAATAAGACTAAGAATTGCTTACATTGATTCAGTGATTGACAGTTCAATTGTGTAATTCATGTGTTCAAGACTGACTCTTTTAGATCAATGAATTAAAAGAACTGGTTCATGAGACTCATTAATTTGTAAATCGGACTATACTGGTTGCGCTGCATGTTTGTTGTTGCGTGCAACCAGCAAGGACAACACTAAATAATTCAATTTAATGTCTTTGTTCATTTTTTTGTGGAATCAGTGAAAGAGCACAGATGTAAAAAAACAAACCAAAAAAAACCAAAACAAACAGTCTTTTAAATAAAGCAGCGGCTATTTGCACTAAGTGTAAATAGCAATAGTTGCGATTTACACTAAGTGCAAATAGCGATAGAAGCTAAGTGAAAATAACATTTTCTTAGCAATAGATGCTATTTACACTAAGTGACAATAGCAGCATTTTCTTAACGATATGATATTTACACTAGGTGAAAATAGCGATAGATTCTATTTACACCAGGTAAAAGTATCAGTTCTTTGCATTAAGTGTAAATAGTGATTAGATGCTATCTATACTTTATATTGGCAGATACTATGTTGTACATTATCAGGATGTAATAATATCAAATGATTATATTTATTAAAATTATTAAATGGATGCTGCCTTATAGGGAGAATAAAAACCCTCCCTACACCTTCTCCTAAACCTACCAAGTAAATACTTTTAATATTATTAGACATTCGTTAGGCAGTTTATTTCCACGTTTAGAACATTATTTTCATTTTTATGAAAAAAAAAAAAGCCTTTCTGATGTGATTTGTGATGGAAAAATGGAGAAGAGCGAGCTCGGCAAAAGACGGATTCGAACCCGCGTTGATTGCGTTAAAAGCTAGGTCTGCGAGCCTTACTCGCTACTGCTGTGAATTGGTGGGCGGAGCTAATGTAAAAATAGTGTTTGCCACCAAGGGACACTATTTGCACTTAGTGTGTAACAGACACTCCGTTAAAGGCATTTGGTAATGGTTTTTAAGTAGAATCGATTATGCATACTAATTCTACTTAACTACTATATGTATAAATAAGGATTTTGAAAGTGAAAGTGAATTTTACGACCGAATTTACCCACCTGTTCACCTTTGTCGCCTTTACTTCCCTTCTGTCCTGGTTCGCCCACTTCTCCCTGGAAAGAAGTTTAAAATCAGTCATGCAATATCCATTTTGTCTTTTAAAAACCATATGATGCATAAATCACACTCTGGTGATTCTAAATGAAAGAAACTCCATGTTGAAGTAAACCGTTTACTGTGCAGTAAAAGATATGACATTGGCAATGACCTGCATGGAGTTTTACTGTCAATGAAATGTCAAATATTGTCTCTGAACTAACAGACATGGCCAGATAAAGCATTGCTACAACATATTCTTGGCACGTAAGCCATGAAGCTTGTTAGAGGATACTGATGGAGAGACAACGTTTATGGTACCCTGCGCTAATTTGATTATAGGCTGCCTTTGCTGATGATGATGGATTGGTGGTAGGGGAGAGCGACTGAGAGATAGGCGTGCGTTTCAGATTGTTGTGCAGTGCGTGTTTGTGATGATGAAGAATGATCGCTGTCCAAAAAGTGAGGGTGAGGAATTCTGGGAAGAGTTGTGAGATATACTAAGGTGATAGGAGAGAAATTATTTTCTTATTTTCTAGTACAAACATTTAAAAACATTTAAAACAAGAAAAAAGCAACATCGCACAAGACTTTTATCTTGAATTAAGTTTTCTTACATGAATAAAAAATCATACTCTATTGGCAAATAGTTCTTTCTTATTTTAAGCACAAAGTGAGGGCAATTTAGTGAGATTTATGCTTAAAACTATTTGCCAGTTGGAATAAGAAAAGATATATTGATGTACTGATTTACTGAGATTTTTCTGCGTGGTACGCCTGTTAATGTAACTTTAGAAGTGTTGGAACAAAACTTTCTTCCATTTAATTTGCATTGGTGTTAAGATTAAGTGAAATCCATTACGGTCCTTGTTGTGGTGATTGTGAATTGGCTGCAGGAACGGACACGTGAAGAGAAGCATTTTATTAATGTAATGTGATAATGTTTGGTAATGTAATGTCCACTCTACTGTCTAAGCATATTAATGTGAATTAAAACTGCAATTAACCTTGTCACCATCTTCTCCAGGTGGACCCTGAGGTCCTGCTGGACCCGGCAGACCGACTGGACCTTGAACTCCATCCCGACCGGCTGGACCCGGAGGACCTCTCTCTCCCTGAACAAAGACACAGATTTTTCAGTTCGTGTTGGATTACATTCTGAATTGACATTTTAATCATATATATTTTTTTTTTTTACATTTACTGAAAAAAGTGGTACTAAGTTCGAGAGTATGTGGTTGTTGTGTTGTAAGCAACCTTAAACTGTCACTAATAAATGTCTTATGTAATATAAGAAACACATATTGATCATATTTATAATTAAAAAGTGCAATTACCGGTGCACCCTTCTCTCCAGCAGGTCCTGGGGGTCCCTGAGGACCAGTACGTCCAGACAAGCCAATGGGGCCAGCAGGTCCTGCTGCTCCTCTCTCACCAGGGGAACCCTATAACCATCACAGACAATACAATTGAACGTATCTGACACTGAGATACACCATACACAAGTCTGATTTATTGAAGCATATACTACATCAGGGGTTTTTAAAGTGTAGGGCGAGAGGAGGTGCTGGGCGATATGAGTTTTTCCATATAGTTTATCTGTATGCAAATATCTCTGTGCAGTGCAGGACTGCTTAAACACATTACAGCAGCAAAAAAACAGAAACATGTGAAGAAAGAGCGGGACATCCTTGATGAGGAGTTATTAAAAGCACAATAAACCACGAAAGAGAAGTGAATTTGGTACTGACAGGCAGCTTAAATTTAGTTTATTTTCGCAGCTTATTGCGTGTAAATAGTCAAATAACACACGTATCTATCAAAATGCCTGTCTTGGTGAGTATTTACGTAAACATATCCAGTTATGTCTAAAGTGAAAGTGAACAGTTGGGTGAAATTATCATTATATTGGATCCATGCATGAGGTCTTAAAGTGACAGCAGCCTCATATATGCATACCTTTTATATCATTAAAGGTGCCGTAGAACGTCTTTTTAAAAGATGTAATATAAGTCTAAGGTGTCCCCTGAATGTGTCTGTGAAGTTTCAGCTCAAAATACCCCATAGATTTTTTTAAATTAATTTTTTTAACTGCCTATTTTGGGGCATCATTAAATATGAGCCGATTTAGGCTGCGGCCCCTTTAAATGCTCACGCTCCCCGCCCACGGAGCTCGCGCTTGCCTTAAATAGTGCATAAACAAAGTTCACACAGCTAATATAACCCTCAAAATGGATCTTTACAAAGTGTTCGTCATGCAACATGTCTAATCGCGTAAGTACAGTGTTTATTTGGATGGTTACATTTGATTCTGAATGAGTTTGATAGTGCTCCGTGGCTAAAGCTAACATTACACACTGTTGGAGAGATTTATAAAGAATGAAGATGTGTTTATGAATTATACAGACTGCAAGTGTTTAAAAAATGAAAATAACGTCTTGTCTCCGTGAATACAGTAAAAAAAACGATGGTAACTTTAACCACATTTAACAGTACATTAGCAACCAAACATTTAGAAAGACAATATACAAATATCGCTAAAAATATCATGATATCATGGATCATGTCAGTTATTATTGCTCCATCTGTCATTTTTCGCTAATGTCCTTGCTTGCTTACCTAGTCTGATGATTCAGCTGTGCACATCCAGACGTTCTGCCCTTGTCTAATGCTTGAACATGAGCTGGCATATGCAAATATTGGGGGCGTACACCCCGACTGTTACGTAACAGTCGGTGTTATGTTGAGATTTGCCTGTTCTTCGGAGGTCTTTTAAAAAAATTAGATTTATATAAGGAGGAAACAACGGTGTTTGAGACTCACTGTATGTCATTTCTATGTACTGAACTCTTGTTATTTAACTATGCCAAGATAAATTCAATTTTTAATTCTAGGGCACCTTTAATGTTAATCAAACAACAAAAGAAAAAAAAAATCCACTCCTCTTATATCTTTCATGAAAACATCACTCACTGCTCTTATATCATTCATAGCTTTATTAAGAAGGCAGGTCTACTGTCTTTGACTTTGAAAACCCCTGTACTAAATTAATAAGATCTGGCATACCTCACTCATTAGTCATGTGTAAAGGATTTTCCCAAGTGACCACTTCCTTTCAAGGATGTACTTTTAGTGCAGAAAATCCAAATGAGGAGCTTTAGCTTTTGAATGATTATGCTCTAGCCCCCAAAACTAAACCATTTTGATATTTTTCAGACAGTTTCTTCTGTCAACTGCATAAACAACCCATGAAAGCAAGGTGTTACTAAGGTGTTCTCAGTGTTTTTAACATTGCTATGCTGATGTTAGGGTGTTGCTGTGCAGTTACTAAGGTGTTCTGAGTGTTTTTAACATTGCTATGCTGATGATAGGGTGTTTCTGTGCAGTTACTAAGATGTTCTGAGTGTTCTGAACATTGCTATGCTCGTGTTAGGGTGTTGCTATGCAGTTACTAATGTGTAATGTTGTTATGCTAATGTTAGAGTGTTGCTATGAGGTTGCTAAGGCATTCTGAGTGTTTTGAGCATTGCTATGCTGGTGTTGCTATGCAGTTACCAATGTGTAATGTTGTTATGCTGATGTTAGGGTGTTGCTGTGCAGTTACTAAGGTGTTCTGAGTGTTTTGAACATTGTTATGCTGGTGTTAGGGTGTTGCTATGCAGTTACTAAAGAGTAATGTTGTTATGCTGATGTTAGGGTGTTGCTCTGATTTTGCTAAGGCAACCAGAGTGATTTTAACATTGCTATGCTGGCGTTAGGGTGCTGCTATGCAGTTACTAATGTGTAATGCTGTTATGCTAATGTTAGAGTGTTGCTATGAGGTTGCTAAGGCATTCTGAGTGTTTTGAACATTGCTATGCTGGTGTTGCTATGCAGTTACCAATGTGTAATGTTGTTATGCTGATGTTAGGGTGTTGCTGTGCAGTTACTAAGGTGTTCTGAGTGTTTTGAACATTGCTATGCTGGTGTTAGGGTGTTGCTATGCAGTTACTAAAGAGTAATGTTGTTATGCTGATGTTAGGGTGTTGCTCTGATTTTGCTAAGGCAACCAGAGCGATTTTAACATTGCTATGCTGGTGTTAGGGTGCTGTTATACAGTTACTAAGGTGTTCTGAGTGTTTTGAACAATGCTATGCTGATGTTAGGGTGTTGCTATGCAGTTACTAAGGTGTTCTGAGTGTTTTTAACATTGATATGCTGATGTTAGGGTGTTTCTGTGCAGTTACTAATGTGTAATGTTGTTAAGCTGATGTTAGAGTGCTGCTATGCAGTTGCTAAGGCATTCTGAGTGTTTTTAACATTGCTATGCTGATCTTAGGGTGTTGCTATACAGTTACTAATGTGTAATGTTATGTTGATGTTAATGTGTCGCTATACAGTTACTAAGGTGTTCCGAGTGTTTTGAACATCACTATGCTAATGTTACAGTGTCAGGATGTTGCTATGCAGTTGCTAAGGCATTCTGAGTATTTAACATTGCTATTCCGATGTTAGCATGTTGCAATGTGATTTCTCTGTGAATTTCTGTGATTTTAACATGTTACCATGTGGTTGGTAAGGTGTTCTAAGTGTTCTTAATGGAAGTCTATGGGATTTAGCACCCATTTAAAATCTTAAGTCCCACACCTTTCCCCAACTAACCGATACATTTGTTGTATCATATCATGTTCGTGGTACAAACCATATGTGGGACAATTTATACACCAAAGTGCACCAGTGATCTTTTCCTTTGCAAGCACTGCAAAATAAATCAGCGCACAGGGTCAGTACAGAGGGTCTTCAGCAAACGTGAATTTATTTCACTGAAATGGCCTAAACAACCCTGAGGATACATATGTGGTCCTGTGCAACGCTTTGTGGCTAACGAGTGCAATAAGCTACTGTGTGGTGAGGACAAATCAAACGATCAGAACAACACAGAGACAGCTCTGAGGGGAGCTGTTCAACGACCGTAAAACTTTCTGTTGGGCGCCAAATCTACACTTACTAGTGGGCGAACATGCCCTTAGACTCTTTATCTCTCTTTCTAAATGTAGTTTAATTTGTAGACCCCTGCATCTTCATACAAATGCAAATGTATCCTTTATCAGACTGACACAGTTGAATTTAAAACTTCTCAATGACTTTTCATCCATCCATTCTAATCTTGCAGTGCACTGTCAAGGCCTGAAAAAGAGCAATTATAGGGTGACAATACTTATCTATTTTTTCCTTAAGAGAAATTAACCGGTGAAGAAAAGAATGTGATTTTAATTCAAGAAGCTTGAGGACATTCAACATCATGCCTGTCACATAAAATCTAATGAAACAGCTATGGTATAAAATGTCAAGAGGAGGTAATTACAAATTGGTGCTGTGAATTTATCTCAAGACACTGTGGTGGTCACCATCACACCCTCTAGTGTTAACTAGTGCCACTGCATGTTCTTTTAAGAGACAGTGCGGGAGACATCGATCCAACTGCGTCCGATTCGGTATCTCTCATTTAGAGAGAGTATGAATCAGCTGTGCACTCTTCTTTGTTTGTGCGTGTATTCTGTAGCGAAGAACACTTTTTAAATCCTTAATGGTGTTTTTGAGCCTTAGATCTTTCTGACCACTCCCTCAACCCTCTCAGACTACTAAATATTGAATGCCGCTTTTGCGAGAATGAGCTTTTCGCATTGAATGATGGGAAACCATGGAAACAGAGTACTTACAACAGGGCCAGGGGGGCCCTGAGGGCCCTCAGCTCCTTTCAAACCAGGTGGACCCTGCAGAGGGCAAAAGAGAAAGAAAAACAAAATATGGGTGAGTAAATAGGCCTAACAAACAGGTTCATATCAAAGTGTCAGTGTTGGCTATTTTCTCTTGCTCATTATCCAACACATCATCTATTCATGCTCAAAGACAGATATTAACATGTACTGTATGTTTTAGTGCACCATGTCTGAGCAAACAAAGGCTACCTCCAGCTCATGAAATAACACATCTAACACACATTATGACTGACTCAGAAAAGAACTCATAATAGAAATTTCAAACTTTTGAGAATTCACACTGAAAGTGCTTGTGGTTGTTATTTTTCAAACTTTGGTTCTTGCATGTGTCGTGACCAATCACGGTGCACAAAATCCTGTGGACTTTGCCTTCATTTTTGACATTATACCTAGTTCTAAACATCTTTCATGCTAAGTTCGAATCTATTAAAGTATGAAAGAGATTTGAGAATTATGGCTTAAGTTTCGGATTGTTATAACACAAAGCTATCATATGGCTTCAAAACTTAGTGCACAAGTCATATTGAGTTTTGTCCTTTTTGGAGCTTGGTCACTGTATGCTTTTGTTTAGAAAGGAGTAGCATAAATGGTGAGACTTTATTTCGATGGTCCATTTTAGACATTCCAACAACTATAAGTAACTTTGAACTACATGTCAATAAACTCACATTAAAGTATTAGTAGACTGTCTGCTTAATCTGCTAACACTTTATTTTGATGCTCCGCCAACTGGCATTCTAATGACTATAAGTATCTTTGCAACTACATGTCAACTTATTACTAACCCAAACCCTAACCTAACAGTCTACTAATACTCTAATGAGAGTTAGTTGACATGCAGTTGCAAAGTTACTTATAGTTAGTAAAATGTCTAAAGTGGACCATCAAAATAAAGAATAACATTTAGAAAATTTCTTCTTATATATTAAATAAAACAAAGAAAGTCATTTGGAACGGTATGAAGGTAAATTATTTTTAAGATAAACTTTCTATCTAGATTAATTATTATTTTCAGCACAGGATCAAAATTATTCTATTTCTGTGATTTTTGTGCTCATAGACTTAACTGCTTCAAGTATTACCTGGAACAATGTGGGAGATACAAAATCCTGAGACTCTAATGAATTCTTATGAACTTCTATTCTGCAATTCCATAAATAAATCCAGAGATATGGTGGTCTCATGAAGCTCTCAACAGAATTGTGAGCTTTTTATTAAAAGGAATTGCTAACCTAAAAATGAAAATACTTACCCCCATGTTGCTACAAACCCATATTTTCAAAGAATCTTTACATAGATTTGCTATCAAGCCCCAAAAATTACACAAACACACCATGAAAGCACCATAAACATATTCCATATGACATGTGTCCATACGTATGCTTTATTCCAAGTCTTCTAAAGTTTTACCAATGACCTTTGATGTTACTGACATCCAACCTGTACAATGGACACCATATTTGGTTCAAGAGTCAGAAGTACGTATGATGATATAAATTTCAGTTTGTTCCTCACAGAAGCTAACATGTGATTTCAGGAGACAAGTCATATGGAGCACTTTTATGGCATTTTTGGAGCATTTGTAGTTATAAAATTGTGTGTTCCATAGAAAAACTAACAACATTCAGGTTTGGTATGACATTAACGTGAGTAAATGATTACAGAATTTTTATTTTTGAGTTAATTACTTCTAAAAATGAGCGAAAGTTGATGAGAAAGCATACACATACCCATGCCATGACAGACTGTTGAGTTCTACTGCTTCTAAACCAATCTTTGCACTTGCACAAACTACAGCACAAACTGACAGTGGGTTTGGTCTCTTCTGACTGTGGGTTTCATTAATCTCTGTTTGAGAGAGAAATCCACAGAACTCGTCTGCCTGCTGGTGCTGCCTCCACACGATTGATATTTACTGGGCTCTTTTTCTCTCACAGGACAGTTGTCAACTGGGGCACAGTAAAAATCAAAGAGCTGACAAGAGCTTGCGTGTGTGTGTGTGTGTGTTGGGAAATTTGTGACTCTATGCATGAACCTTTAGTTCCATAAACTACACTTATATACTAATATAAAATGAATTTAAAATACCCTGTAGATGTGTATGTTTCATGAATGTCCTTGTAGGTGCGTCTGTGTGTGTGTCAGGGTTCATGGAGGTGCTGTCATGGTTTGTGTGCTTATGTGTGTGAGGGCTTGAGATTGCCTCTCTAAAGGGCAGACACACACGGTGGCCTCAGTAATGACTGTTGCTGTCCTAAGAGAGAAAAAAATCGCCCCAGTAGAAAATAATCAGGCAGTGCATGGAGAGCCAGCCTCTGCCACTGACCTTGAGATCAGACATCAACAATGAACAAACAACCTCGTCTCCAAAAATCTAATTGGCAACATTTCCAATTAAATCATTCTCTGGGAAGATAATACATATAAAAGACAACAACCCAGCCGCTTCAAAAGGTGGTAAAGGGATAAACGTGAACCGCAGCCAAATTAGCATAATGTACCTCCGCATTAAACAATGCAAAGTTAGCTTTTTTTAGAGGTTATACGCCCTATTAAAGTCTGGGGGAGTGTATTGAAGTCCAATTGTGTGGCTGTAATGAGCCAAGCCTGCTGTCTAACTCTCTGTCTACCTCTAAGATTAGGAGGATTTATTGCAGTGATTTATTCACGATCTTACCGTCACTCCGGGAAGACCTCTTTCTCCGGGGAACCCTCTCAGTCCCGGAGGACCGTCTTTTCCTGGACTGCCCTGAGGACCTGGATCTCCCTGCAGACAGACAGTTGGCAATTGAATTTTTTATTGAACTTCAAATATAATGAACAGAAAATTTATACCAAATGAATTTTCAGCTGATGCTAATGAGCTTTGAACTGATGAAATGGTTCTGAATTATTACTAGCTTCAAATCCACCGTCGCTAGCACTGGAAGGTCGATTCAATTAATATTTCTGACTTCACAGCATGATTAAAACTGTACATTTTGTATAATGAAACACAGGAATGGTGAAAAAGTTTTTATATTACATTTTTTGGAGGAAAAAGGCTGGAATCGAAAAGAGTATTTAAACATCAGAAAACACATTTGAACTTTAAAAATTAATGAAGAGAACATTTAAACACATATAAGTTGATGTGTCCAACCTATGCTAATAAAATTTCAAATGAAAGATAAAATTTCGTACACTACTATTCAAAGTTTGGTGATGGTAAGTTTTTTCAAAGTTTTTTCTTTTGCTCACTAGGCTGCACTTATTTGATCAAAAATACAGTAAAAACAGTAATATTGTGAAATACTAATACAATTGAATCTTTTTTTAATATAAATTTTAAAATGTAATTTATTTGTGTAATGCTGAAGCTGAATTTTCAGCATCATTACTGCAGTCTTCAGAGTCACATGATCCTTCAGAAATCATTCTAATATGACGATTGGGTCTTAATATTATCAATTTTGAAAAGAGTTTAGCTGCTAAATATTTTTTTGTGACATTTTTGATTCTTTGGATTCTTTGATGAAAGGAAAGTTTAAAAGAACAGCATTTATTTGAAATAGAAATCCTTTGTAACATAAATGTCTTCACTGTCAGTGTTGATTAATTTAGGTAACACTTTTTTTAAGGTGATGTACTGTAATTACACTGTAGTTACACATTACTACATGTACTTATATAGTAATAACAGTATTATGCATAATTACAAGTAATTAACACCTAAACCAAACCCTAACCATAACTCTATAGTAGTTAATTAATATTACTCAGTACTTATTTGAGTAAGTACAATGTAACTATGTCACTTTAAAATGAAGTGTAACCAAATGTGTCATTGCTGAAAAAAAAAAAAAAAAAAGTACAGACCCTAAACTATTGTACAGTAGTGGTTGCTCCAAATAAACTTCTGCTCAGAAAGCCTTAGCGCTGGTAAGTTGACACAATTAATATTTCAGCACAATTAATGCAAGCCTGCCTAAAAAAGTATTAACAATACTAAATGTGTCTTGAGGGGCCAACAAGTGCAGTAAACTGCAATCAGA
Organism: Megalobrama amblycephala; assembly: GCF_018812025.1. NCBI lineage: Eukaryota > Metazoa > Chordata > Actinopteri > Cypriniformes > Xenocyprididae > Megalobrama > Megalobrama amblycephala. Next base: position 15,905,352 of record NC_063065.1, read on the forward strand.
CTTGCCTGCCTGAAGGGTTCAAGAGTGAATTTTGAGATTTAAAATTGCTAGAAAGCTTAACACAGTTTTAGCCCTTTGAAAGACCACCTCCACTTGACCTCAGTGTCTTTTCATTTTGAATGGACCACTGAAAGTGTCATATGTCTAATAAGAAGAGGAAACAAAAGAGCAAAATCAGGAAAATGTCTGCAGAAAGACCGTGAGTCTGACCGTTCAGACTGCAGCAGCGTACTCTGCCTCCGGGGTGTTCACTCACGTCTGACAGTCTGTCTAAAGTGGGCCGATCAAGCTGATTAAAGTGTCTCCGTTCAGGAGTGACAGAAATTGAAACCGAGACAAGAAGGTTGGACACTCAGAGAAATTCAGTTCAGGTTTTAAAAGCCATGTCTACTAACAATTTAGACTCTATTTAGAAAGGGAATTCAACAATTCTCCACAGTACTGATGTTACAGCACTGGAAAACTTGGATGCACTTGGACAGATCGAGTTTTTGGTCAACAAATTGATGTTCACTGGCTCTTTTTTGTCAAGGAAATAATCAATGTGGGTCATAATCAATAGTTCAGTTTGATCTTACTTGGCACTTTGCTTTTGTTAATACATTATGTAGTTTTCCAATAAGAAGGGGTTGAATTTTAGCTGAGCTATTGATATTCCAAAACAATCAGTTATTTTCTGATTGTCTTTGCTGTCCATATATTCTGTATGCCAGTTTGGCTAAAAGTCATGTAAACATGAAAGTCATTCACCTTTGCACCTTCTTTTCCACCAGCACCTGGGAGACCTTGCTCTCCGGGAGGACCAGGGGGTCCAGGATGTCCTCTCTCACCAATAGGGCCGGTTTCTCCTGTTGGACCCTTTCAGGCCATTACAGATATATTTGGGTGATATTGAAAGGCAAGGTCTTTCAGCTTATCTCAAATGAAAAATACAGTAATAAATACTGTGAAAACATAAATGCCAACCTGTGGTCCAACAACGCCTCCAGGTCCTGGCGGGCCAGTTTTGCCTTGGAAACCCTAGGGGAGAAAATAATTAATTAATCAATAAATCAGTCAGTCAGTCAGTCAGTGATTCATTCATTCAATCAATCAATCAATCTATCAATTAGTCAGTCTGTCTATCTATGGATCATCTAGTACAACTATAATTTATAGACAGAATTTCCTGGGCAAAAAAAGTAGTTGCAGTACTTCACACTAAGTTTATTGCTCTTAAATGTGACAAACAAACATATCCCACTGCGGCACATCATTATTAATATAGCCTCTGCCTGGATCAGACAGGACCTCCATAACTCCTTCAGGTTTACACATAACTCAGAGAAAGAAGGCTCATTCAGTTCCTGGTTGGTTCTTTCAACATGCTTAGTCTCTCTTTTCAGATTCTCGAGCACCTGATCAGTGATGTCTGCTATAGGTTATCATTTAGATACAGCTATTTGGGCAGCACATCTATAAACGTGAGTTTTCGGAAACACTTACAGTTTCTCCCCGCTGACCAGGGTGACCGGGCAGCCCATCCTTTCCAGGTGGTCCCTAAAACACAAAAAGTGATGGTAAATATTGTAAATGACACTTTTAAATTCTTATAGCATCTAAAATGGCATGGATAATACTGTACCACGAACAGGTACTTACAGGGGGGCCCTTTGGTCCTGGGAAACCAACGGGACCCTGGGGCCCTTGAGGTCCCTGGAACAGACAGGAAAATAAGTATACTTGGTGAGAAATCTACTCTTTTACTTGGTCTTACTTAAAAAAAATCAGCATCTGATTATGTATCAGAATATATAAAGAAGGTTAAAGAATATATAAAGAAAGCCTTTGAAATTTGGAGGCCCAATTCAAAGAAACAGTCAGAGATCCCCACCCCCCACAGGAAAAAAAGACAGACAAATCATTGCATGCAATGTGACTACAATTACTTTACCTCTGTTATATTTACAATGTTATCTCATATCTCCCTTCTAATAGTCTATTTTTAAACACATTCTATCTCTTTAACCAGAACTATTGTTACAATCATGACCGAAAACAAAAATAGCAATCTTCGTCCCTCAGCTAAAATGAAATGATATTAAAACCGCCAGTAGGTGCCGGCAAAGAGTCTTAAAGAGTTAGTCATTGAATCATTCAGTCAAACGATTCGTTTAAAATGACTGATTCATTCAGGGACAAAGCAGAAGTGACTGAGTGAGTCATCAAGTCATCATTAGAACGATTTGTTCAAAAACGCGGATTCATTCAGTAACAAAACTGAAAATGTGTTGCTCTGAGACACGCAACGGCTCTACTGTTCGGAACTATTTTCATTGGCAAAATAGAGGAAAAACATACAATATTGACACTATTGTGTTTAAAATGTAAATCACCTAATTTATTGAATTGTTGTATAAATCAACATCACATTTGCAAACGTGCTGATATTTGGGAAAACAGCATTTTTGCTTGTGTGATATTGCTTATCAATATTAAAAAGGAAAACTTATATGGAGACTTTTTTGCACCACACCTTGGTTTCTGGAAGCATTTTTATAGATTTGGTTGCATTTGGAGACCCCTTCTGTTGCGAGGCCCGTTTCAAGAGAAACGGGTGAAACAGCAAAGGCCGCTACTGGTTATTAGAATCTGAAACGTGTGCTAGATGTGAATGTTTATCTGTCTTATAATCTCAGTTAAGGCGGAAAAAAGGAAGAAACATTTATAAATACTCACACTGACAAAACATCAATAAAATATTACAAGCTGAAACTATGTTGAAAGTGCAATGTAGGTACAGTCTACAGGCTTTTGACATGCTTTAAACAAATCCTCCAGATTCAGACAGACAAACGGAATAAATAAAGAGGAAAACACTGAAAAATAGAGGAAGAAACGAAAACAGGATTTCATAGCAGAGATAAACAGTGCAACATCAGATTTCAAGTGATGTGAGCCTTGGACAACAGCCTTCCAGTGGTCTAATGCTCAAGAGCTCTTCATAAATCTATAATAGCTTCCAGACGAAAACACAGGTCTGGTGGTAAGTCCTCTTATCTGGAGTACACCCACATGCTGAGCTAATCCTCACTGCGCTTTCTGCAAAAGCACCCTCTCGGAGCGCTTCAAGCCGTACACCATCTCACTGTAGATATAAAGATGGGATAAAATGTTTTCTGCTGCAATGCATTCTTGGTGGCACTTACTCTCTCTCCGGGTGGGCCAGGTGGACCGTCGTTGCCCGCTGTGCCCTGTGGGAAAATGAGAGAGGAAAGCATAAGGGCTATGCAATGGAAGTGACTGACACAAACACAGTCTGAAGGAAGTAGTACCTTAGGGCCTGGTTTTCCTGTTGGGCCTCTGGCACCGCGTGCGCCACGGGGGCCCTAAAAGTGCATAATTGAATTCAGCATAAATGCTTATTATTGTAATGCAAATTTAAGTGTAATTGGAAGGTGATTGGGGGAAGTGCTGAAGCAGTACATACCGTCGGACCTCTTTGCCCTCTTGGACCGGGTTTCCCTGCCACCCCCTTTGAAAAGAAAGAAAAATGAGTGTGGTAAAAAATTGAGGGTGAATTCAATAGCTACACAAAGCAAATCCAATCGCTGCAGCTGTTGCCGTTATTTTTGCCAAGATGAGATGGCAGTGTGTACAGGGGAAAACAAGCATTGGATACCTTCCACTAGGATTTCTGGGAGCCATGGCAATATTTGTTTCAGATGAGGTGTAGTAAAGCACACAAACATACACACACACACTGGCATTTTGCTCCCTGCACATGATCTAAACACTCGGAAAAATAGCAGCTAACTTGACATTTAGTTATGAATAATCATAAATGCTTAGGGCACAGTTGCTTTCATTGAGAGGTTTCCCATGAACAATACTGGACAAATCCAAGGTTTATTTCCAAGTGAGAGCAATTCCCATTACATAAATAGGGGGGACTCTCTCGAGGGAAATACTTGATTAGTTTTCCTTGGTAGTAGTCAGCACCATTACCCTTTCCATGCCATATATGGGCTTCCAGAGCATGATGTACAGTACGCAGAGTCAGTGTTTTTTCTGGATATGCAATTTCAGTCAGTATGTGTTGAAAATTGTTTCATAGTTTCCATCTATTGGGAGAAATGACTGAATTTCTGGAATTACTTAACTAGTATCAGGCAATGGCGTTGTATTGGTACAGGTACATCGCTCTTGTTAGTGCATCAGGTTTACATTAAGTACGTAATGTATCTTTACCATACTGCTTAAGAAATAGTCACAAACATATACAGTATACACATATTCATTGCTTTGATAAAGAAAATGCAACTAAAATGCAAATGTAAGTGGAATTTTACACAGTAAACCACAGGCTCTCTTTAGCACAACAGTGCTACTGACGTAGCTCAATGCTAACACGTGATAAAATGCTGATAACTCTCTAAATAAGGTAATTTCCATGTTGAAAGTGATAGCTAATAAAACAAAATAAAATGTCGTTTAAAAACATCATTTGCATAGGGGATAAGCTAAGCTAGCAGGCTAATCAGCCTGTAGTAATGCTAACCTGGTACACTAAGCGGTAGCTTGAAAAAAGGAAAGATAACTAAAAAAGCAACGTTTAATTTCATCTACAGCTTTAGTTATATACTATTATAAGCAAAATATAATTTAAAAGAAATTAATGGTCATAATAATATAGTTTAGACAACATACCTGTACGTCATGTGATTTTGTAAGATTGCTAACATTGATTTTACTGCTTACCATGTAAAATGGCCTTAAAGGTTGATTTAGGCTAAGTATGAAGGTCAATGCAAAGGTAAATGTAAACATGAACAGAAAAAGTAAGTATACATGTAAAAGTAAATGTAAAGGAGAAAAAGAAATGACCTTTGACTTCATGTATTCAGGCACTTTTGCACACTTTCTGAAAGTGAATAGATGCATGAGCATCTTTTGTTGTCACATATTGATTTGTGTCCATGTTTTGTACAAAGTCATCATACAAATCCTTTCATAAAAGGAATCAATCTGCCTTTTTCATGTGTTTGTTATAATGCAGTGTGCACTTCACACAAAGCAAGTTGGAAGAATCCATCTCACCCTGCCTCCTTTCTCTCCATTGGCTCCTGGGAATCCGGGGAAACCAGTCGAACCCTGCAAATCAAAGAAAAAGACTTAAGGGAGGAAGGGAAGGCAGCAGGACCTGCATATTAATGAGGGATGAACTCCAAGAGTCCCAACTCTCCTACTGATTCCGACAGTTAAATGCCATTACAATCTGTTAGCATTAGCATCTTTGGTTTCGCTACTTCTACTGTAGAGTTTTAAATAGCTGTGAGACTGCTTTGTCCCCACTGTTGGCAAGCTTTTTTCTCAGAATAATAATTGCAGCGAATGGTAGACTTGAATGCGTATGATGTATCCCAAGATAAACAAGGCTGATCTCGATTATCAGTTTCCTTGTTTTGTTTGCACAAGACTAAACGCAGGAGAGCTTTGGGAAGGGATCACTTGTCAGAGTGGAAATACAACAGGGTCCACCAAGGATGGAGGACGATATAATCAACCAAAACAACATATGCTGGACAAAAACAAATGGCCATTCATTCAGATAAACAACCAGAGTTAAGAATAAGAGTCACTACTGATGAGTCTTAATCGCTCTCATTCTCACTTCCTGTCTGTTTCTTTCTCTCATTCTCAATGCAGTAAATTAAAAACAGCTTACCCACGTTCCTCAATCCTAGCAGCGGTATAAGCATTCAAGAAAGAAAATCAATACACTGTTTTACACATTCATTTTAAGGCCAGGCCTCAGAGTCATGCCCTGCAGAAATCAGGTTTGATTTACCAAAGAAGATACTATGAAACTGTAAAGGTGAGACACTGACGAATAAGCAATGACACTCTATAAAAAATGCCACAACTCAGAAGCCAGTAACCACTCAGACAGTGATGGGCTGGTCTTCAAAAGTGCACTTTATGATAATTTGAGAGTTGGCAGGCTGTTTGAATCCATTCCAGAGATGATGGCATGTCAAAGTGCTTGTAATCACATCACTTGTCTGTCGTTCGTTAATGCTGCTAAATAGACGCAGATTTACGAGACTGTAAATCTACTACTGTAGTCAGCACCTCTGCTAGGACTGGGCTTTACTCCATATTATTCCAGTCAATTCAAAATAAGCTTGAGGTGAAATATGTCATTTGTTCTCCACTATTGGCACCAAAAGGAAAAATAGTGAATGAAGTTTCCGAAACACTGCCATTATTCGGAGAGAAACAAAACCCCGTGCCACTGGTTGAGCCTGTCATCATTTACTCGCCCTCATGTCCTTCCAAACCCGTAAGACTTTCATTCATCTTCGAAACACAATTTGAAACATTCATCAATGCACACATCAGATATGGTAAATGGAAGATCAAGCATGCTTGCTTGATATGCGAGAACCAATGAGGTTCATTCTCATGTGTTATGCAGCACATTTTAGTTTCTGCAAGAACCAATGAGGTTTCTCGCGTGTCAAGCAAGTACGGTTGAGCTAGTTTATGTTTGCTGATGAATGTTTATATGTGAATAAAAGCCTAAATTCAATCAGAGAAAATATGGACTAAACCTGGGAAACCTTGGGGCATCATTATAAATGCGCCGATTCAGCGCGTGTCCCCTTTAAATCCTCGCGCTCCCCGCCCCCGAGCTCATGACTCTATAGACCCTTTTACAGCCCACGTGATCAAATAGTCGCGCATGCATTTTGGCAACGGAAATGGTGTTGTTCCCCAGTGGTTCTAACGTGTTAGATATGATTTATATGCTCGTAATTTCTCTCGGGTGTACAAGCTCGGTTTCTCAACTAAATACGTATATATATCTGGCCACTGTATAGTTGGCCATCTGCTAACATCTTCTATCCACTCCACTATAGTACACGGATCTGGTAGCCGGATACCATTTGTTAAAGTCAACTTTTAAAAATAACTTTCTCTGTCTGTGTTGCTTAATTCGCTTGCGTAGCTTGACACGCTGCTGATTCTCGCCATAGTTTCGTTGCCAAAATGCGTGCGCATGCGTTGCTACGTCATCATTGTGTACAAACAGTAAAAGGGTCTATAATACATTGCATTAAGAAAGTTCACACAGCTAATATAACCCTTAAAATGGATCTTTACAAAATGTTCGTCATGCATACTGCATGCATGCATCAGATCATGTAAGTATAGTATTTATTTGGATGTTTACATTTGATTCTGAATGAGTTTGATAGTGCTCCGTAACATACATTACACACTGTTGGAGAGATTTATAAAGAATGAAGTTGTGTTTATGAATTATACAGACTGCAAGTGTTTAAAAATGAAAATAACGACGGCTCTTGTCTCTGTGAATACAGTAAGAAACAATGGTAACTTTAACCACATTTAACAGTACATTAGCAACATGCATTTAGAAAGACAATTTACAAATATCACAAAAAATATCATGATATCATTGATCATGTCAGTTATTATTGCCCCATCTGCCATTTTTCGTTATTGTCCTTGCTTGCTTACCTAGTCTGATGATTCAGCTGTGCACATCCAGACGTTAATACTGAGTGCCCTTGTGTAATGCCTTGAACATGGGCTGGCATATGCAAATATTGGGGTCATACATATTAATGATCCCGACTGTTGTGTAACAGTCGGTGTTATGTTAAGATTCGCCTGTTCTTCGGGGGTCTTATAAACAAATGAGATTTACATAAGAAGGAGGAAACAATGGTGTTTGAAACTCACTGTATGTCATTTTCATGTACTGGAACTCTTGTTATTCAACTATGCCAAGGTAAATTCAATTTTCAATTCTATGGCACCTTTAAAAATCTTAATTTGTGTTTTAAAGATAAACTAAAGTCTTCCGGGTTTGGAACAACATGAGGGCGAGTAATTAAAGGATTAGTTCACTTCAGAATTAAAATTTCCTGATAATTTACTCACCCCCATGTCAGTCAAGTTGTTTATGTCTTTCTTTCTTCAATCGAAAAGAAATTAAGGTTTTTGAGGAAAACATATAGTGGACTTCAACGGCTACCAATGGGTGGAAGGTCCAAATTGCAGTTTCAATGCAGCTTCAAAGGGCTCTACACGATCCCAGCTGAGAAATAAGAGTCTTATCTAGTGAAACGATCGTCATTTTCTAAAAAAATTCAAAATTATATACCTTTTACCCACAAATGATTACGTAATGCATGGCACATCGCAGAGCTAGTGCAAGACAAGCTGCTAAAGTCCACTATATGGAGAAAAATCCTGGAATGTTTTCCTTAAAAACCTTAATTTCTTTTCGACTGAAGAAAGAAAGACATAGACATCTTAGATGACATGGGGGTGAGTAAATTATCAGGAAATTTTAATTCTGAAGTGAACTAATCCTTTTTTTTTTGGGTGAACTAACCCTTTTATGTTTAACTCCATTAAATTAAAAATATTATGAAAGTACACGATTTCAGATGCAGCAACAGTGTGTGCAAAAATCTTCCAATGGTGTAGGACCATATTTTAAAAATGTAATATTCTCAAAAAACAAGTCATTATCTTATGCAGTTTTGCTACTTGCTACTGGATTTTTAGATATTTTGAAAAAAAAAAAAAAAAAAAAAAACTGCTTGTAAATTATAAATGACCATGCAACGCAATTCACAATATTGTGAACTGAAAACGCAAAGTCTTTCCAATTCCAACTAGCTGCCTGAAATGACGTCAAAGTTATAGAAGGTTTCCAGACCTCCAAGACCATTTAAGGTCTAATTTGGGGCTGGCCTGAACCAGATTGGGTACTGCTGTTACAGCTGATGCTGTTGTTGATGAAAGGCGCTGAGGTCTGACACATGCATCTGTGCTCAGAGTTCTCCTCACTGCCTGCGTGACCAGCATCCCCAACAGCGCAGGGAACAATCCTGGCATGAGCTCCTCATTTTAAAAGAGCCTTACTCGGTGCAGCATGCATAATGCATTCTCAGGAGGGCATTAGTTCATGCTAATGAGCCAAGTTGTTGTTTAGCTCATAAGTGAAACAATCGTGATGCAGGTACAGGTGTCATGTTCAATTTAAGTGCATACCTTTGGCCCTTGACGTCCTGGATAGCCAGGCAATCCTGGAACACCAAGTTTACCCTGGAGGAAAACAAGCCAAAGATCATTAGTGCAAAAACAGCTTTGGACAAACAAAAATCTCATTTAATATTAATATTCAAAACACAAACACCGCATCACTTCCTGACTCCCCACGCCTCGCTAATCATTTAATCACGGTAAACCGAAATCAACAAGCAGTGTACCTTTTCTCCAGCTGGTCCCAGGGGTCCAGGTTCGCCGTTGGGGCCCGCACGACCCTTCGGGCCCTCCGGTCCATCCTCACCTCTGGGTCCAGCCAATCCAAGTTCACCCTGAACATACACAGAAAACCACCCAATCAGTGCAGCCCTTTATAGGATAAAATTAGCATGGGCTAGAAGCCAGCAAGGCTGGATGCTGTTTATTTACCCTGTCGCCTTTGAGACCCATGTCTCCCTTGAAACCCGGGAAACCGTCCTCACCCTGAAAAGTTGAATGAGAAGAAAATACATTATGGAAAACAGATAGTGATGAAGCTATAGCTTCTGCATATAAATACAGCAATTAATTCTTTGGAGTTGTACTAGACCTCCATCTGCTGACAATAACGCAGTACTGCAACACTATCAATGACTTTTATTCAGTCTGGAAGGTACAATATTGTCTATATGGAGCTTTTTAGCTGAAATACACTTAAATAAGAGTGTGTTAATGGCTAAAGTATGAGCTAACCGCTAAAAGTATGCTAATTGTTATGATTTATGATTCTGTCACTAAGCATCAGTCTGAATCTTTCTCATTCATGTGCATGATGCAACTTTGTGACTCAACGCAACTAATGCTTTATTTATATGGATACAGACACGTCTAGACACTTCAGTTTTTTTATGATGGCACTACAGTATCAATCCCACCATCAATTGAGTATCATTCTCAAACTTTTGAGACTGCAATCTGATTAGCATTCATTTAAAAATGTGTTGATGGTTTTTAAAAAGGGGAAAGAAGAGTTTTGTGTGGATCTGGACGTACTTAATGGTGATGAAGTGATTTTGTGTCTTGAATAAGTGTTATGACACTATCTCTGCATGATTAAACAGCACTTATGATGTGATGTTTAAGTGGACAGAATGTGTAGTGGCTATCAGACTCTTTTTATGCAGATTTACTGACCAGTATGTGTCATTGCATTGATTCTACAAGTTGTAACATCTAGCTGAGGGTACACCATCACAACAACGCAGACACTTTCTTCCTATCTTTGTTCAGAAAAGATGTAGATTTATGCGTACCTTCTCTCCTTTGCCTCCCTTCAGACCACGAACTCCATCAGCACCCTGTGAGACGGAGAGCGTGTGATCAAGCAAAGCTCACAAACTTATCGCACACCAATAAATCTCTATCAAACACAAAAAATGCTTTACCTTCACACCGCGAGGGCCAGGATAGCCGATGGGGCCCTGGGGACCAGGCTGGCCCTGAAAGTGACAACATTGAAAAATTATGAAATGTGTGTGGCGAGGAACGAAAATCTGTGGCTGAAGTAATCTTGCAAGAAGTTTATAGCACTGATCAAAAACTTTCAAACACAGATTTCTTAATCTTAATACTGCAAAAAATGAGAATGAAATATGACAAAACTAGCATGTTTGTGGCAATTAATATATGTAATTTAGTGTGTATATATACAGTGCACAGCATAAATGAGTACACTCCCTCTGAACAAATACAAAAGATTTATTTTCTTTATGATCACTAATACAATTCATGGAAAGATGGCAAAACTAAAATGTATTAAACATTTACATAATAAAAACTGAGAAATATATATCATTAATAGCCATAAAATAAGTAAATTAGCCCATTTTGTTTTTAATTATGGATTGCAGAAATGAGTACACCCTAGATTTAATTCAACAAATGTATAATATTCTAGCACTTAGTATGCCCTCCATAATTTTGAATATACTGCACTGACATTTCATGACATATTATCACATCTGTCCTGTTTAACTGCTGGATGATGAGCTCCTTAAATGCCCTGATCTTTAATGGGGAGTGTTGCTCAACTCGTCTCTACAGAATCCCCCACAGGCGCTCAATAGTGTTAAGATTGAGTGCAATACATGTCCACAGAAGATTTTTCACCTTGGGAGAAAGCATATCCTCATTGTCATGTTGAAAAATCTTCTGTTTCAAGTTTGTGTATTAAATTACACGGTGGTGTAGGAATTTGTGACAGCATTGATAAAGCACAACTCCCTCACACCTTCAGCACTCATACATCCCTATTAAAGAGCTTTACTACCACTGAACTTTACTGTGGGAACCAGGCACTTCTCACTGTACTCCTCCTCTAGCAACACCATAACATTTTGGATGCTGTTAGATCCAAAATTATTGATTTGGTCTCATGAGACCAGAGTATTGATTTCCAGAATCTATATTTTGTAAATATGGGCTTTGGAAATGGCTAACTGACTTTACTGTGCTTTGGCTACAGTAGGTAGTTCCAGTGAGAACAACAACCGTGCATGTCATTTCTGCAGGCTGCATCTTATTCTGTGAGATAAACAGTCACTCTTCTCATAGCTTTTGGTGGCTCTGAGACACTCTTGGTATTTACGCTTGGTATTTCTCCTGCTCTTTGTCTAGCAAAAAAATCCCTCATCACTAAATGAAAGCTTAAAATGAAGGCCTGATTATTTCAGGGGCCCTGTCACAAGATTGATCAAGACATATTCAGTGTAAATACTCCCTAAAATTGTGTTTGCTTACCAAAGCTCCTTTCTCTCCAGGTGGACCCTCTTTACCTGGATGTCCCTGTAGAATAAAGACAGATATTTAGTATAAAGTGACAGATGAAAGGCATAACCGACTGTTTAGTGTCTGACAATAGCTATAGTTCTCAAGGTTTGCTATAAAGGGCACAAAACACATTTTCTTTGCTATGATGCGAGTAACGCATTACAAGTAACACGAGTTATGTAATCAGATTACTTTTTCAAGTAACAAGTAAAGTAATGCATTACTTGTAAATTTACAACAAAATATCTGAGTTACTACTGAGTACTTTCTTTTCCCATTTATTGACTGACATCTCTCTTATCGCCATGTTGAGAGAAATCGGGAGTAAGTGCAGAGGCGTTATGTGCGCATGATGGTTATTTTAGTTCTAGACTAAATGAGAGCATGCATTTACTCGTGTCACTTGCACAAAACAGATTCAGTATTCCTCAAAATGAAGTGAGAGTGTTGAACTTTCTTCTCCTGTGTCCTATTCTTCTTTAATCCAGAATGGCAGCACAGCTGAAAGGTTTGTTAGAGCTGCGCCCTCTACTGTACAGGCATGAATTTGCATTTCCTTCAGCCTGAGGCTTATTCATTTCACTTATATCACTTAATATAACTTTTTTTGTGTGTTATTAAAAAACAAACAAGCAAGTCCATCCCAGGTGAGAAAAAGTAATGCTAATGCAATGTAACACATTACTTTACATAACAAGTAACAAAGACTACTTTTTTAGAAAGTAACACAATATTGTAACGCATTACTTTTAAAGTAACTATCCCAATACTTCTATACTATCACTAATATAGAGCATGTTAGTATGCAAAATGTGTAAGAAGATAAAGTCTAATTTTTAAAAGTCTAAATCATGATAACGATACCGTGAAATGTATTTCAATCATCACCTATCAGTAGTTTAGTAGACATGAATCACTGATACTTACAGGAGGTCCATCTGCGCCAGGCAATCCAGGCAAACCAGACCTTCCCTGAGGACCCTGTATGAAGAGACAGAGAAAAAGAACTTCGATTGGATTAAGAAGGATTTCTAAGAGCACAGATGCCCTACAGGAAACAACATGCACTGAATCATGAACCAGCTGTCTTATGAAAAAGGAAGTATGCTTGAAAATGAATGCTACAGAAAAAAAATGCATGTTCCAATGATGTTTTGAGACTAAATCACATCTATCCTGCACTGAAGCTCAATTTGACATTTGCATTTATTAATTTATCCAAAGCAAAAGAGCAAAAAATACACATATAAGGGATAAGTAATAAAGAACCAACAGCATTATCTAAAGCTTTATATCACTGTGATATGTTGGTAATCTTTCCTTTTGGTCTCATTCTGTTCTCCTGAGAATTATATTAATGAAACTACGAAAGACTTACTTTTTCTCCAGGCGGTCCGATTGGGCCCTGCGGACCTGGGAGACCCTGTGTAACAGAAAACAGACAGCAAACGTCAAGATTTGTTGCTATGGCAGCAGGGTGGGGGGAGATGGAGCAGTAGGTGTGTGGTAGAGAGGAGTCCTATCTGATGACTTACACCCAATAATGGACTTATTGTATTGTCCCTGTGTGTGTGTTGGCAGGGTCATTGGTGTTTGCACTGTGTGCTTGAAGTGTGTGTGCATACACACGTTATTACTATGTGTGTGTTTACAGTGTCTGATTCTGTGTATTTGTGAATGTAAGAGTGTGTGTGCTGACCAGGAGTTCACTCCAGGGAAATTTGAGCTCACCGGTCTGATTCGACCACTGCAGGTGGGGCGTTATGAATGAGACGCTTTCAGCTGCCCACTTCCTCTGGGCCCAGCAGAGGCTTACAGAAATATTTCAGATAATTTCACCGTGCCCGCTGAGATTTAGTGTGACAAAGCCGTTCAGAAGTAAGATTGAAAAATTATGGTGGGGATGAGAAATGAGAAAAAAAAAAAAAGGGGTTCGATGAATTGGGCTGAATAATAATTCAGAATTCAGCCTGTAATTGAGCAAAATCAAAGCTATAGTATACTGTAAGAAAATTATTTTTCGAAACTGTAAATAAAACAGTAGATTACTACATATTTAGTAAATATTTAGTATTTAGTGCATTTTACAAAATATGATTTTAGTTTTTCTACTTCAAAATTCAGTGTGTTTCCGTTTCTTTTTCTACACCAATTTTTTTAATGTAGAGACTGAGAATGAAATATGAAACTAGCATGTCTGTGGCAATTATTGCAAAATTAATATATATATATATATATATATATATATATATATATATATATAAAGACTTAATGTAATATATGTTATATATTTTTATATATTAAATATATTTATGTAACTATATATATATATATATATATATATATATTAAATTATTGTTACACTTGTTTACTTTAGTGTTGTAATGTAATATATTTTTATATATTTATTTTATTATATTAAATATATTATTTCTGTAACTCTCTCTCTCATATATATATATATATATATATATATATATATATATATATATTTTTTTTTTTTTTTTGTAATTCTAGAGACAATGAAATATGATGAAACTAGCATTTTTGTGGCAATTAATGCAAAATTAATATATGTAATTTTGTGTATATATAAAGACTTCATGTAGTATATATTTTATATATTTATTTTAATTTTTATATATATAATTTATGTAACTATATATATAGTTACATAAATTAATTTTTATTTTTTTAATTATTGTTCCACTTGTTTACTTTAGTGTTTTAACGAAATATATTTTATATATTTATTTTATTATATTAAATATATTATTTATATAACTATATCTATATATTATTGTTCCACTTGTTTACTTAAGTGTTTTTTTTTTTTTTCACTTTTTTCCCAAAATATTAAAAGGACTGAACATAAGATGTAATTTAAAAATTATTAAAAGATTAAGAAATCCCCATGACTTTTTCATGACCTTTAAGATTAATTTCGGTGACATTTCCAGACCAAACTGGATCTTGCATATGAGAAACAATTCTCAAGACTCAAACCTAACAGTAAAACCTGCAAGGTTGTGTGTCTGAAGTGTGTGTGTGTGTGTGTGTGTTTGTACTCACCTGTGTTCCTGGGATTCCCTGCTGTCCAGGCGGGCCGGGCTCTCCCTGGGGTCCCTGTTCAACAGAAAAAGACGGAATACATCAACTGCACCCTGAATATGTCAAATATCCAGCAATGTTCCATATATTTTTGTGTGGGTTGACATATGTGCTTTATTTGTTGATGCGAATATGATGCTAAAACTTTAAAAAGGTGAACAAGATGCTGACAAAATTATGATTATTTTTTAATGTTAAAGGTGGCAGGCTATAATACCAACAACACTTTGCTAACATTCCCATTAAGTTATGAAAACATTATTTCTCTGAATATTCAAAGCTTCCAGTTTTTTAATCATGTTAAAAGCGTTGAGAAAACCATTTTTATCATTTTGCAAATATTATGGGAACATTACTTTTGAATGTTCTCTAAACATTCTGAAACATTTGAAAAACATTAGATGACAGTCCAACTAAAACACTTCAGAAAAAATGAATCATTTCAGGAATTTTGAGCTAACATTTTGAGAACATTATTAAAGACCAGATAACGTTCTATTAACGTTACTGGAAGAATGTTTGCTTATAACTTTAAGAGAACCTTTTCCAGAACGTTAAACGCTCCCTGTTAGCTGGGAGAATGCTAATACTACATTATGATTAAACTATCCTCATATTTGAAAGTTCATTGACCTGAATGTTTAATGTGTATTTAGTTACTGTACAACATTAGCTGCTATCAGAGTAGCTTCTGATAATATCAGTTCATTTCTGAAAAATAGCTCTTGAATATATCTGGGGGGTCATGACTTCGCATTTATCCTTCAGCAAACAGATGAGTCAGTTGTTTTCATTAGTCATAATTCAATTCCAAAAAACAGAACATGTTTCGGATTTGATACGCTAAATGAAGAGTTATTTTGTTACACACGATTTATTCATTCAACGGTGAAGTCAATGTGGCAGTAAGAAATGTGATTTAAACTTCACAGACAGTAGTCTGTTTTTGGTCTATAGATACATCAAGGCCAAAACACGTTCAAAACCCACAGAGATTTACTCAACAAGTATTATCAGCACCTGCTACTCTGATTTTATCTAAAAAATGCCAGGTTTACAAGATATATGTCTCTTACCATGTTTCCTTTGGGACCCTGTGGACCATCAACACCAGCAATGCCCTGCACAAATCAATTGTGAAAGATTAGAAGCGAGTAATCAGCATCAGATCCACAAGATTATAAATTTAAAGTTCAATCACTTACAGGTTGTCCAGGAGGTCCAGGAGGGCCTCTAGGGCCGAGCAGACCTCGTGGCCCCTGAGATAAAAAGAGATGTGAAGGTTATGATTAAAAAGAGCAAGTATTCTCATCTGAATTTTAATAGGAATCATAATAGGCTGTTGGGTGTCTCTGCCCCCTGGTGGCAAACTAGAAATAAAACATTTTTATTCTAAAAAAAAAAAAAAAAAAAAAGGACACACTTACGCTCTCTCCAGCAAGTCCTCTTGGTCCAATCTCTCCATCTTCTCCCTGTAAAGGAGGAAGGAGTGAATATGATTATTCTAATAGCTGAACCAATGAAATGTTCTTCAGGTGATTCGGAAAAGCACTTACTCTTGGTCCGTCCTCTCCAGTAGGTCCAGGGGGACCAGGGGGACCATTCTCTCCCTGTCAGAAAGAGACAGACAGCAAGTGTCAAACTTTATTACATCTAACCTAATATATAATCTTTTCACCTTTGCTTGCAAGTGATCTAGGGAGCCTATAATTATTACCTTTGTTGAGATGGGAACAGGCTGGAAATACCCTACTGTAGGGTTTCCTTAGTAGAAGGCTCTTTCTACTTCTTCTCAGTATCATTATTTATTATATATCCTTTGTACAACAAAGAGCAAAATTGTCAGCTAATGCCAAGTGTCTGTTGGGGATGTACAATAAGGGTACCATATACTTTTTGTTGTTGTTGAAAATAAGCATTTTAACAAGTTTTGGTTTGCTGATGCAGATTTTATGCACCTAAATAATGATGAATTATTGAATTTGATGTACCTTTACTGAATTATTGTCAGTTATTGCAAAGAAATATACAATTTTTTCCTAAAATAAATTTGATTTTGATGTTTGATAAGGGTACTACTTTTTTGTTGTTCAAAATAAGTATTTTAAGAAATTTTTATTTGTTGGTGCTTATTACTGAATCAGATATTATGCACCTAAATAATGATGAATTATTGATTTATGTAGCTTTTATGTTTTTATTGTAATTTGTTTGCCAGTTATTACAAAGAAATACAAAATGTTGCTAATATAAATTTTGCGAAATATAAAAATGCTAATCAATAGCATTATGATAATAATCTGCAAAATACTTTGATAAAAAGAAGCCATTTGAAAGTTTGAAAGCAAGTTAGAAAAATTATTGTGGGGATGGATGGGAAGTTACTAAAATGGGAGTAAAACGAATTAGGCTAAATAATCATTCAGAATTCAGCTTATGAATTAATGTATTTAAGCCTGTTATTTAGCTAAATCAACGCCTGAGCAGAGATAATTAAAAATGAAGATAGAAACTTGTTTGTGGCAACCAATATATGATAATATATATATATATATATATATATATATATATATATATATATATATATATATATAGAGTAAAGGAGCTGCACCTAATAGATAATTGTTGTGTACCTCTTCATCTACCTCTTGTCTATTGAATTGTTCTGTATGTGTTCATACACACCCTGTGTCCCTTTTCACCAGGCAGACCTGGAAGCCCATCAAAACCTCTGTCACCCTGTGAAGAAGACCAGGTAATATTTATATGTACTGTATAAATGCACAAAACTGTCTATAACGGCATAGTGAGATATATATGTGGGTGAGAATATTTCTTGTACCTTAGATCCAGATTCTCCAGGCATTCCACGGGCCCCATCGGCTCCAGCACGCCCCTGTCACAGAGATCACAGATGATATGACTATTGGGAACCGTTATGTATCTATCCATTAACAAAAAAATTGCTTATTTAAGCAATGTGTATCTGTGTGAAAAATAAAGAGAAATCTCTTACTCTCTTGCCAGGTTTTCCTATTTGCCCTGGTGGGCCTTGGATACCCCTTGGACCCTATGGTGGAAAGATACAGGATTATTTAGGGAAGTAGATAATTATATAGGATGACCTTGGGTGGTGAGCTTACCTGAGGGCCAGGGTCTCCACCCTCTCCCTTCAGTCCAGGAGGACCTGGAAGACCCTGAGTGTGTTTAACACCAGAGAGAGATGCATTAGACCAAGACTAGACCAAATCAACACATTTTAACAAGTTACAGAATGATTGAAATGCCTGCACTATATACAAATAAACAGCAGGTGGCAATCTTTCACAACTCCTCACTGTTCTTTACTCTCATAGAGAATAAAAATAAGCCCAGAATAAAAGTACAGAAGGTAGCACAGTTGACATAATCAGTCAGATTTTTTTTGAGAGGTAGTTATTGCACTTTATTTTAGGGAGTTCTGATGTTTTTTTTTTAGAACACAAGCAGCACAAGCAACTGAGAAACTGATGATTTCAAAATTGCTGCTATCCCAGACAGACAGTCCTAGTTTTTTAAGCTAATTTAAAAGATAATTTAAGAGTTGGGATTTGCATTTATTCCTAAAATTGTACCCTATCATACAGAATCATTTGGAAACTCAAAGATTCTCATTTGTCTGCTTTTCAAATGACACATCTGAGGATTCGCAACTAGACATTAAACAGTTGCTGTGTTCTTTTCCTAAATAAAGACTGTGATTTCAAAGTCTCATTGATTCAGGCTCAGTCAGTTACGCAGGATAAGTATGTCATGACATGGCTGTGGTTTTCATGCTTATTTTAGGTTTTATGCCATTAGTTTTGTTCAAAGCAGGATCATTTCTCTCGCCTGAAGTGGTTAGGCTTGAGTTCACTGGCCCATCGTGTTTCAACAGGTCAGACGGTTAGGTTCATTAATCTGGTTAGCTGGCCTCTCTACTAATTGAATATGTAGTAAAAGAGAAGATATTGTGATATTGTGCAAAGCCAAATGGGTGATCTATTTCATGGAGGATATTGCCCCCTTGGTGTGATGATCTAAGTTATAAAAATTATTTTGCATCATATTTGCCGAATGAAATCCAATACTTGTTTCGCTCTAGCACGTCGTACATTGACAACCATTTTTAAGGTGAATAAGTCTTGTATTATCCATTGAAAAACTGCCACAAAGACATGATTCCTATTTGTAAGATGAAGAAGTTACACATTTCATGACAAAAAGCTTATTTATAAACACATGTTTACGTGAAGGTCTTTGCAATTAAGTATTTGAACATATTTTCCCACTCTTTTCCAGATTGTAAGTTAAGTGATACATTTTAAATACTTCTTTTTGCCATAAATCATTTATGATGAAAAGATTTTATTGATATTTTTAAATTCAGCATCATCAAATTTTTGTAAATTATCATCTGAAGATGCAGGGCTGTGTAACGAAT
The DNA here is from genome assembly GCF_018812025.1 of Megalobrama amblycephala. Taxonomy (NCBI): domain Eukaryota; kingdom Metazoa; phylum Chordata; class Actinopteri; order Cypriniformes; family Xenocyprididae; genus Megalobrama; species Megalobrama amblycephala. The sequence continues at coordinate 15,924,805 of NC_063065.1, forward strand.
GGGACAGTGATGGCGTTTTGCATACAATTAGTGATGCTCAACTTTGAATTATTACATCACATTGCATTGCTTAGATTTTCAGTCAGTCAAATGCTCATTCACAGGCTGATTGGGTGGGACTTTTGCAGAGGTCATGGGGTCATTGAAACTCACCACTGGGCCAGATCTTCCGGTGAGACCCATTGGACCTGGTGGACCTCTCATGGCCAGCTGTGGACATAAACAAAAAAAAAAAATCAAAATCATCACAATACCATCAATCATACACTGTGACTGGCGGACATCTACTCTCTTTAGCCAGAGGAGGTGGGGCCGTGTCTGCATTTGTCAAGGACAGATCTGAGCGCACACACTAATCTGCAACACCTGTCAGGGTCGCCCTCCTGCGGGTCGTGAACCTTGCTAGTATTTTTAACTAGTCTCTCCACATGAGTCAAAGCAGCCTGTGCTGCTCCGTTTCACTCTTGTTTTAGCGCAAACAAGGCCAGAGCAAATCCCCTCCCCACCTTCTGACCTATCGCTCCACCTCTTCCCTACAAACAGTCAAGAGTCCCCCACCTCCCTCCTTAGCAAACAGCTGGGTGAAGCTCTGGGGCCATTTGGCCCTTTACTTCTGCTCGCCTGGCCCTGGTCTCGTACTCACCCTGGCCTGAGAGAGAATAGCCTGAGCCTGGGCCTCCTGAGCCGACACCACTGGACCCTTTTCCCCATCACCGCCAAAACGGAACTGTCAAACATAAGCAGAGTATTAATTATTATAATTTTCATCTAAAAAAAAAAAAAACACTTCATACTATCGTATATTTATTGTATACTCTAAATATTAAGTCAGTAAAAAATTAAAAGCAATATTATGAATATTTAATATTTAATTTTAAATACTTTTGAAAACTACTTAACAATAAAAAAGAAGTATGGCAAGGCAAGGCAAGGCAATTTTATTTGTATAGCACATTTCATACAAAATGGTAATTCAAAGTGCTTTACATAAGAAGAATAATAAAAATAGAACATAAGGAATAGAAATAACAGTAAAAACAGAGAATTTTGCTATCTGGATGGATGAGCTAGGAAGTCTCAGGGAGTTTTTTACAGTCATTATTTTCATATGTGTCCTTATTATTCTATAACACTTTATACTATACTATACTGTAAATTCTAGGTTAATCAAACACAAAACACAAAATTATGAATATTTAATTAGGATTCAATATTTTAAATTCTACTACTAAAATATAAAATATAAACATAATATTACTAAAATCACAACAATTTGTTCTAAAGTGAAGTATGCAGTCATCATTTTAATTTTTGTATCATCATTACATATATTACTACATACTACAGTATACTTTACAGTAAACACTGTAAGTTATTCAACTACAAAAAGCAATATTATAAATATAATACAGCAATATGCTCTAAAGAAGTGAAGTATTCAATCATTAGTTTCATATATTGCAATTGTATTTAATCTTATAACATTGTAACTAACAATCAAATACGAAAATAAATACTATGAAAATTTTATAAGGAATTTAGATTATCATTATTACATATAACACTTCATTCAACAGTATACTATACTATAAATGAGTTAATCAAACACAAAAAAGCTGAATATTTAATTAGGATTTAGATGATTTCAATACTTTTGAAAATATCTAAACAACAATATGCTCTAACGTATGCAGCCATTGTTTACATTTATCTACGTATAACTCTTCATACTACACTATAATGTAAGTCAATCAAATATAAAAAGCAGCTTTGTGAATATTTAATTAGGATTTACTGTAAATGTACTTATGTACAACAACAATATTCTGAAGAACTGTCCATTAATAATCATTATCCATTTCAATGATTTTTAACTTACAAACAAAAAAGCAGCAAAACGAATATTTCATTAAGATTTAGATGGTTTTAATACTTTTAGAAACTACTACACAATCATATATTCTAAATAAGTATGTTATTATTATTTTAATGTATGTATTATTGCCGAATACATGCATTAAACTGTTGTGCAGCAGAAGCTAGACAAATTTGCTAAGTTTTTTTGGTAGATTTAGGGGGTCTTACTGGCAACATCAGCATAGTACCAGGGGGCCCTGGCAAGCCATCCGCTCCGGGAAGACCAGCGCGGCCGGGAGGACCCTGAGGAAGCAGGAAGAGAGGGAGAGAGAGAGAGAGAAGGGATAAATCAGTAACTTGACACTTCTTGACTTGACAACACTCAGGTAAGAGAATGCCAAGAGAGGAATGAGAAAAGGAGGAGGATCAAACAGAGATAGAGAGAGACCCTCTCACTTCCATTACCCTTAAGTGAAGTTGCCCATTTTAAAGATACTGATTTGTGCGAGCACAGGAGCACAGGAGGGATACACTGCGTAACAATTACTTTTTTGGACACCTGTCCAAACGATACCCGTCCAGATAGTTCCATGTTGTCTCCACCATGTCCATTTGCAACAAACTACAACACTGTTTTACTTTTGCTACATGTTTAGCTTGGGCAGATGTTAAATAACACTAATAAAGGATATTAAAAGTCATTTTAATATTCAGTTCACACATAATGTGCTTTTCCATTCCACTGTGCTACTTTTCCACTGTTTTTCAATGTAAACATTAGCTAGACGGACATCTTCAACCGCTGCGCTCACGTCATTTTTGCGGCGTCTCGCGCGAGACACGGCATTCTAAAAGCTTGGTGCTCAAGTTTAAAGAAGTTAAACCTTTTCCAAAACGATTCTCTAGACTTTGCACTTTTTTCATTCCACTGGACCGCATCAGTGAATGTGATTTCACCAAGTACAACACATTTTTGTTGATCCTGGAACAACCTTCCAATCAACCAATCAGATTTGAGAGACAAGTTTACAGTTTATGTCAAGTTTAGGCTTACAAATAGGTTTAGGTGCATTTTTAACAGTAAAAATTTGTTTTTTGTGAACAGGCCCTTGCATGATGGACAAAAACATTAACAGGAAGTACTCAAGATCACATAATGTTCATTTCAGTCCCAATTTTTTTTGCAAGGCATTTCTGCATTTAGTAGTTTAGAAATCCTCTATTTGAATGTTCTTTCCTTTTTTTTTTTACTTGTAAAACTAACTGTACTAGCTAATTCATCATTAGCATTCTTGTGTGTGTGTGCTGTTCAGTTAGAGTGTGTTTTTACGTAGACGTGTAATACCCACAACACAAACCTAACATCAGATCGCCAGACAGACTTTGGAGTTGGTTTGGGAATTTCTAACGATAATTATCCTCAAACAGTTTAAGACAGAAGAGTATGTTGAAAAATAGCGAAATAGACTGCAGTTTAGTATAGTGCTGCATTTAATCAGAAATTTTGTCACGATTTGCCCACTGAACAGTGACTACTTATTCTGATGTATTATGTATTATGGCAATTCGCTATTCCTATTTTGCACTAATCTGTGTTTCTAAATAAAGCAGCTCAGAGTTTCACATCTGAAAACTAAATGTGTCAGAGAGGGTGTAAATGTGCCCTTAGGGTCAGGAATCTGCCATGACCCTGTTCAGAATAAATTAGCATTATGTACTGTTTACTGACACATCTTCATGGGGTCAAAAGCCAAACAAAAGCCAAAATATAACAGAAGAAAGTTTGAGACCTAAACCTTGTTAATATCCTGAAAATAACTGTGATCATCATATGTAAACATAGCCTGGATTCGAAATTCTTACCCTGTCACCAGGATCTCCGGCCGAACCAGGAGGGCCTTGTAAACCTGGAGGGCCTGGAAGACCCTAAGACAAAAATAAACAGACAGATCTGATCAAAATGAAAAGTCAATTACCAAAAGATTTTAGGCCATATTGTTGTTCATAAAACTCATTAGAACACATTGGTTGAATATTACATGTTATAACGGATACAAGTAAAAAACGCAGGTAACTTACAGCAGGCCCAGGTGGTCCAGCAGGTCCCTCAATCAGCATTCCCTATGAATCAGACAACACAATCAGAACTACAATCAAAAACTGACCAGAATAGATTGCAGCATCAAATTAATAAGTGAATGTTCATATATGACTATTACAGTTATTCTTAATTACTTTGGCTCATTTTTTGAATGATTTACTTTTTTTCTCAAAAAAGTAAGTTCAGATCTCTGAACAATTACATCATATCAGATTTGAATTTTTTATTGATTTAAGCTAGTGTTTTGGCAGATGTGTGCAAAAGAGCACAATTTGCACAATAAAAATGCACATGGCTTATTGATCAAAACTGAGTTGATTCTCAGTGAAACTGTCAAACTCTTCACAATTTCTGAGCATTCTTTCATCGTGTGAGCCTCCACATGCAAAATGATCCATTCAATTATCGAAATCTGTTGGACATGCATGTATTTTCCAAAAATGTGTGACATGGAATGTTTGTAATGTCTGTTAAATTGGCAAATGGCTTGCCATTATAATGAAATAGGAATCCCAATCTTATTAATCTACCAATCAAGTTTGGAATCATATATATGGAGTTTGCCCAGCACAATCACTTCCATTTTTGAAAAAGGATGAATGTCACAGCCCTAAACAGCAGCAGCTACAGCAGTACTATGTAAATGAATTTGTATTTATACAGCACATCTATTTTTGCAAAAAAATTTGTCACATGTAAACTGAAAATTCACAGTTTCTTGTCATGGAAGAGCAATAAGAAGATATGTAAGAATGTGTGGTGGTGTTAAAGGATTAGTCCACTTTTAAATACACTTTTCCTGATAAATTTACTCACCCCCATGTCATCCAAGATGTTCATGTCTTTCTTTCGTCAGTCGAAAAGAAATGAAGGTTTTTGAGGAAAACATTCCAGGATTTTTCTCCTTACAGTAGATTTTGATGGCTACCAACAGATTGAAGGTCAAAATTACAGTTTCAGTGCAGCTTCAAGGGCTTTAAACGATACCAGATGAGAAATAATGGTCTTATCTAGCGAATCGATCGGTCATTTTCGAAAAAAAATACAACCGTTTATGCTTTATAAACAAAATATCGCATTGAACGTACTTTCCGCTTCCGCATTCTTCATAACGCTTACGCTGAATGTTCTACGTCAGCCCTATTCAAGTTACGGAAAAAAACGAAACTGGCGCCGCGTTCGTTCCGTAAGTAGAATAGGGAAGGCGTAGGACATTCAGCGTAAGCGTTATGAAGAATGCGGAAGCGGAAAGTTCGTTCAATGCGATATTTTGTTTATAAAGCATAAACGGTTGTATTTTTTTCGAAAATGACCGATCGATTCGCTAGATAAGACCCTTATTACTCATCTGGTATCGTTTAAAGCCCTTGAAGCTGCACTGAAACTGTAATTTTGACCTTCAATCTGTTGGTAGCCATCAAAATCTACTGTAAGGAGAAAAATCCTGGAATGTTTTCCTCAAAAACCTTCATTTCTTTTCGACTGACGAAAGAAAGACATGAACATCTTGGATGACATGGGGGTGAGTAAATTTATCAGGAAAAGTGTATTTAAAAGTGGACTAATCCTTTAAGGGAAGACATAATAGAGTGTGTAAAAATGAACAAGCAAGTGTGAATTTTCAGTTTACATGTAACACATTTCTACAAATACCAATAAATACAAATATTAATTTCTTTTTGTGTACTACAGTATCTTCCTACTAAATTTTTTACCTACTGTTGAAATCTGCATCTAAAAAGCTCAGTCTAGCGTTGTCAAAAAAGTACCAACCGCTACACCAAGTCCATACTGAAATTTTAAAAATGTGACGTTTTGAGCGCTGTTGAGTGGATTTGTAAACACCTCTGATTGGTCATAGTGTTCACGTCATGTGTTCATCAGATATGTCTGTGATTGGCTTCAATGATCAACGCTTCAAAAACATGTTGTAAACAGACATCAACGACAATAGACAAATACACATGAAAGCAGGCGTCTATCAGTGGACCAGTCTGTTGATATACACCTTCTTTCAAACGCTCCCACTTTTAAAACACTTTCCAATTCAAACACTCCCATGTGTTGATCACTGTAGCCAATCACAGACATATCTGTTGAGTGCGTGAACACAATGGCCAATCAGAGTTGTTTACGAATCCGCTCAACGGCGCTCAAAAATGTTCAGTACCGACTTGGTATCACGGTTGGTACTTTTGACAACACTAGCTTAGTGTAATACACAAGAGCATTCAGCTAGACAAAACTGACATTCTTGTACAGTATAGAAAGCAGTCAATGTCAAAAAACAACAACAACAAAAAAACACATGACATTTTTATATAAGGTTGAAAACATCTAAACATTTGACCAGTATGGCTCAAACACAATCAAAAACACTTTTTATTTTTGGTGGCACTGGCCAATTTACTGACACAATATGTTTTGGAGCATGCATTTTTGGGTGAGTTAATACATTTTGCAGACATTTAATAGAGTTCTGATGTTCCAGCAAATAGTTGTGACACTTGAACTTACAGTTTAGAGAATGTTAAGACTGTTTTGAAAAATGTGCCAAAGCAATTGAGAAAAACTGTAATATTGTGGTGAGGAATGTCCAGAATTCCCCTCTCACTCACTGGCTCAATCACTGCAGGCTCTCCTTTCTCTCCTTTCTGCCCCAGAACAGCACCTCCACCCACCTGCAAACATACAAGAGAGGTTAAAGAGAATGTCAGATAGAATGATAGAACGATAGAACGATAGATAGATAGATAGATAGATAGATAGATAGATAGATAGATAGATAGATAGATAGATAGATAGATAGATAGATAGATAGATAGATAGATAGATAGATAGATAGATAGATAGATAGATAGATAGATCTAAACTATTAGGGTTAGTGCTGGTGCATGAGGTACACTTACTAAAAGAAAGATGTTATATTCATATATAACATTATTCTCTCTGAGATTAACAAGAGGGGAAGTGTGTAACCAACATTTTAATGGGCAGGATCTGATGCCATCAAACCTTTGCTCTTGTGGCTCATAAGATACAGGTACTGGAGTGTTTGACAGAGGGGAAGTATGAGCTTCTTTAGGAGGAGGTGGAGAAGGGTGTGTCTGAACAGACAGCTGGGTCTGTGGTATGGGGTAATTGCCGTGTCCCGGGGCAATATGGGAGATAAGGTGCTGACAGTCAGGGAGTTCAATCTACAGCAGCTCCATGGGTCTCAGGTATGAGAGTATGTGTGTAGATGATCTGTGAAATAATGTGATCTATAACATACGCAGAAATGGGAGGGAGAGGAAACTAATACGGACAAGAGGAAAAAGCACTGTCATCTGTGTGCTTCAAAACATGCTAATGACATCCAGTGGGGAAAGATTAGTATGAACAAATGCATTGAACAGAAAAATGGATGGATCCCATGCAAAATGGTGCACTACAAAGCCAACAATAATGCATGCTAAATTCCCACATCCAACACTCCCGATTTGTGCTCATTCCGAGGGAGTAATACTTACATCCGACGTCACTTCTGTTTCAGCAATGTCGGTTTCGGCGGCGACCCCTGGCCCAAAACTGTCCTCATAAGTGGACGTAGGGTTCGGAGCCGCATTGCCAAACTCATCGTACGCCCCGTACTCATACTGATTTTTGTCAAGCCCAGTCACATCATATTCCTTAAGATCATACTCCTTAAAGTCATACGCATCCACTCCGACGGGGTCGGCGGTGCCGCTGGGCAGCGCGGCCTCCGGGGCAGCGGTCGGATCCAGACCAGCCTGGGCCGTCTCAGTGACATAGTCACCGAAAACTTCCTCTTCCACAGCCTTATTATACCCAAGCAATGCGGCCGGGTGGAGGGGAAGGGAGTTTGAGGGAAGATGATGGATGTTAGTTTAAGCAGTTAAAGCAAATACTACTGTATGTAATCTACTACTGTATGCAAAGCATGAGCAAAATGAATTGCATGAGAGATATTTTGCAAGAATATCACATACATTTTTGGTCCCAGCTAACAAAATTGTGTTCTAGGATCGTTTTGCCCATTAACATTCCTGTTACGCTATTTCTGAATGTTCTCTGAATGTTTTTTAGATGTTTTAAAAATGTTTTTTCTTGGTTATGCAACTGTTAATGGAACATTCCATTTTTATCATTTTCCAAACATTATGGTATTGTTACTTTTGAATGTTCTCTGAACATTCTGAAACATGTAGTAACATTTAAAAAATGTTAAACAAATGTTCAACTAAAACATTTCATATAAAAACTTCCATTAACAATGAATAAATAATGTTTTTGTGTTAGCGTTTTGAGAACATTATTAAATACCAGATAACTTTAAATGAACATTTTATTAACGTTACTGGAAGAACCTTGCCAAAACGTTAGCTGAAGTTCTGAGTATTCCCTTTAACACTACTGTGTCTTGTTCAATGGAAATATTTGGGATGATTTGGATTGCATAAAACAATTTTGATTAATTGATGAGAATTTATGGCATAAATTAATTGTAGTTGGGTAAATGACAAATTTAATCAGTAATGTGTATGTTCAAATTTTGGGGGCATTTTTGTGTGTTATTAGCAAAGAGATTTTTACTAATTTAATTATTACTAATTTAATAATCACACATGCAAGTCTATGACAGACATTAAGATATTCCTGTCTTTTGTCCACAATAAACATAATGGTAAAGTGGAATTATGTTTATAGGTGAAAAAATAAGACAGAAATAGTGTTTATGAATACACAAACAAATGCGATAATTATGCAATCAAATGCAGGAAAAGATCATATCATAACAACTAAAAGTGTATCTCTTTAAAATCTGCATTTGATTACAACAGCCAAGATTTACAGTATGATTTACAACATAACCATGAAAAAATAATCAGTTTTTATTTGTCCTAAAAATTTTGTTAGCACAAGGGTTGGTTTTCTATTGCATTTCAGTTGAGAAAAACACACTCACTCTTATTATAAGATATGCAATATCAAATATAAACAAAGAACTGCATTGTAAATACATCAAAATGGCTGTGAAAGAGCTCAATTGTGTTAAATATAGTTCTGCTAACTAGTGCCAGAACTAATTAACCAGACTACAACAGGGACTAATGCTATGATGTTTTGTTACTTCATCATATTAGCATGTGGCCGCTTTAACATCAGCCCTCTTTGGATCATTCACTGATGGAACTGTTTTGAATGGGACGAGCCATCTTATCAATGATATTCAGGGCTAGAAAATAGGCAACCTGTCAATATTTTAGCCAAAAAGACAAAAATATATAGATATTCACTGCATTAGATTTGATAGGATGGTTGATCGTTCGTTTTAATTGAATGCAGCCTTAAACATCATTGAAATTCCCCAACAGAAAGCTGAAAACCAACTGAATGACAATCCACTGAGAAATATCTACTTGATATTCTAGACATGTCCAACGTTTCAGACATGACAGGAAGTGGATTGGCTAAATTTAGAACTTGGCAGTTTTATGGTGAATATTAGCTTAATGTTGTTGGATAAAACAGTTCCATTGCAGTGACAGTACCAGAGTCAAAAAAAAAAAAAAACACAAAACAATTGCCATGAATTGTTTTGTCTTTGTCATTTCAATCAAATACTTCCTTATGATATGTGTGCCTGGAATTTTCCTCTTTCTGTCCAACATTTTAGAGACCCTCACCCCTACCGTCATAGTATATAATCGAATGATTACCTGGTTTGGTCCAGTGGTTGCGATGGGAGACCGAGTTTTGGAAGCATCTACTGTTCCGTAGTCATAGTACTCCCCATCTACATTGTTAAGCTATAGCAGTTTCAAAGTGAGAAAAAAGAGGAAGAAGACGAGAAAGGAGGAATTAACACAGTTCAAGCAGTTCCACAAGTGTTACAGGCTGGATCTGCAAGGACGGCACCTAGAGAAAAGTGGCGGATCATCAGACTATCATCAGAGATTTCCCTCACTGAAAAGAGAGATCTTGATGGGTTCTGACATGAACTACACTTGTACTGTTACCCCTAGAATGACATGTCTTGATGGCGATGGCTGGTATCCATATCTCTTCTTCTTAGTCGCTAACTTTTTAGCCTGTTTTGGCTCCTGGTACTTATAGGGTTTGGGAAAAGACTTAGGGGACTTTCTCGTCCTCTTCGTTTTCATGGAGACACTACGTTTCACTCTCTGGAAAAAGGTTATGGTGAAGGGAAAAAGACACAACACATCAAAGCATCCATGTTAGAAGGTAAATAAGATCCTTTAAATTTGGCTTACTTGGTATACACAACCATTCAAAAATGTTGGGGTCAGTAAGATTATTAATATTATTATTTTTGAAAGAAAATACTTTTTTCAGCAAGGGTGCATTAAATTGATAAAAAATGGCTTTTATATTGTTACAAAAAAATCTATATTAAATCAGTTCTGTTCTGTTGAACTTTATATTCATCAAAGAATCCTGAAAATGAAAATGTATCAAAAATGTCTAAAAACAAAACTGTTTTCAATATTAATAATAATAAGAAATGTTTCCAAATCAGCATATTTGAATGATTTCTGATGGATCAGGTGTGACTGAAGACTGGAGTTATGATGCTGAAAAATCAGTTTTTCCACCACAGGAATAAATTCAAATTTAAAATATATTAAAACAGAAATGAGTTATTATAAACTGTAATAATATTTCACAATATTACTGCTTTTACTGCATTCTTGATCAAATATATGCAGCCTTGGTGAGCGTAAGAGACTTCTTTCAAAAACATTAAAGCATCTTACCGACCCCAAACTATTGAACAGTAGTGTAAATCTAGGATTTATATTAGAAAAGTATATATTTATTAGGTTTGAGTAGTCAAAAATGTTGTTTTGATATCATAACTGAACAGATTTCAGGCTTGCTTGCTAAGTAACCTAGGTTAAAAAAGAAAAAAAAAAAAAAAAAAGCATCCATTTGACTCTTTAAGTTCACAGATTTCTTTCTTTTTTTTTAAAAAAAAAACCCAGTAAAGACACACTAGACATTGAGTTTACAGGTTCCAGTAAAAACATGGACAGACACACATGGGCAAACGTATGTGAACTGCTACCGTAATTTATGGGTCTGGCTATTTAAGCTAACTAACAGGTGCTTAAAAGCTAGCATACAGCCATATAATCTCCTTAAACAAACATTTTCAGCAGTACAGGGTGTACCAAAGTGCTTGTTGAGTTGTCAGAATCACAGGACGGCAAAAGGAAACCGGTATGGAATAACTTGACTGACCCACACAAAGCCCAAACCACATACTTTTGCCCATGTACTGTATAGACCTTATCCAGCCAACTTTATAACTTACGTTTTGCAATACCTCTATGGCATCGCTTTCAAATAGTAATTACATGTAGCTGGTGAAGTGGATTTACTTATTGTAGAGTTAACTAAAGTTATCATGAGCGTTCGAATGTTTGACATAAGGTCTATATAGGACAAGGAAAGGGGGTGGGGCCACCTCATGATTGACATAACAAACACATCACACATTTCCTGCATTTACCTGCGGCTCAGAATATTCCTCTGTCGCTGTGGGGGTCGCTCCCTCATAATAATCATATAAATCACCATATTCAACAGCAGTTGTGTACTGCACACAGGGAGAGGATGAGAGAGAGGTTAGCAAAGCATACAAAATTAATGTAGAATGTAATCGACCCTTGGGTGTATTACATACTTTGATGGTTAGATATACTGTATAGCAGGTTTTATACAGTACCGATGAATTAGATACAGCAATCCTGATCACAAGTTTATCATACACAGCATATTTTCATTATTGTTGTCCAATGAAAATAGAGAGCTCAAATAATCAAAACTATCTATAAAGGAAGCACAATTATTAAGTTTGTTTTACTGGGTTGACTAACTGTGTGAGAGTTTAGTACATAAGAACATACTGCATTAATTACTTTAATGTATAACATGTGATGTACTTATTCTGATTTACAGGTGGGTGTTTAAAACCCTATAAAAAGGCCCTGCATGTCTGAAGCAGAGATAACAGCCATATGTTGGCTGCTTTCTTCAGTGAACCCCTTTTTTATTTTTTCTCATCTTTATTTGAGTGTAAAATCCCATCTGTATTCTAAAGCAAAGGCAGATTAATGGCTCAGACCTATTCAAATCTATTTGATTTTCTATTTCTAACACATTTCAAAGTCCTATTAGCTATAAAACTTCCTGTGCCTGGTATGAACTTGTGCTGGGACAAAGTTTTAAAGGTATATCATACAGATGGTTAAGTGTTAAGTTTAGAATATTAAAGGATTAGTTCACTTTCAAATAAAATTTTCCTGAAAATTTACTCACCCCCATGTCATCCAAGATGTTCATGTCTTTCTCTCTTCAGTCGATAAGAAATTAAGGTTTTTGATGAAAACATTTCATGATTATTCTCCTTATAGTGGACTTCAATGGACTCCAAATGGTTGAAGGTCAAAATTACAGCTTCAAAGGGCTTTAAATGATACCAGACGAGGAATAAGGGTCTTATCTATCGAAACGATCGGTCATTTTTGAAAAAAATACAACTGTGTATGCTTTATAAACACAAACGATCGCCTTGTACGTGCTTCCGCTTTCCGTATTCTTCAAAAAGCTTACGCTGTATGTCCTACGCCTTCCCTATTCTACTTACGAAAAAAAAAAATTAATGAAACTGGTGCCGCGTTCATTACGTAAGTTGAATAGGGAAGGCGAATACGGAAAGCGGAAGCACTTGGAGGGCGATCATCTGTTTATATAAAGCATATACAGTTGTATTTTTTTCAAAAATGACCGAATAAAAGACCCTTATTCCTCGTCTGGTATCGTTTAAAGCCTTTTGAAGCTGCACTGAAACTGTAATTTTGACCTTCAACCGTTTGGAGGCCATTAAAGTCCACTATAAGGAGAAAAATCCTGGAATATTTTCATCAAAAACCTTAATTTCTTTTCGACTGAAGAAAGACATGAACATCTTGGATGACATGGGGGTGAGTAAATTATCAGGAAAATTTTATTTGAAAGTGAACTAATCCTTTAAGTTTAATATTAATAAAAAGTGTTAGATTTGGCTATTTAAAGGCAATTTCTATATGCATTCATCAATTATGACACATTTTTAATTAATGAATGGATCTTTTGCTTAAATTTGTGTATCAGCTTCTCTGTTTCTGCTTCTTCAACACAAATAAATGGCTGTTAGAGGAGCAGAAAAGCCGATAAAACCACTGAGCTGGGCTCTTCAGGGCTTCATCAATCAAACATAAGTATATGTTCATTCTCATACAGCATAAGAGCTCATAAAACAGCCACTGCGCTGATGATCAGGCCCTCTTCCATGGCTGGTGATCACTCAGCATTGATTGGACCCCATTCAGCCTGGCCCAGGGTGATTTATGAGCAGAGCATCTCAGGGTTATTGATTTCAACCCTCTCCCTGTTTCAGCAGGATATAATGGGTTAAAATGGCATTTGGTGTCTGCGCTTACAGGAGTCATCACAGGGGTTAGAAGTGTCAAGGTGAGGCTGACCTTTGACCTGTGATATGTTTTTATAATATAAACACTATCAAAAAACGTTTGGAGTCATAATTTGTTATCACACCTTTTTTCTTTTGTCAAATCAACTTCAATAATTAATGTGGTTCAGATAACATAATATTTTGAGTTTCTGTTGATTAAACCAATCGGCTTCATTGTATTAACTCAAATTTTAAATTTCAATGAACTCAAAATTTTAAGGCAACCAGGTAACTTACTTTTTTTTAAGTTAAACCAACTATTCTTTTTACAGTTTTCCATACATTATCAAAAAATTACTTCTTTTATAGTGTCAAAGCATGATTTTAATTAACATTTTTGGTCACTACATAACTCCTGTTCTTCTGTGTTATTTCATTTTGATGACTTTAACATGTAGAAAACAACTATTAGTCTGTGTGTCCGATCGTTTGACCAGTAGTGTCAAAAGTGTTAACGATGTGTCAGACTTCCAGAAACGTTTAGCCTTCTGGATACTGCAGGAAAGATTGTTTCCTTTGCAGGTCAGTGCAAAAGGTCTATACTAACCTCCTCCTCGGGCTCCTGTGCTTGCAGTGTGTCCTTGTGGGGGACGTCACAGTCTGGGCTGTAGTGTTCACAGTAGTCGTAAGCCGCTTTAGGGTCGGCCACAATCAGCAGTTGTTGGATATCACCCTGAGGGGGGCGAACGATAGAAAGATACATGAGATACATGTGCTAATATACCAAAAATACCTCTATTATTAGTAATAAGACACATATATGTAATACTATCAAGTATAAAGAAGGAAATGACAACGCATTTTGACAAGTTTCTTTATTGCCATCTATGGTTCCCTGAAGGTTCCATTCATTCCACATAAAGGTCTTAATAGTGGGAAACTATAACGGTTCTTTAGATTTTTTAAAAATGTTTTGCACACTAAAATTGTTCTTTTAAGATCGGTTCACTGAAAGGTTTTTTGGGGAACCAAAAATGGTTCTTCTTTTGAAATCTTTATTTTTAAGAGTATTGTTGGTCAAAACAACATAAATGCCACTTTTGGATTGCAGGAAATGGTGGAACGGCAAGGCAACAAAACAACAAATCATCAACCACTTTCACAATGAGGAACGCAGGTCAGATGGTTCAGGAAATTGCTGTTTTCTAAGCAGGTAAATAAAACGTGTTTCATCACGAAACACCTGGTAACAAAAACCCACACAGGAAGTTTCCTCTCAAATAAAATGCAGCCTGGTTAGACAACAGTACATAAAACCTTCTGGGCAACAAAACATTAAACACACATTCATAAAAAACACATGTATCGCCTTTCTTCCAAATGACTGAAATCTGTTTCTAGCCATTGTCATGTCAGAAACAATAGCATAAATTCGAACTGCAGTATGATCAACAGCCTGATGATTAAAACATCATTTACTGTATGAGGTTTTGATTTAAGATATTATATTTGTGCATTTTTAAGCCACATGTAGGCTGTAACTGACAGATCCAGATCTTTCTATCCAGCTGCTGGGTTAGATTGGTTCAGCGTGACCTGGGTCTGTTACGAGGAACGTGCATGGCTTTTACAGTGAAGCCCACAAGTAGATCTGGGGGATGTGTTCGAACCTGAGGTCTCTCCTTGGCACTGTCACAAAGAGAGAGAGACTGTGTGATTTAGCAGCAAGGCAACCACCGAGAAAAAAAAAAAAAAAAAACCCCAGCAGGCTCGGACTTGTTAGCGGCATGTGTGTCTGTGTATTTTTATACCGCTCTCTGTAAACTCAACTGTATAAACAGCAAAATGCTCAGGTGTGCCCACAGTAAAACAGAGGTGTGCTTGACCTCCTTAACTGAACAAAATATCACCTCTTATGCTGTTTTTATTTGATTTGTGAAAACAAAATAAGACATTTAAAGGGTTAGTTCACCCAAAAATGACATTTCTGTCATGTCGTTTCAAACCCGTAAGACCTTCTTTCAATTTCAGAACACAAATTAAGATATTTTTGATGAAATCCAAGAGGTTTTTTTATCCCCCATAGAAAGCAACATAATTATCGTCATTCAAGGTCCAGAAATGTATTAAAGACACATTAAAATAGTCCATGCGACTACAGTGGTTCAACCTTAATGTTATGAAGCGACGAGCACTTTTTGTGCACAAAAAAACGGGTCAACTCCGTAGGAGACTGACATGCAAGAGAAGAGATTGTTGAATAAATTTGTTATTTTTGTTTTGTTTTTTGCACACAAAAAGTATTCTTGTCACTTCATAACATTAAGGTTGAACCACTGTAATCACATGAACTATTTTAACAATGTCTTTACTACTTTTTTGGACCTTGAATGACAGTAATTATGCTGCTTTCTATTCCTCTTGTATCTTAATTTGTGTTCTGAAGATTAACAAAGGTCTTACAGGTTTGGAATGACATGAGGGTGAGTAATTAATGACAGAATTTTCATTTTTGGGTGAACTAACCCTGTCAGGAAATAGTGTATCCGTCCTTATATATCCGCCATCGCATGACTTTCTTTTTTCCATGGGACACAAAAAGTGAACTTTTGAAAAATATCAAAAGTATATCATGTATATTCTATTTTAATGTAATGGAAGTGAATGAGAAAAAGGGCTTTAAATCTTCAAATTAACAAGTAGTTCAAAATAACGTCATCTGATAGCTTTGTGTGAGGAACAGGCTGAAATGTAAGTCTTTGTTCAGTGAAAATCTTGACATCCACCCTAGATATGAACTCAAGACAGTTCACAAGAGAAACAGAATGTGGATGAATCGTTCAGTGAGTCAATGAATCTTTAATTGCATTCAAATGTGTAAAAAATTTACAAATCTGATTCTTTGGCATGAAATGGAAGTTGCGATAGTCTGTTCTTCACTATTGTGATGTATATCAGAGTGAAATGGCTTCTCGATAGAGCTGCAACTAACGATTATTTTTATTATTATTTTTTTATTTAGTGTTCTTTTTTTTGATTAGCTAATGAATCCTTTGGATAACTTTACAAAAAAATTATAAGTACAACTTCTAATATAATATTTCAACTTTTATTAATCTTTTTTTCAACTGACTGACTTCTACAACTTTTGACCTCCTAACTGAACTCCTTTCCACAAACTGATCGTAGAAATAAAAACAGTATAAATAAAAATGGTAACACTTTACAATAAGGTCTCATTTATTAACATTAATGTATTAACCAACATCAACTAACAATGAGCAATATATTTGCTACAGTATTTATTAATCTTTGTTTATGTTAGTTAATAAAAATAGTCATTCATTGTTAGTTCATGATAGTTCACAGTGCATAAACTAATGTTAACAAATGAAACCTTATTGTTTGTGTTTAATAAGATTAAGAGAAAACTGTTATTCATTTTTTTTTGGTAACACTTTACAATAAGTGCAACCATAATCGCACTCTCTCAATATTCAAAGTGCAAATAAGACCCTTTTTTTTTTTTCTTTGATACAGAGCTAAGAGTTTGTTACACCTACACTGCCCAGCCTAAGATAGCTTTCATATTGAGAGATATCTGTATTCATCAGAAATCTCGTTTGAATGCGCCCACGCGTTTACTTTCACTTTCACGATGGCGCGTACTCTGTAAACATGGAGCGGCGGCGACCGTTATCCAACTGAATTAAATGTTTTTTTATTTAAATACAAAGCAAAACGACAGTGGAGGCGTAATGTAAACGTAGCGGTGGCATATTCTTTCCTAACCATCCTAACACTCTGTCATGGCAACATCATGAGACTACTTTTCACCTCGACGAGAAATCTCGTCACATTTTAATCTCGCGTCACACCCCTAGTGCTCGTGCATCGCAGGTACGCCATCTCGGTTTTGCAAAGGGAACAAAGGACCATTTTATTTGGCCTCTGTTTAAAGTATTCCCGTACTTTTGATAACCGTGGTCTAGGTTTTTGTGATAGAAGAATAGCACTTTCTCCATTCCCAGGAGCAGAAGCCGCCATTACGCGAGATGAATGTAAACAATGTGACGCGTCGACGCATTTTCGTAGTCGACGTAATCGATGACATCGACGCGTCGTTGCAGCACTACTTCTCGAACAAGAAAAAATGCTGGATGGGACCAGTGCCCAAGGAAGTCGACCGGAAGTTGAAGTCGGCCGCGTGCCGCCATCTTGTAGCAGAACTTCACTTGCGTTAGCCATCCCATTGACTCCCATTCATTTTGGCGTCACTTTGACAGCAAATAACTTTACATCTGAGGCGTTTAAAGACTCAATTTGTCCATTATTTATTTCTAAAGATACACGACAATGTATAAAGGGCTCCATTACCTTCTATGTTACATTATGGCCCCGTAGAAACAGTTTTTGTAAAAATAGGCTAACGATTGCGTCATAACCACTCGACTCTCTGTCGCACAGTAGAGAAATTACCGTACAGACAGGAGGAGAAGCTCGCAGGCAATAGTATGCATTAACTTAATATGGCGTACTGGCGTTACATTTTAAAATACTATACAAAATAATTAATCAGAATAATTACTCCTGCTCACTCACGCCAAAGAACTCCCCGCTCAAGCTCGCCGTCTCTGCAAGATTAACGATGGCAGTTTGCACGCACAGCTACTAGAAGATTGACATCTGTCAGACAGGTTGCTGACGTCATCAAGCTTAGTTTGAGTCTGCGCGTCAGAAACGGAAGTGCTAAAAATCGCTAAAAATGGGCTTCACTTGTCTCAATTGAGTTCCAATGGGGTCGCTGTGTCCATTTCTTTTACTGTCTATGGATGGGACTGATTTTGTAAAATTGGTAATTGATTGGACGGTTGTGGTTTGCTTTTACTATGATCTCATGTGATTGACAGGTTGTCCCACCCTCACGCCAGTAAACTCATCATGAGAGAAGAGATGTCGCTGATGTTATATTGATTAAAGGTTATGAGGGCACATGAAATAATGATAAATAATTATATAATGATAAATAATTTATAATAAATACTGCAATATTCCTTGAAAAACAAGAATTGTCAATTTCAAGAAGATGATTTCAAGAAGATGATTCATGATGATTTTGAGTTTAACTCACTGAATCAATGATTTGGTCACAGCAACATTATCAGTGGAAAACTAACCTTAAATTGCAATCTATTCCTCACACAAGGCTATCAAATAGCTTCAGAAGACTGTACATGAGTCATTAAGACTATTTTTATGCAGCCTTTTATGTCATTTTGTAGCTTGAGCCTCAGTTTTCTATAATTTTCATTAAACATATCACCTTTTGCTAACCAAAAAGAAAGTCATACAGGTTTGGAATGACATGAGGGTGATTAAATGATTTTCATTTTGGGGTAAACTATCCCATTAATATACAGAATGACTTCCAAATCCTGCATAATAATCATAATTCATTAAAAAAAAAAACAATATCATTAGTTAATCACACACTTGCTGTAGTCATGTAATTCCAAGCCGTATTTGCATTGGTCACCGGTTGGCCCTGTAACATACAGTACATTTACCAGACCATTAAAGCCAGGATTGGCCCCAAAAGCCAGTCTTGGTATTAAGAGCCTGGTGCCAAGATGGAGGGGAAAACAGGGAGATCAAGCCAACGACTGAATAAAAGTGACACGTATTACCTCATTTGTCACCCATGCACCTTAACAACTCCCTGGACCCTGCAGAGGTCTTATTACTTATTCTGAGTAAGATACGCATGAAAGCCTGGCCTAAGACTAGCACTGGATCAGCTCAAACAAACTTAAGCAAACAAGCCCACCCAGTGGTTCACATTAAAAGTCACCATGAAATCAAAATGGACAATTCTTGTTTTTTTATGGAATATTCCAGTATTTATTATAAATGCCTTATCCGTACAGGTCATTATTTTTTTTTTTATTAATGAGCCTTTGTAATCTTTTACCAAATAACTTCCCCTCTCTCTTGCAGTGACATCTCTTCTCTTCTCTGATGATGCGTTTACTGGCGTGAGGGCGGGGCAACCTGTCACTCACATGAGATTGACGAATAGCAAACCACAATGATCCAATCAATACCCAATAGACAAAATCAAGTCCCGCCCTATATTTTTTCCTTGTTCGAGAAGCCGTTTCACTATAGAGTCGTCACAATAGGGACAAACAGACTCTCTCAACTTCTGTTTTATGCTGACTTTAAACAAAGTCCCTTTAAGACAAATCATTTCACTTGGCGGCCATCTTTGAAACACCTCTCGGGCATCCTGGGCATCATGCAATCTCTTTGAATGGGGAAACATCAAATTCTCCAAAACTGTTCGCCAACCTTACGATTAAATTTCATATTTGAAATCACCAATGAAATCTAACAACAACCGATTCATAAATTTAGTTTCTAAACACTTGAATCATGACAAAAAAACTGTATTTTTCAGGCTGGATCAAGCTAATGCGCATGCGCAGACCTAAATGCACGTCTCTTCGGAGGCGCGCGTCTGACTGTTTCTATAGAAACCGGTGATTCTAACGGCCGCTAAAGTGACGCAATGACTTTACCAGTTGGCGATTGGCTTTTATTTAGAAGGCGGGACTTATTCCGCCATATTGCACGTTACACTTTCTCCCATTCCAAACAAAACGAGTGACACGTCTTGTGTTATTCTATAGTCTTTGCTTTAAAGCAATTTAAACTCACTGGCTTGCAATGTATATTGTATGTTTGTTAGGTAACTTTAAAAATTGTGAAAAATCTCTATTGTCACAGATACAATATATAAGTACTCTTTGCAATCTATAGAACGGTGTATCCGAGGTAAAATGTTACAAAAAAATCTATGCTGTAATGTACCAACTTCTTTAAACAACATGAACCAATAGCATCACTAAACAGCTTTTCGCTAATGACCCATGAGTCATTCGTAAACATCTCAGCTCTGTACTAAAAAGGTTGGTTGTCTGTAAGGCCCAGTGTGTGAAAAACTATTTAAGATGTAGACCCCCAGCATGAGTATATAGTAAACTGTTCAAATAGCAACGTAGCACAGTAGGAAACCTGTCATTAAGTGCCATAATGCCTCAGCTTTACAACATGAGAGAATTTGGTCAATTTTCCTCAGTCATTTAATTGTACTTAACTGCACTAATTACAGAACTGGAGGGAGCCAATGGTGGTGAACACTAAATCGGAAACAAGAGGAACAGTGACCTTTGATGTACCCAAGCCTAGAGCCGTGAACTCAGCTGTGGTGAACACTATTTCCTCACCTCACAGACAATATAGTAATTAAGATGGCCATTCAGAAAAAGTGTGGATGTGTTTCTGAACTGTCATTCAAAGTGTGTCAATGACCAATGCAACAATTCACTCAGGAAATATTTTTAACTTTTATATTTTCAGTTTTGTTTTATTTTTTTTTTTTTGTTTTTTTGTTTTGTTTTGTTTTGTTTTGTTTTGTTTTTTTTTTTTTTTTTTTTTTATTTTATTTTATTTTATTTTTTTGTTTTATTTTATTTTTTTTTGTTTTTTTTTGTTTTATTTTATTTTATTATTTTTAAAGGGATAGTTCACCCAAAAATAAAAATACTGTCATCACTCACTCTCATGTTGTTCAAAATCCATAAGATTTTCGTTCATCTTCGGAACACAAATGAGGATATTTTTTGATGAAATCTATGAGATTTCTGTCCCTTCACTGAATTTCTATCCACCCAAAACTCAAAACATTTATAAAGAAATTGTAATATGAATTTAGCGGCTTAATCCAAGTCCTCTGAAGAGACATGAACACTGTATACGAAGAACAGATTTAATTTAGGCTTTTGTTCACATATAAACATTGATGAGCAAAGTGAAAATTTGAATTTTTACCTTGGCAACTAGCTAAAATAAAGTTATTTTATTAGCATTTTATCTTACTTCAGTTAACGTTTATTTTATTTCAAGTAACAAAGATGTTTTTTTAATGGTTTTAGTTTTAGTTAACGATAATAACCCTGGTATAAGGAACCCTGGTAGTTTAAAGAAATGTTCTTATTCATTATGAAACGTGGAACTAAGTGCAGTAAAAAAATAAACTCTAGAAGTCAACTTATATCCGTGTTTGGACCACTATCCTGCAAATATAGCACATTGTACACTCACTAGAATCTGCAAAAATCAAAGGCTTCTTTACAGGCCAACAAAGTGTCGATTCATCCAGGGCTAGTAAGGGATGTCGCTCCTATGAGTCTGACCAGGTATTTCCGCCATATTTCCCAAAATACACTTCAGAAGTAGCCATACAGTGGGAACAGTCATGGTCTCACACAGAGAAGTCAGTGTTTCCAACCATACAAATCCCAGGTGACACGCCAAATCTAAATACTGGGAATACCTCTCATAGCTTTTATATATATGCTGCAAGAGGTAAAAAATTACGGATGAAACTCTAAACTAAACAGGTAAACTGTATGAGACCACTTCTAAACTACCTTTATGACAACCCTCATTACATTTGAATGCTTTTATGAACAAAAACCCAATACGGAGCCCCGCACATGACGTGGAAGAAAAATAGTTATCATGACCACAAATTAAGAATTTGTGTTTTATTAATTCATTCACTAAAACGAGGGAACAAATTAATAACAAGTTAATACGTGTGAATGAATTCTTAATTTGTGACCATGATATTTGTTTTTTCCCTGCTTGTCATGTGCGGGACTCCATAGATAATCAAATACTGAATATTAAAGTTTGACATATACCAATGATCACAGCCATCATAGATTTGTGAAACATCTGACAAGCTCTGTCAGCAAAACCTTCAGATAAAATAGGGCATGAGGAATTAAGGTAACATAATGAAGATTCACAAGAGCGCAAAACTACAAGTGTAAGGGTCAATCAAATATATAACCTCACCACACAACAAGAAGTCCCAATTAAAAACACTTGCAGCAATTTTAACAACAATATGGGCTAATAAGTAATAATTCCCATCCCCCAGTAAGTAAGTTCTCCATCACACAGGCAAACACTCACTAGCCCTCCTCCTTAACAAGAAGCCATTTCAATATCACCTGTCAATCGTCCCATTGTACATCATTATTTACAGCTTTAACTCATTTTGACCCTGCACATTCCACACTGCCTCAATTGTGACTTTTAAGAGAGCTTAAGAGAACAAACGCACACATAACACTGAGAAACAAGTTACCTAAAAGAGAAGTTTGCACCAAAAACAGTCAAACTTACTTTATATGAGAAGTGTTGATATGATTAAAAAGTGCAGAAACAAGCTGCTAAGCACATCTATATATGTCATAAATAATGTATCATAACATGCAGTCATGACTGTGAAAATACTTTAATAATTAGCATTAATTAGCATTTTCTGCTCTAAATCGAGGTGATGGCAGGGCTGCTGACTTTCCTTTAAACTTGTCGTGTCTGTTAATTAATACTTCTGACATAAATATTCCACACCTACAGAAAACTCTATAGTCTGACACAAAAATGTGTTTTTGTAAAGTAATTTGGCAAAGAAAGTACAGTGTTTTCTACGTTTGCTAATGTAGACCTTTCCAGTAATTAAATAAGATAGATTTGTGTCAAATTATCCTTATATTGCTCAATAATCAACACTTTTCAATACCTTAAACCACTAAATGAATATAATTGGGTTCATGTTTAAAGTACTTTGTACTAAGATGCAGATATTATAGTTTAACTGTGGAAAATTCACAACATCAGCCATGTTGAATGAAGGCCTCGGCTGAGGCAGTGAGCAATCCGTGCATGAAGAGGCTCCTCTGGCTTTGAGTAGCTTTAATTACAAGGTGAAAGAAGCCTTCATAAGAGGAAGCGAGGGGAAAACCCCGACTGCTTAAAGGTAAACAGTGACACAAGGCTTGTCTGTGTTATCCTGAGTAAGCCCATGTCCAGAGGAACAAATATTCACCTTTGCCATTATGGAATACTGGTCAAATCTGAGTATTGTGTCTTTAATATGCAGAGAAGTAAGGGTAACGTTTACTTTCATGGTCTTTAGAACAATGTAAAGTTAATTGCTTAAAGGTGCAATTAAGGTGCATAAAGAGAACAATGTTACCACAAAGTTCCATAAAAATATGCTGAGAGGTTGCCATAGAGATGTAAACACTGAACTATAAAAGGCAAAACAATGAATGGGATGCTAATGCAAGTAGCGGTTAGCTTGTGGTAAACACAAAGCATAGGCCTACATAACATGCCACAAACTTCACTTTTATGACATAAGCAAAGAAACTCTGCTTTTATAGTCTGAACTATACAAGTAGGCAGTTGTTTAACCCTCAGAAACCCAAAAATTGCAAAGCATTTGCCATTCATCTAAAACAAAACATGGGGAAAATGTTACAGGCATATATTTATTTGCAGATTTCACAACTGCAAATTTAGATCCTGAACAGTTACCAAATAGGCAGTCTCAACATTTAGAGCATGAATGAATTTAAAGTCCCCCTGTGGGGAAAATCAAGTTTTAATGTTGTTTATATGTCTATGCGGTGTTTTTAATATGCTTTAAGACAAACCATGTTCAAATTCATAAGTCAACACCATTGCTGAGTATTTTCAACTTAAAGCTGCCGTAGAACGTCTTTTTAAAAGATGTAATATAAGTCTAAGGTGTCCCCTGAATGTGTTTGTGACGTTTAGCTCAAAATACCACATAGATTTTTTTTTATAATTTTTTTTAACTGCCTATTTTGAGCCATAATTATATATGAGCCGATTCATTGCGCGGCCCCTTTAAATCTTGTGCTCCCCTCCCCCGGAGCTCGCGCTTGCCTTAACCAACATTAACAAAGTTCACACAGCTAATATAACCCTCAAAATGGATCTTTACAAAGTGTTCGTCACGCAGCATGTCTAATCGCGTAAGTATGGTATTTATTTGGATGTTTACATTTGATTCTGAATGAGTTTGATGGTGCTCCGTGGCTAAAGCTAACATTACACACTGTTGGAGAGATTTATAAAGAATGAAGTTGTGTTTATGAATTATACAGAGTGTTTAAAAAATGAAAATAACGACAGTCTTGTCTCCGTGAATACAGTAATAAACAATGGTAACTTTAACCACATTTAACAGTACATTAGCAACATGCTAATGAAACATTTAGAAAGACAATTTACAAATATCACTAAAAATATCATGTTATCATAGATCATGTCAGTTATTATTGCTCCATTTGCCATTTTTCGCTATTGTCCTTGCTTGCTTACCTAGTCTGATGATTCAGCTGTACACATCCAGACGTCCTGCCCTTGTCTAATGCCTTGAACATGAGCTGGCATATGCAAATATTGGGGGCGTACATATTAATGATCCCGACTGTTACTTAACAGTCGGTGTTATGTTGAGATTCGCCTGTTCTTCGGAGGTCTTTTAAACAAATGAGATTTACATAAGAAGGAGAAAACAATGGTGTTTGAGACTCACTGTATGTCATTTCCATGTACTGAACTCTTGTTATTCAACTATGCCAAGATAAATTCAATTTTTAATTCTAGGGCACCTTTAAAACTGCACTGATCTAAAGACAGTTTCAAAAAAGTGGTCTGAAATCAGTTTTTTTTTTACGTCACAAACTGCCTTGTAACCAATCATGTAAACGTGCTGGTGGGCTTTAGCATGTCATTAACTATGACCGCTCTGAAGTAGATCTTAAGAGAAGCCAGGTTAGCCCGAGTACATTTTTCTGTTGATATGAAAAATCGGGTCGATTTAGCAATATAAAGGGTGTATGATGTATATTACGATGTTACGATGAACTATATGACTTTCTTCACTGACGTTCTGAGTTGTTCAAAGCGTTTCTAAGGATACTGATTTTTAGAAGGAAGAGTGAGATGGCGAAAAGGAACATGGTTTGTGTAACATTAGTAACACATAGCAGTTTGATAATGCAGTCAAGCAAAAAGCTAATCATATTATTACCGTTATGTGTCCGACGTTGTAAAAAGCAACACCATTGTGCAACGTTTACCTCAGTAAGTTGACCGAGTGGATCTCTGAGCTCGTGTGAGTAATTAGGAGGCGGGGCTAATTAGCATATTCATAGATCCAGGTATACTAAATGAAGCAAGGGTGTAGAGTCACATTCAAGCTATTGTAAGGCAAGAAGAAATTTTTTTCACAGGAAAAACATTTAAATATGTGACCAGTCACGGAAAGTAGGGACACAAGTCGGTTTTGGGGCATTTTGAGTTATTCACAGATTCTGAAAGTGCAGTCTCCAAGCTTTCCAACGATGTGTGACACATGGAAATCTGATAATATTTGGAGAAGTTGTGGCCATTTGAAGGTAGGCAATCAAGAAAGCTCAAGAGGGAGAAAAACCCCTTTAAAGTTTGTGCAGTTCTCACCTGTTCTCACCTGCTGGGAGTGACAATAGGGCTCATTTACATCTCATTTAGATAAGCCATACCCCCTGTAAAGCTGCATGGACCGCATACTATTAATAATAAAGGTTAATGTGCATTGTAAATGTCAGTAATTTTTTTTTTTTTACTTTTATAAAAATGATTTAGCGGCTGAAATATGTGACTTTTTTGTCAAAACTCTATTTGAACTTGTGCATTGTAGATAACATGTTGCAAGACACTCCTTTAAAATCTGCCCATCATTTTTAATGTTATTATTTTAATGTTTATGTAAAGAAAAAGTACATATTGATGCTAATTTTATTTTTTATTTGCTGGTTTTCCACATAAAACTTTGTGAATTTACTTTTTGAACAGGATTCTGTGATAACCGTGATCATTTTGGTCACTAATCATGAAATGAAATGTTCTCACCTGAGAAGCCTGTTAAAGAAGAATAGGCAATCCAGGAAATAACTGGACTAACAGAGGCCAGAGATCGCTAACTATGGCTATTCAAAACACTTTTCAAGACAATAAATACACGATTGAGGCGATGAATGCATGTATTGACTGAATTTGTGTCTGAATAGCGCTGGCTCCGTGGGCGTGGCCGCATTAGCGGATAATGAGCTGAATCACGGACTTCTGACATGGCTCTCTTTTCATACAGATTACATAAACACAGAAGGTTTGTTTTCGATTTGACTTACACATTTTAAAACTTGACATTTCAACGTTTTTTCAGACATAAGTATAATTTTTTTATGATTAGTATTCACTAAGTTACAGTTCATTTTCTGAGAACTATCAGATTGGACTTCGTTCAGAGGGAGATGAGAGATCACGCATCATGTTAGTTTTCTTTATTTTTCAAAAAGCACAACATTTTGTTTTTACTCTGAGTGTACACAAATAAAAGAAGACATTCTATAGTTTCAATTGATATATATTACTTATGTCTCTATGACAAAATATGATGGAGTATTTTAAGTCTGTTTTGCTGCAATGTGAAAAAAAACCTGCAAAACGCGCCGGCGCGTTACCCGACTCCAGAGAGGTAATGTCTTATTATGCCGCTTTCATCGTCGCTCAGATCGTCTTCAGAATCAGTGAGCGCTTGTTCATAAGCATCCGGCTTGTCGAAGAAGTACTTCGAAACATTTTCGGTGTAACGGCCACGGTTCTTCATTGAATTTTGATATCAGCTAGAGCCGGCCAGAGCGCTGCATAATAAGTAGCCACGCTTCCCAGTATGGAAATACACACAGACATGACACGCCCCTACTGCGTGCTAGAATCTCCGAAAAACAAGCCGATTTCGACCTCAAAATGTACGCTTTTAAATATACCAATACTGCTATCTCAAACACGGAAAGGCTTCTTCATGATCTCAACTAACAGATTCTGCAAAAAAACGAAAATCACCAATTTTGAAAAAAAATGTTTCTTTCTCATTTTGCTCGAGAGTTGTGCTGCCGACTTGTGTCCCTGGATTCCGTGACGGGTCACATATGTCATTTTGGTGATCAAAGATGAGTTTTAAGGGATAAAATTGTTGACTTCAGGGGGACTTTAACAAAATGCACATACGAATATTCCTGCTTACGTTTTTGTGATACATTTCCCAATGTGAACTGTTGGTGTATGCAGATTTAACATTTATTTAATGAAGAACAGGTTCAACAGGTTAAATTTTGCTGCAGTGGCCAACTGCGAGTTAAATATGTTAGATGTGGTGTATAAATGCATGCAAGGCCTTGCAATCCACAAGATGGACAAAAGGAAAGACCGGATTTTAGTCTCAATCCAAAACATCTCAGAAGAACCCTTTTTTTTTTTTTTTTTTTTTTACTTATAGGCCAGTTTATTTCTACCACATGCTAGTTTTATTTGTCAGTAAATAGGCTGAACAGAGCATTCAAAACCCCCTGGAGCTTGACTATAAATCCAGCTCTGGTTTACTCTCTTGTTCTCAAATGAACAGATGTTGTTCTCATAATGTTAAACACAAAATACACATCAATTTATTCTTGATCAAGCAGCTCAGACAGTCAGACCATCGGAGCAACATCCGTGTAGTGCATTAATGCACTGAAAACAGCTTTACCTCAAAAGCTTCCTCATCCAGGATCCTGGTGCCAAAAACAGTTATACCATTGGTGTCAATACTGGCATGGTCACTCCTGCCCAAGGGCTTGGTCATCTTCTTCTTGCAGTCGACAACGATGGTCACAGTCTTCTTCTCAACACTGATGCCTACACGATGCCACCTGTGAGGAACAAGAAGAGCAGACGATTACAAACCCATCAAACGGTTAAAGGCCGCTACACGTGAGATGTGCCTTACTTTAAAACCTTAGACAATTTGCCTCCATTCTTGAGATATAACATTCCTGAGTGGACCACATTCCAGCCTTCAAACTTTGGCCTTGTTTAACACTGGATTAAACTCATTAAACCCTAGACCAAATCCCCTCCTGTGAGTTTTTCAGCATGACAGACACTGTGAACATTGTAGAAAGTGTGTGTCAGGAAGGTACGGCAGAAAAACTGAACTGTAGAGTCAAAACATTGAGCTGGGGAGGGAAACTGTTGGACAGGTTTGCGGCAAGAAGCCACAGCGAGATTTCAAAGGTGTATGAATAGCACCCACGAGGGTGATCAATTTCCCATAATCCACTTCATTAGAAAGAAAAACCTTTATTCTGGCTCGTGTCTTTAAAGTACTTGGCAAACTTGAACTGGGACAGGCTTTACTGTGGCTAGAAATCAGTGTTTCGGATTATGTAGGCTACCCACTAAACGGAATAAAAAGATGCAATTTACATGGTTAAGACTTGAGAGCGATTAATTGAATGATTGATAGGTGTGTGACGGTGTAAAACCACAATATCGCACTTAATGCCTTTAGGCAGTAAAAACATCCTGGGAATATTTTAAAACTTTAATTAATTCTCAGACTTGCCAAGTGCAATGGTTTAAAGTCACACACATTTTTACACTAAAAAATTACCCATTTTCCCTAAGGACATACAGTGGTGCAATTCATCTTTATATGTGCTATATGCATACATTATGTCAGCAACACATTGTACTGTATGGTAGAGCGACACATTTTACACATTTATCATAAATGCATTTCAGATTCTTTATATTAGATCAAATTTCCATCATTACGACCAAATTATCTTTAAAAAGCCACATGCAACTATAATTCTTCCTGCACAAGGGAATTGGAATGACAGAATTAGCCTAATCAAGGTGCATTTAACCTGAAATCCCTCTCAGAAACATAAGAGCTTTAATCCTTAACAGAAATATTGTTGTTTTTACAGCAAAACACCAAAATGAACTGATATCTACAATAAAGCCTCTTAAACCTAATAAAACAAAGCAAGTTACATTGTGCTGACAATTAATTTTAGCACTCGAGGGTGTCAAAATAAGGCTCAAGGGGTTCCTGGACAATAATGAGCATTGCAAATCATTTGCCATTTTTATTTAAAAAAATGTAAAATACAGTAACTAATATCTAAGGAAGCTTGTTTCCACCTCAGACTACAAAAAAGAAATTCACAATTGCGATTTTATTTCTTGTAAATGTGACTTTATGTATTGTAATTGTGACTTTAGTTCTCATAAATGTAACTTCCTATCTCACAATGTGATTTTTAATCTCATAATTATGATTATTTATTGAAACTGTGAATTTCTCACAATCTCACAATATATTTTTATCTCATAATTGTGACTATTTCCTGAAACTGAATTTATCTCACAATGTGACTTTTTATCTCATAATTATGACTTTATTTCTTGCACATGTGAGTATCTCATACAGTATCTCGTAATTATGATTTGTCACAACTATAAATTTATACCTCACAATGTGACCTTTTCTATTAATTGTGAGTTTATTTCGTGAGAACTTCATCTCACAATGTGACTTTTTATCTCATAATTATGACTTTATTTCTTGCACGTGACTATACAGTATCTCGTAATTATGATTTGTCACAACTATAAATTTATACCTCACGATGTGACTTTTTCTATTAATTGTGAGTTTATTTCCTGAGAACTTCATCTCACAATGTGACTTTTTATCTCTTAATTGTGTGAGTATTTCTCAAAACTGCGAATTTATCTCACAAATGTTTATCTTGTAATTATGTCTTTATTTCTTGCACATGTGACTTTATACAGAATCTCACAATGTGAGTATCTCATAATTGTGATTATCTCATAATGTGACTTTTTATCTCATAATTGTGACTATTTCTCACAACTATGACTTTATATCTCACAGTGGAACCTTTTATCTCTTAATTGTGACCATTTCACTTGAACGTGACATTATCTCACAAAGTTATCCCATAAACTATTATATATCACAATGTGCTTTTAAAAATCTCATTATTACCTTTTACTTTGACGCAGGAACAAGCATCCAAAAAGTTCTGTTCATTTTTGCAAGAGCTTCCTGATGATGTAATCAAGGAGGTTCATTTCTGAGGTCAAGCTTTGGCCCCAATGGATCCAACTTTCCATCTTTCTAAAATAACAGAACTCTGAAGGATCACCGCTGAGGTCAGATCACCTACGGCCCTGTCTGCTTCACTCCATCAATCTAGAGTCACAGCAAGATCTCCTCTGGCTCGCCTCGCAGAAGAAACCACACATAACTAACGCCTCAATAGTCACCTGAAATTCTGATTTGTCTACTTGTCAACTCTAAAACGGTCCAGAAATATCTTCCTACATATATAACGGCTCAGGACTACTGTGTAAAAGTCTAGGCTGCCAACAAATGACTTCCTGCTGGTACAGGCTGATGACTGACCTCCGTCTGACCCTGTCTGGAGTCAGTCTCAGTCTTACTCTCTGAGGATGGATCTAAACAGGTCTAAAAAAAGCTGCTGTACATTCAGATTTAGACTTACTTTCCGTCGGCCAGGTTGAGAGAGCGGAACAGGGGGTAATCCTCCGGGGCAGGCTTGCCTGTCTGATCCTCGTACAGGAAGAGAGGTGAGCGGCCCAACTCGACGCCTAGTTGCTGGACGCCTTTCTCGTTGTAGATGGACAAAAGGAAGGACTGGATCCCAGCTTTGGGCTTGATGGTGGTTAGGATGGAAAAGTCTTCAGGGAACACTCCATCTAGAAAACAGCACAAACAGGAAACAAGCTCACTGAAGAGTTCATTGGGTTTTTGAGGTCCATCCAAACAGCTAATTGCTTTGTTGAAATGGAGGACTAGGAGTGCCAATTAAAAATAAAATAAATCAATTGATTTATTCATTTTAAAAGAATTTGGAAAAATTATATAGAAAAGAAACTGGCTAATGATTAAAAGTTGGATGCGTTTTTTGTTACATTTACAAAAATGTCTATATATTTGTCAAATTGAAAAGTGATTTAATATTTAACTATTTTGAATTAAATAAACAGTATTAAATCTATTTATTTTTTTGTTACATTTAAATCGATGAATTCCATTTCTTTGTCCTCTATAAAGCATTTTCTGTCTTTAATAAAGCATGCAATTCTTTGATTATTTGAAAATGTTTTATTAGTGCATATGCATTGTTTAACCAAAAAGGCCATTAATGGCACAAAATGAGAAAAATGTTGAAATAAGATTTGACATTTAATACAGTTTATCAGACGTAATCCTTTATATCCAGCTAAAAATATGAGATGCAAGAGACTTGATAATAAACACCAGATATATGGCATTATCTAGGCTGAATAAATATTAACAAGTAATAAACATGCATCTGTTTTCCACCATATAAAGAAACATCTGCAACATTATAATCACATTCCAATTGCATAATGCATCTCAAACTTATCATATAAATTCAGGACTTGGAATGTAGTACCCAAGTTGTATGGGGTACTTTTATAGGGCGTTTTTTTGGGGGGGGGTATTGATTGGTCATTAGTCACTGATGAATGTTTATTTATACATAAATGAACAGCTTGGACATTCTGTAAAACATCTTCTTTTGTGTTTCATGGAAGAAAGAAAGCCATGTGGAATGACTTGGCTTACAAGATTTTCATTTTTGGGTGAACTATCTCTTTAAAAGTTTCTGTTCATTTCTTATACAACTAACAGACGAGCCATGCTGTGGTCAAGAGATTTCAGCCAAGTTCTCCTGCCGCTTAACAATACAAGCGTCTGAGTGAAACATGGCCCCGCACAATCAGGGATGGCATCTCCTGTCAAAAGCCTTGGCAACAGCAACAAAGGGCACATTTAAACGCAGCTAAACGTAGGCAGGATATGGAGACATGTTCATGGGGTTCAGCTTACCTGGGAAAAGCTGCTTGGTTGGGGCACTGATCTGGGCATTCTTGCCTATTTTGTAGGCCGTGTCTGGCTGTGATGCTCTTCGGTTTGTGCAAAATCCTGAAGTTTTCTGTACTCCTTCTGGGACAGTGGGAAATTCTAATACTTTAAGGACATCCACATGTTCTGCTGCATGGGGTAGAAAAGATACACAAGAAATTAATACATAAAAAAAGAAAGAAAGAAGGAGATTGCAGATAAACTTTTTTATAATAATAATTTTTGTAATAATGAAAGGTAATGCATGAAAGGTAATGTAATAATTACCTTTCATGCAGTGTGTATAATGTAAAAGGTCTGCACAGTTTTAAAGATCAAAAGTGAACGACAAATAGTGTCCTAAAAGAATCGTTCTGAACCGCCGAAAAGAGTCGCGGGCAGTTCCAGTCTTACTACCTGTTACATACCTACGTAACAATGTAACAAATTTGCATAATGCCAGCTTATGGTCTTCATTGGCTGCCCGTGAAGAGAGAAGAGTAGGCTTTCAGAAACAAACCGTTTTCAGACTCTTTGAGATATGAACTGATGTGCAATTAAAGTGTTTTTTGTACGGAGCCCCGGACATAACATGCAAGAAAAAAAATATATATTGTGCACACGATTTACTAATTCATTCCCTCGATTTACTAAAACGTGCGCATGATTTACTGTTTCGTTCCCTCGATTTACTAAATCATGCGTACTATTTACTAAAACGTGCGCACAATTTACTATTTAATTACTCCAAAAAGCCTGAAGCCTCCAAAATAATAGGGATGAGCAGAGAGGACAGTCATCAAATAACGGGAAGGCACTTAGAAGAGAAACATTCCCACTGGGAAGCTTATCTCAATGAGTCACAATGTTGCGAAAGCCACCACTTGGGCTTCGGTGGAGCTAGGGGTGAATGGGGAAAGGGTGATTTTGGCTGTAGCCCACTGTGATCTAAAATAGTTCATTACCGCGCAGCAATCTCTAATGTAATAATAATTACTATGCGCATGATTTATAAATCGAGGGAACGAAATAGTAAATCATGCGCACGTTTTAGTTAATCAAGGAAGCGAAATAGTAAATTGTGCGCACGTTTTAGTTCATCGAGGGAGCGAAATAGTAAATTGTGCGCACGTTTTAGTAAATTGAGGGAACGAATTAGTAAATCATGTGCACGATTTAGCCTACTATTTTTTTCCTGCATGTCATGTTCGGGGCTCCGTATTTTTGACCTTTGATGCATGTAAATCTATTGTAGGAGACCTCCAAAACCAAATGATGAACTTTTAAAATAGCATAATAGGGGCATTTTCAATATTGAACCCTTAGAGAAATTGAAAAAT
Source organism: Megalobrama amblycephala (assembly GCF_018812025.1). Classification (NCBI taxonomy): domain Eukaryota; kingdom Metazoa; phylum Chordata; class Actinopteri; order Cypriniformes; family Xenocyprididae; genus Megalobrama; species Megalobrama amblycephala. The sequence continues at coordinate 15,958,338 of NC_063065.1, forward strand.
GTGGGATTTTTTAGACTCTCTTAGACTTAATTAGGATAATCTGCATATTATATATTTAAATATACAATTTTATTACATTTTTAAAATATGTGTATATACTGAAATTATTATATAATATCAAGTGCAAATCTAGGATCAAATCATATAAAACAGCTACTGCATTTTTAATACTTTTTTATCAATAATATTAATATTTGGTTTGTCATATAACAGATTATATATATATATATATATATATATATATATATATATATATATAGGGCTGTCAAACGATTAATCGCGATTAATCGCATACAAAATAAAAGTTTACATAATATATGTGTGAGTAATGTGTGTAAATAATATGTATATATAAATACACACAAATTAATGTATATATTTAAGATAAATATGTCATTTATGTACAAAAATTTATTTAAAAAATTTATTTATATATATAATATAAATTATATAAAAATATAAATAAATACATATATTTGTAAATATTTCTCAAATATATACATGGATGTGTTTGTATTTAAATATACATAATAATTACACACAGTACACCCACATATATTAGGCAAACTCAAACTTTTATTTTGTATGCGATTAATCGTGATTAATCGTTTGACAGCCCTAATATATATATATATATATATATATATATATATATATATATATCAGAGTGACTATCAAAATTATCTCTAAATATCATTTTATGACCCACAACCACTAAAAATAGGCCAATATATGAAATTCAATCGGATTTACTTGGCCAAATGATCAAATCTCAAATCAGTGGTCTTCATTCCTATGAGATTCGACCCTTGTAAAATTCCATATTCCAACTTCAACTCTTCACAAGACACTTCAGCAACAGCTGGGTTAAGTAAACTTGAACAAACGGTTTCATTATGGTTAATGAAGCAAGATGAAAGATAAACACTGTTCACCTTGGATCACCCTGGAACCTCACTGAGAGGAAGAACTCAAAACCTTAAAGCACCATTGAGAAGGTTTTCTTCATGATTAATTGTGAATGTAGGGCACATGTTTGGCAGCTGGGTGTTATCCAGAATCTACCAACAGTGCCATATGTGTCTTCTGGGACTTGAGTGAATCTTTGGCATCTACCACATAAAACTGAACGCTCAAACTGCCAACAATAAAGGCATGTTAAATCATAAAAGGATGGACTGGGAGGTCTAAAATGCTATAATTAAGATGCTGATTCCCAGGGCTGAGAAAGCATTTACCACCCCATTTAAAACTCTGAAAAGCAAAGGCGACACACCATTCTTCTGCCGGTTCTTTGTGTTGGGTGCAATGATCCCCCACCATCCGAGACACTCAAACTGCTAGAACATACAAGCTAGACAAAAGGAAAACCACAAACTCCTCCAATACAATGAAAGAGTTGAGGAGAAGAGTTGTTGTGAGGGATATTCTGGAGATGTTCTCCATATCCTCAGGCCTCATATATTCCAGATGTGATGCTATACCCTGAGTATGACCTTTTGACATGCAAGCGCCAAAGAAAAATGTCAATACTGCTAAATACTTCAGAATACCAACTGAGAATGTGCAGCCATTAGGTGAGCACAGCTGATAACCTGGTGTGATTTTAACCAGACTGCTGTGCAAACACACACGCTGATCTTTTTCACTGTCATTCTTTGCTTTAGACAGGCTTGTGTGTGTGGGAGAGAAGGTTGATTAGACATCGAGTGTGAATGTGGAGGGAGGTACTAACTGAGAGAGAGTTGCACATCATCAAGATCATAAACCTGCCATCATTACTATTCCAAGGGACACCCCGAAGAGGGAGGGGCTTCTTCTACAGGAAGTTCTGTAATTTGCATAAATTATTTCATTATGAAATTCACTTTTATGGTAACAGGAAGATGTAGCGTTAAAATAACGGATGTCCTAATGGATGAGCTCTCATTGGGTCTAGGGAATGTACTGTCAAGTTTTTAGAATTTCGTTTTTTGGGGTGATATTAATGGAAAAAGCTGGAGACCTTTTTACCTGCTGCTCCTTGAGACTCGAATAATGAATTCAGTCAGAATCTCTCTCTCTCTCCCTTTTTCATCCTCTATCTCCCCCTTCTCCCCTCACTCTCCCCTCTTTGACACATGCGTGCCGCTTGAACAAGAAAGCATTATGCCACAGGCTCTCTGAGAGGCAACCTCACTGACGGAATTTTTTGCAAAATTTTTTTCCCCATGTCTTTTCCCCCCCTTTCACGACTGTAGAGAAACATCAAAGAACAATAAAGCCTTTCAACCATCTGCTTCCCAAGAACACTGTTCAGTTCACCTAATATTCCTGTATTAAAGAGACGGTCCAGCTAAAAATGAAAAATGTATCATCATCATTTCCTCTCCCTCATGTTGTTCCAAAATCATTCTTTCTGGTGTGGAACACTTAAGGAAGTAGAATAGATGGGGACCAGGTACAGTATGAGTTTCATCTACAACATAAATATCTCCATGTTTGGAACAACCTGAGGATGAGCAAATGATGACGGATTGAGTTTTTTAGATTATTACGTTCTTCACATTAAAATGATGAAGAACTGTGCACTGAAAGGTTCTTTGGGGAACCCAAAATGGTCCTTCTATGAGGAAAAACCCCTTTAGGAACCTTTATGTTTGAGAGTGTACCTTAAAGATACAACAGAGAGAACCGCATACAATTATATAACATCAAAACATTAAATTAACTTCAAAAAAATGGATTGAACCACATTTCTACCCAACAAACATGCATAGAGTTGACTCGCAAAAGCATGACTCTTGAATAGCCCAAATGGTCTTGATACCTAAATGGCACCATCTACCATAAGAGTACGGAAAGATTTCTAAAATGTGTGCATTGTCTGAAGGAATGCACATCTGAGGTTCCTCAGCCCCAGGGGCTGAGAAAACATGTCAGTACACTGCCAGCTCAAGAGGGCACCCGGCAGAAATGCCTTCACAAGCCACAAACCGCAAGCGATATAACATATTGCTTTATAAGTCCAATTGGATTAATACATTTTAAGATTCATTATCAGCTTTGATAGGCAAAAAGGAGGGTTATTTAGCATGCCATATCGCTGACACTTCAGAATGTCAAATCTGGTTATTTTCAAGGGGCTTCAGGAAATGTGTCAAATGCATATAGAGAACACCAACAATCCATTGTCTTTGTAATTTTCAAACAACATAAATGCCTAATTCAATTTTGCAAGGACCTTTGTTCCTGTAAGGGTGAGTGAGACCTATCATAAGGCCAGACTGGGGCCCCTGGATGGCTCTGGGCCCTTTGAAGCCTCCAAAATAATAGGGATGAGCAGAGAGGACAGTCATCAAATAACGGGAAGGCACTTAGAAGAGAAACATTCCCACTGGGAAACTTATCTCAATGAGTCACAATGTTGCGAAAGCCACCACTTGGGCTTCGGTGGAGCTAGGGGTGAATGGGGAAAGGGTGATTTTGGCTGTAGCCCACTGTGATCTACAATAGTTTATTACCGCGCAGCAATCTCTAATGTACAGTGTAAAATGGCTAGACTCATAAACGCAAAAAACCCTTTAAAAAGGGACAGATTTTACTTACAGTATATATTGTACAGACATATATCATTAAATTTACACAATATATATATATATATATATATATATATATATATATTTTTTTTTTTTTTTTTTTTTTTTCAAGTGCATTATTCACATTTCCATATTCCTGTAACCGAAAAGAGAAAATCATTTGTTGCACTTCTTATGATCAGTCACGCCCATTGTAAATTGGACCTCCCAGGTGTCAGTTACTATAACTCTAATTATTATCATAATTAAAGATTGTAAGATAGCTTATAAAACAAAAAAGAATCATGCCAGTGTGGTCAGAACTTCACAATGAAGTCTTATGAGCATAAATTAGTATATCAATTACAGATAATCTCATTAATTCGCCTCTCTTTGAATGAACATCATTTGGCACACAACTTCATTCCCACAATCACACCATTCAAGCAGATACTTTTCCATTTTCTTTTCCTAAATGTAAGGCATGGATGTAAAACCCTGAGGAATTCCACCCTGCTAACCGTGTCCACACACACCTAACGGACCACAGGTTCAAACAAAGAGCTTTTTTTCCCCCAAAGTAAATCCTAAACTGTCTCTCCATGACACTCTCTTGACACATTCCTCATCTTCACCCTCTCGTGGAGTGCATTAGAACATAAAATACATAGACATAAAATAAAATCGCAAAAGTTTAGGTATATGCAAATTGAATGGGCAGAACAAACCAAGGCATGCGCAAAAGTCTGCTTGTAGGTGAATAGTTACATACTTTCACTACTAACTATTTAAAGACTCAGACCTTTTCTGCGTTTAACGTTGTAATCACGATCCAATCAAAGTCTAGTCATGTTACATGTTGTAGATAAGTAAGCTGAAGCATGATAAACCTGTTCAGAAAATTGCATTATTAATTGTATTTAACGCTTGTGAAATCCTTTGGGGAACTGGTGGCTTTATTTAAACGAATTGCACACACTACAGTCTTCTTCATTTCATCATTACAATGTCTTTTGGTTTCATGGGCACTTGTACTATTCTATCTTGTAGCACACACACACTCACACATATATGGGATGCAGATCTAAGATCACCTGTCTAAATCAAACGCGTTAAAATCCGCAGGCGCAAATGCGCATCTCCTATCTGACAGTCCCTACAACTTCATCAAAAGTTTGGAAGTCTATCTTGCCTTACCTGCTCTGACATGTGGAGCCTGCAGAACCAGGACGAGGGAAACTGTGATGAATTTGAAAACAGTGGAATCCAAAAGCCACCTTTTCGTTTTCCACATTGGGGACCACCTTGGCCTCTCCATGGTTGGGGCGCCCACAAATGTGCACAAAACCCGGGGCGACCTCTGCTTATTTGTAAATGATCTCCCTTCTACAATCCCAAATGTGCCCGATCTGCTCTAAACAGCCATAGGTGAAGGGTATTTTGTTTCGCCGGGCCCCCTTCGATCCTCCTTTCCTTGCGCCCAGCCTTCAGACTGGAGGGAATCGGGCTTTAATCAAAATGAGACGCGGAGCGCTCGATCGCCTCACCGTCAAGAGGGCTGGACCCAGACCCTGGATCACAGGAAAATGACAAGGGAAAAACACCCCGATTAGCAAATCACGGAGCTTGAAAGTTGGCTTGGGATCCACCCATCAGATTTCCAAAGCCTCCCCTGGTCGCCCTCTTGCGCGTCCCCCCATGAAAGCCGGTAGAAATTTCCCTGGAGTAGCCTGGGAATGAGAAAGAGAGAGAGAGAGAGAGAGAGAGCCAACATGCAAGCAATTCCAAATCTTTGTTAGTTTTAGGATTAGGCATATTTGCATACCAACAAAATAGTGAAAAATTATAACTTTAATGATAACATAAACAAACATGCTTACCAGATAATGTAACCTATATTGTGTTATGTATATTTTACATTTAACTATACCATATCAGCGTCGCCCAGGACAACGGTCATTATTCAGAAATATTTGACGCTTGGTGCAGCGACTGACCAACCAGTATCAAGTATTCCAGAAAGCTGTGTAATGTTTCATGACGAGTCAACATTTTTAAATTAGCATTAACTTTGCATAGCACTAGCATACCGGATTTAACATAGGCCTACCTTCGTCAACTGTTTTTATTGTTATTACGAATTTCATTAAGGTTATTGAGAACCTTTGATGAAATCCATGAGAAATTCAACAACTCTTGGTTTTGAATGTCAATAGGCAGGGAAAAAAGTATAAAAGACGATAAAGTAGGCTAATAAAACGAAAACACCTTATGTTTTGCAAACGTTTATTCTTCAAGAGTGCATGTGGAGGTTGTGTGGGAGGGGCTAAGTTTGACTGACAGCCCATCACTTTTCCCAGTTTCATTCCTTCACACTTAAGCACAACGTAAAGGCAGCGAAATTAATTAATTAGCCACATAATGACTGAAAATCAGAGTCAAACATAAACAAACCAAATATGAATAAAATGATGCCATACTTTTTTTTTTTATGTGATTCATTCCGTTTTTTGAAAAATATATTTGGCATATATTTGGTTTGCTGTGTCAAATGTGATCAATAGGCGTTTCAAATAGTGTAAAGCCTAAATGCCATGCTAGTTTGAAATGGAATAGTTCAACATTATAGCCTATATGAACTTGTGAATGAATCAATCATTTAGTTTATCTGCTTTTAAAATGTTGTATGAATAAAATGAACGACTCGCTCTGCGAACAAATGGCACGCAGCCAGCTCGTGATCCATGCCAGAAATCATTTTTGTTAGCATGCCAAATCTCTTCTTTACGAATAAGTAATGAGTCAATTAATTAAATAATGGATAAAAGAAAGAATAAATGACTGTGGCACTTACATGAAGATTCAAAATCAATAAAATGATTAATACAAAATCAGTGAGGTAATTAATCTTCATAAAAATACAAAAGCATTATGTCATCACCGCAGGGCAAGTTGGAACTGCATGAACTGTCTGCAGAAACATGCAAAGTATCTTCAGATTCTACGATAAGATTATTTGCATGCAATAACGCCTGTGATCATGATTATATGGTCTGATTTGGTGACAAAATGATTTATCAACTACCAGACCAAAATATTACAATATTTATCCTTTACATATGTCTGTTGCATCCCAAAGGGCTAAATTTTTTGACTCTTATTGATTATAATGAAGTGCATTTCTAAATTCTTTGCAGGAATCTTTCACTGTGTTGATGGACGCTGCCAGATCTCAAAGGTCAAAACACATTCTGACAGTTACATGACTCTGATATAACAAATTAGCATTCTTATATATACATATATATCATGTAGTGTGCAGTGCTCTGGTGTGACCAAGGTGGATAAAGTGGAAAGTTATCATAATTACATAAATAAAAACATAAAAAGTGCTCCTCATTGCCAAGAACATGTGTTAAGATGTGAGCAGAACAAGATCTTATTTAAACATATATAATCCTGACATATCAAATGATGTAGTTATGCATGCTTTGAGCAAGAGGCAACTTTTAAGTGTGTTTGCATTTTTATCTGCAGTGACACATGACTTGGCTCAGTCCTTGTTACATCTCTTCGCAATAGTAAATTCAGAGATGGTTCAAAATCTTATGATCTTATGACCTTAAACAGGCAGACTATAAATAAATAAATAAATCAAATCCAAATAAATGCATATACTACAATACAATTAATTACATGTTTTATGTTTGTGGAAACACACATTGCTTTTTTATTGGCATCTACTGTATGGTTCCACGGAGAACTTTTAACTTTCCATTCCACAAAAGGTCAAAAGTTTGTTTATAGTGGAAAAGGGTTCTTTAGATTCCTAAAACATTCCTCGCATTAAAGGGGACCTATAATGCCCCTTTTACAAGATGTAATATCAGTATCTGGTGTCCCCAGAATATGTCTGTGAAGTTTCAGCTCAAAATACCCCACAGATCATTTATTATAGCTTGTCAAATTTGCCCTGTTTGAGAGTGACAAAAACACGCTGTTTTTGTGTGTGTCCCTTTAAATGCAAATGAGTTGCTGCTTCCAACCGTTTTCCAGAAGAGGGCGGAGCTTTAACAGCTCGTACTTCAGTTGCTCAACAACAACAAAGCTGGAGAATCTCACGCAGCCAAAATGAGAATCGTCAGTAACGGTGTTCAGCCTTACATTGTTCAAACAGGAGTCGGACACTGATGGAGAGACTCAGGAAGAAGTTAAAACTTTTAGAATGCAACTGGATGTTTCTGAAAGGTTAGTGGATAAATTTATGTAGTTGCTCTGGAGTTGATTCAACTCATAGACTAGCATGTGCCCTCATGTTAATTTTTTGTGCAAATCCAGGGTTGAACTGATCCTCGTTTGTGAAGCAGTCCAGCGTAAAATGACGGCATGGTAAGGGAAAGTTCACCCTAAAATGAAAATTAAGTAATCACTTATTGTCCCTGATGTTGTTCTAATATGCCTTCTTTCTTCAATCGTCTCGCTCACGCTCGTCCATATAATGGCAGTGAATAGCGACCAGCATCAAGCTTTTTAAAAAAGATGTAAAAGTATCAACGAGATGAACAAAAACATAACATGAAATACAAACACGACGGATATATTCACCTTCAGAGAAGAAGGTACGTGAGTTGTATTTCATGTCGTATTTTTGTTAATCTTGATTTCTCACAGCTTGTGTGCTTTTTCTGGGCGAGACGGAGTGAACTCAATAATTTAGTTAAATAATACATTGAATTTCAGTTTGTTTTTAACTAAACCCTATCATATACCCCCAGAACACTTGGAATATATGGTACATGCCACATGGGATCAGTTCTGTGATACTTTTGATGCTGGTTGCTATTCACTGCCATTATATGGACGAGTGCGAGCGGGACATTTTTTTTTTTTAATTCTATTTTTGTAGTCCATTAAAGAAAGAAAGGCATAGGGTATTAGAACAACACCAGGGTGAGTAAATGATTTCTTAATTTTCATTTTAGGGTGATATCCCTTTAATGTGAAGAACAATAGCATGATAATTCAGCATGATTATTTGACCTTAAAGGGTTAGTTCACCCAAAAATGAAAATGATGTCATTAATGACTCACCCTCATATCGTTCCAAACTTGTAAGACCTCCGTTCATCTTCAGAACACAGTTTGAGATATTTTAGATTTAGTCCGAGAGCTTTCTGTCCCTCCATTGAAAATGTATGTACGGTATACTGTCCATGTTCCAGAAAGGTAATAAAAACATCATCAAAGTAGTCCATGTGACATCAGAGGGTTAGTTAGAATTTGTTGAAGCATTGAAAATACATTTTGGTCCAAAAATAACAAAAACTACGACTTTATTCAGCATTGTCTTCTCTTCCGGAATCCTTTCCACTGAATTGATTCCAATGAACTGATTCCATTGAATCCTTTCATCTGTCGGTGTTGGTAATGCACTTTTACGTCACCGTGGTTGTTTTTGGCAATTAGGACATCCGCGACATTTTGAAGCATCGAAAATACATTTTGGTCCAAAAATAACAAAAACTACGACTTTATTCAGCATTGTATTCTCTTCCGGGTCTGTTGTCAATTCGCATTCACGACTCCGCTTCTTCTTCTTCTTTCCTGTTTTACGGCGGTTGGCATCCAGCTTATTGGTGCATTACCGCCCCCTTCTGCTCCGGAGTGTGGTTCACGACTCCGCAGTGACGCTGCTGATGTTAGACGCTGTTGATGTGTTATCCGGTGCGCCCGAGCTTCGTTTACAGTCTGAGGGAGACGCACGCTGTATTCAAGCTATTCTACATTGTTTGTATTTTGGCATTGCTATATTTTTTAAAATGGTGCGTAAGTGTGCATGTTGCGGATGTCCTAATCGCCACAAACAACCACGGCGATGTAAAAGTGCATTACCAACGCCGACAGATGAAAGGATTCAATGGAATCAATTCAATGGAAAGGATTCCGGAAGAGATGACAATGCTGAATAAAGTCGTAGTTTTTGTTATTTTTGGACCAAAATGTATTTTCGATGCTTCAACAAATTCTAACTAACCCACTGATGTCACATGGACTACTTTGATGATGTTTTTATTACCTTTCTGGACATGGACAGTATACAATACATACATTTTCAATGGAGGGACAGAAAGCTCTCGGACTAAATCTAAAATATCTTAAACTGTGTTCCAAAGTAGAACGGAGGTCTTACGGGTTTGGAACGACATGAGGGTGAGTCATTAATGACATAATTTTCATTTTTGGGTGAACTAACCCTTTAAGTGAAATTGTACGGGGGAAAACTTTTCACAGACACACACTAACCAGCCACTAGCTTCTGTCCATCAGAGTCTAAACACACAGAGCCTGAGGGAGTATAAAGGGCTCTTTCTGTCTCAGCTCAGGGCCAGAGCGGACCGAGAGCTCAGTCACTCAACATACAACCTGTGCTCTGTGCTCAACAAAGAACTCCCACAGAACACATTCCCTTAACCTGGGGAGTGAACTTTAACATGGGAAACAATCGAAAATTGTAAGTTTGAGAAGACTCCCTGAGGTAAAAATTTCTAGACAGCGGCAGGACTGTCATTCTGGAATTGTGAGCCGGTTATTTTCACTGTGGTCTACCATGGTGGGTACCAGAATGAATACTGGTTAAATATCGCTTCCATTTTAAGAGCGTCTACATCTGTAATGTCCACATTGTGCATGGTGGAAGCCAAAGGGGGGGACTGTTGCTAACTTTATTTGAGTAAATATACATAATTAGCCTACACAAGCTCTAAATAGCTGAGGTTCATAAATGCGCAGACCTTTGTTGTGATGCCATTAAGAATTTAAAAAGCCCATGCTAAATGTTTAAGAAATCAAAAAATGCTGGGTTGTTTCAACCCATGTTTGGGTCAAATATACACAATTTTTTAAATAAATTTTAAACCCAACAGTTGGGTTTGTCAAAATCTCCATTAATATAACCCCCTTTTCAAATCGTTCTTACACCCTTGATCTCAAACATACTTTACAGGTGGTAATGGCTCTCTTCTCATGTTTAGCAGTGGTTGGAAACTCACCTCAGGGCCCTCACAGTTATTCATATGTGGGTTGCAGATGTTAAATCTCACAGTAGTTCATTCACTCTTACTCAGGAATACCATTTTGTCTGGGCAAGCATTCTACACCTAATGAAGCATCAAGTCCATTCCTTCAGATGTATAGAACATTACTCCAGACTCAGTGGTGTTAAAACAGGGACCTTATGTTTGGTTGCATCTAATACATTTATGAATTAACTGTTTTCTGTTTGCCTCAGTTGCCAAGGTTAAAACTGAGACTTCGAATAGACACTTCTGTAACCATAACTTAATAAAAATAAAACATCTAGAATTTAAGGTTGGACAAAATTCTGAATTTTTGAACTGGTTCCCTTTCAATGTATGACTTTGGAATTTGAACTCAAATTGCCATGCTTTAAGCTCAGGAAAAAAGAAAAAGAAAAAAAAAATCAGTGTTCAATTGGAATGACAAGAAAAGGAATTTACTGAATTGCAATTCATAAAAAGGGGTTAGTGAAATCCGATGGCTCAGTGAGGCCTCTATTGAGAGCAAAGCCACCAAACCTCTCAAGATCCATAAAGGTAATAAAAACATTTTTAAAACAGTTCAACAGACAGACAGCTCATGAGTTCAGTGGTTCTATCTTAATATTATAAAGCGATGAGAATATTTTTTGTGCTTTTTGTACTTTTCAACAATATCTCGTGATGGCCAATTTCAAAACACTGCTTCATGAAGCTTCTGAGTTTTACGAATCTTTTGTTTCGAATTAGTGATTCGGATCTCCTATCAAACAGCTATACTGCTGAAATCATGTGACTTTGGCGCTCCGAACCGCTGATTCGATTCGTAAAGCTCTGAAGCAGCGTTTTGAAATCAGCCATCACTAGATATTGTGGAAAATTCATTATTTTGTTTTTTTGGTGCACAAAAAGTATTCTCGTCACATTATAATATTAAGGTAGAACCACTGAACTCACATGAACTTTTAAATATGTTTTTAGTACCTTTATGGACCTTCAGAGTTTCAGTGGCTTTGCTCTTAATAGAGGCCTCACTGAGCCATCGGATTTCATCAAAAATATCTTAATTTGTGTTACGAAGATGGTCTTATGGGTGTAGAACGACATGAGGGTGAGTAATTAATGAGAGAATTTTCATTTTTCTGTGAACTAACCCTTTAACATTAAAAAAGACTAATTACTAATTATGCCATTTATCCTCTGATATGCAGAACATTTACATCCTATTTGATGCGTCAAATTTGTGATTGAATTGGAATTCATAAGTCATTTCAGTTCTGAATGGCACACAACCATGTCAGACTTTTGGATCAGGCTGACAAATGCCATGCAACAGCAAACTTCCAAAACCATATGAAGAACATATGCTATGATACATAAACCCACTATATTTAAAAAGCAGTTTGGTTTTAGCAAAGAAAAACCACACCAGGTTTTACATAGCTGTGACTGCTACAACACCCCGGGGTTGTTGAGGAGCACCAAGGACGTATGGTGAGTGAGAAAAAAAAACTGTAAAAAGGTCAGTGAGTCCGTCGTTGGAGGTCAAACAAAATGATCCCAAATGGACCGCAGGAAGGGTGAGGTGAGCAGGAAGCACCCAGTGTCTTAGGACATGAGGTCCCAGGGAAAGTAGATGGGTGGTCTGGCACTGCAGGAGGGCATTCACAACCCCCGAAAGTAGCCGAAATGGACAAGCCCATGAAAGATCCATTCGTCAGGCTTTTTAGAACATGAAATACGATCTTGGCATCGATATGATCTGCCAGCGTCAGGGTGTCAGGGCCTTGGCATCACTTTCTAGAATTAGTCAAAAAAGACATCATATGAAAGATCAGATCATTTACTCTCCCATTACACACTTCAGTAAGGCCACAGTCCATCAACCTCATCTTTTCCCTGCTGTCACTCTCTCCACTGCTTACTCACACTTTTTAGAAATATATCCCATAAAGTTTAACAAGTGTATAATTTAAACACACAAAGGAAGAAGGCTCTTGAGTGCTCCTGCAAACTTTATGTTTTATTTATCCAAGCAGATAAAAGTGTGTCTGTCTCCAAGCGCTTATTTAAAGAACTTCCTCAGTAAACATTTAAGGGGACCACACATTGTCTACCCATCTGGCTCAGGGTAATGGAAATGCATTTACATTTCTTGAGAAGTCTTCACAAGTAGCCTAACCTAACCTAAAATCCCAACATTAATTTAAGTTGTTTCTTTAAAGGTTATTATATACTCTTGTCATGACCATAAACATTTGTGGGAATGTAGAGACTTTAATATAACTTGAATTATATTAAATTTATATTAAATTACATTATAAATAAAATATAACCAACACTCATAATCATCTGTCAGCATGCTTATAAGTTTTTTTAAAGTATAGTCAAGTTCTACAACACCGGACTACCCAGGCCTGGAGATTTATTAACATAATTTTGTAATAACAAAAAATATAGATCAAGTATGACAATTACTGCATGGGAGTCTTATATCTTCAGGATTTTTCAACACTCTCACAGCTTAATGTACACAACACATTCCTCTCCAGCCCTTACAAATGAAGAAGTGCCTCATATACACTCCCCTGAGCCAAGACAGAACCTCTCCCTCTTTGTGTTTAATACATTACCAGATATATAGATAGATAGACAGACAGACAGACAGACAGACAGACTGGTCGAACACTGGAACGGCAGACAGATAGATAGACAGACAGACAGGTCAAACACTGGAACGACAGACAGACAGACAGACAGGTCAAACACTGGAATTACAAACAGACAGACAGATTGGTGTCAAACACTGGAACAACAGACAGACAGACAGACAGATAAATAGGTGGACAGATTGGTGTCGAACACTGGAACGACAGACAGACAAGCATATTGGTGTCGAACATTGGAATGACAGACAGACAGACAGATAGACAGACAGACAGACAGACAGACAGATTGGTGTCAAACACTGTAACAACAGACATACAGACAGACAGACAGATTGGTGTTGAACACTGGATCAACAGACAGGCAAACAGATAGACAGACAGACTGGTCAAACACTGGAATAACAGACAGACTGACAGATAGATAGATAGACAGACAGACAGGCTGGTCAAACACTGGAATGACAGACAAACAGATAGACAGACATATTGGTGTGGAACACTGGAACGACAGACAGACAGACTGGTCAAAGACTGGAATGACAGACAGACAGATAGACAGACAGATTGGTGTCGAACACTGGAATGACAGACAGATAGACAGACAGATTGGTGTGGAACACTGGAACGACAGACAGACAGACTGGTCAAAGACTGGAATGACAGACAGACAGATAGACAGACAGATTGATGTCGAACACTGGAATGACAGACAGATAGACAGACAGATTGATAGACAGACAGACAGACAGATTTGTATCGAACACTGGAACGACAGACAGATAGACAGACAGATTGATAGACAGATAGACTGGTTGAACACTGGAGTGACAGACAGACAGATTGGTTTTGAACACTGAATGACAGACAGATAGACAGACAGATTGATAGACAGACAGACAGACAGAGAGACTGGTTGAACGCTGGAACGACAGACAGATAGACAGATTGGTAAAACAACTGGAACAACAGACAGACAGACAGATTGGTAAAACAACTGGAACGACAGACAGACAGACAGACAGATAGACTGACTGGTGTTGAACACTGGAACGACAGACAGACAGACAGACTAGTCAAACACTGGAATGACAGACAGACAGATTGGTGTCAAACACTGGAAAGACAGACAGACAGACAGACTAGTCAAACACTGGAATGACAAACAGATTTGTGTCAAACACTGTAACAACAGACAGACAGACAGACAGACAGACAGATTGGTGTTGAACACTGGATCAACAGACAGGCAAACAGATAGACAGACAGACTGGTCAAACACTGGAATAACAGACAGACTGACAGATAGATAGATAGACAGACAGACAGACAGACTGGTCAAACACTGGAATGACAGACAAACAGATAGACAGACAGATTGGTGTCGAACACTGGAATGACAAACAGATAGACAGACAGATTGGTGTCGAACACTGGAATGACAGACAGATAGACAGACAGATTGGTGTGGAACACTGGAACGACAGACAGACAGACTGGTCAAAGACTGGAATGACAGACAGACAGATAGACAGACAGATTGGTGTCGAACACTGGAATGACAGACAGATAGACAGACAGATTGATAGACAGACAGACAGATTTGTATCGAACACTGGAATGACAGACAGATAGACAGATTGATAGACAGAGAGACAGATTTGTATCGAACACTGGAACGACAGACAGATAGACAGACAGATTGATAGACAGACAGACAGACAGACTGGTTGAATATTGGAGCGACAGACAGACAGACAGATTGGTAAAACAACTGGAATGACAGATAGACAGACAGACAGATTGGTTTTGAACACTGGAACGACAGACAGACAGATAGACAGACAGATTGGTGTTGAACACTGGAGCGACAGACAGATAGACAGACAGATTGATAGACAGACAGATTTGTATCGAACACTGGAATGACAGACAGATAGACAGACAGATTGATAGACAGACAGACAGATTTGTATTGAACACTGGAATGACAGACAGATAGTCAGACAGATTGATAGACAGACAGACAGACAGAGAGACTGGTTGAACGCTGGAACGACAGACAGACAGACTGGTAAAACAACTGGAACAATAGACAGACAGACAGACAGACTGGTTGAATATTGGAGCGACAGACAGACAGACAGACAGATTGGTAAAACAACTGGAATGACAGATAGACAGACAGACAGATTGGTTTTGAACACTGGAACGACAGACAGACAGATAGACAGACAGATTGGTGTTGAACACTGGAGCGACAGACAGATAGACAGACAGATTGATAGACAGACAGATTTGTATCGAACACTGGAATGACAGACAGATAGACAGACAGATTGATAGACAGACAGACATACAGACAGATTTGTATTGAACACTGGAACGACAGACAGATAGTCAGACAGATTGATAGACAGACAGACAGACAGACAGAGAGACTGGTTGAACGCTGGAACGACAGACAGACAGACTGGTAAAACAACTGGAACAATAGACAGACAGACAGACAGACTGGTTGAATATTGGAGCGACAGACAGACAGACAGACAGATTGGTAAAACAACTGGAATGACAGATAGACAGACAGACAGATTGGTTTTGAACACTGGAACGACAGACAGACAGATAGACAGACAGATTGGTGTTGAACACTGGAGCGACAGACAGATAGACAGACAGATTGATAGACAGACAGATTTGTATCGAACACTGGAATGACAGACAGATAGACAGACAGATTGATAGACAGACAGACATACAGACAGATTTGTATTGAACACTGGAACGACAGACAGATAGTCAGACAGATTGATAGACAGACAGACAGACAGACAGAGAGACTGGTTGAACGCTGGAACGACAGACAGACAGACTGGTAAAACAACTGGAACAATAGACAGACAGACAGACAGACAGATTGGTAAAACAACTGGAACGACAGACAGACAGACAGACAGATAGACTGATTGGTGTTGAACACTGGAACAACAGACAGATGGACAGACAGACAGATTGGTGTCAAACACTGGAACGACAGACAGACAGACTGACTAGTCAAACACTGGAATGACAGACAGACAGATAGACAGACAGATTGGTGTCAAACACTGGAAAGACAGACAGACAGACAGACTAGTCAAACACTGGAATGACAAACAGACAGACAGATTTGTGTCAAACACTGGAACAACAGACAGACAGACAGATTGGTGTTGAACACTGGAACAACAGACAGACAGACAGATTGGTGTCAAACACTGGAACGACAGACAGACAGACAGACAGATTGGTGTTGAACACTGGAACAACAGACAGACAGACAGATTGGTGTCAAACACTGGAACAACAGACAGACAGACAGATTGGTGTTGAACACTGGAACAACAGACAGACAGACAGATTGGTGTCAAACACTGGAACGACAGACAGACAGACAGACAGACAGATTGGTGTTGAACACTGGAACAACAGACAGACAGACAGATTGGTGTTGAACACTGGAACAACAGACAGACAGACAGATTGGTGTCAAACACTGGAACAACAGACAGACAGACAGATTGGTGTCAAACACTGGAATGACAAACAGACAGACAGATTTGTGTCAAACACTGGAACAACAGACAGACAGACAGACAGACAGATTGGTGTCAAACACTGGAACAACAGACAGACAGACAGATTGTTGTCAAACACTGGAACAACAGACAGACAGACAGATTGGTGTCGAACACTGGAACAACAGACAGACAGACAGACAGATTGTTGTCAAACACTGGAACAACAGACAGACAGACAGATTGGTGTCGAACACTGGAACAACAGACAGGCAGACAGATTGGTGTCAAACACTGGAATGACAGACAGACAGATAGACAGACAGACAGATTGGTGTCAAACACTGGAACAACAGACAGACAGACAGACAGACAGACAGACAGATTGGTGTCAAACACTGGAACGACAGACAGACAGACTAGTCAAACACTGGAATGACAGACAGACAGATAGACAGACAGATTGGTGTCAAACACTGGAACGACAGACAGACAGACGGACAGACAGACAGACAGACAGACTGGTGTCGAACACTGGATCAACAGACAGACAAACAGATTGGTGTCGAACACTGGAACAACAGACAGATAGACAGATTGGTGTTGAACACTGGATCAACAGACAGACACATTGGTTTTGAAAACTGGAATGACAGATAGACAGACAGACAGACAGACAAACAAATAACAGACAGACAGACAGACAGACAAGCAGACAGACAGACAGACAGACTGGTGTCGAACACTGGATCAACAGACAGACAAACAGATAGACAGACAGACAGACAGACAGATTGGTGTCGAACACTGGATCAACAGACAGACAGACAGATTTGTGTCAAACACTGGAACAACAGACAGACAGACAGATTTGTGTCAAACACTGGAACAACAGACAGACAGACAGATTGGTGTCAAACACTGGATCAACAGACAGACACATTGGTTTAGAAAACTGGAATGACAGACAGACAGATAGACTGATTGGTGTTGAACACTGGAACAACAGACAGATGGACAGACAGACAGATTGGTGTCAAACACTGGAACGACAGACAGACAGACTGACTAGTCAAACACTGGAATGACAGACAGACAGATAGACAGACAGATTGGTGTCAAACACTGGAAAGACAGACAGACAGACAGACTAGTCAAACACTGGAATGACAAACAGACAGACAGATTTGTGTCAAACACTGGAACAACAGACAGACAGACAGATTGGTGTTGAACACTGGAACAACAGACAGACAGACAGATTGGTGTCAAACACTGGAACGACAGACAGACAGACAGACAGATTGGTGTTGAACACTGGAACAACAGACAGACAGACAGATTGGTGTCAAACACTGGAACAACAGACAGACAGACAGATTGGTGTTGAACACTGGAACAACAGACAGACAGACAGATTGGTGTCAAACACTGGAACGACAGACAGACAGACAGACAGACAGATTGGTGTTGAACACTGGAACAACAGACAGACAGACAGATTGGTGTTGAACACTGGAACAACAGACAGACAGACAGATTGGTGTCAAACACTGGAACAACAGACAGACAGACAGATTGGTGTCAAACACTGGAATGACAAACAGACAGACAGATTTGTGTCAAACACTGGAACAACAGACAGACAGACAGACAGACAGATTGGTGTCAAACACTGGAACAACAGACAGACAGACAGATTGTTGTCAAACACTGGAACAACAGACAGACAGACAGATTGGTGTCGAACACTGGAACAACAGACAGACAGACAGACAGATTGTTGTCAAACACTGGAACAACAGACAGACAGACAGATTGGTGTCGAACACTGGAACAACAGACAGGCAGACAGATTGGTGTCAAACACTGGAATGACAGACAGACAGATAGACAGACAGACAGATTGGTGTCAAACACTGGAACAACAGACAGACAGACAGACAGACAGACAGACAGATTGGTGTCAAACACTGGAACGACAGACAGACAGACTAGTCAAACACTGGAATGACAGACAGACAGATAGACAGACAGATTGGTGTCAAACACTGGAACGACAGACAGACAGACGGACAGACAGACAGACAGACAGACTGGTGTCGAACACTGGATCAACAGACAGACAAACAGATTGGTGTCGAACACTGGAACAACAGACAGATAGACAGATTGGTGTTGAACACTGGATCAACAGACAGACACATTGGTTTTGAAAACTGGAATGACAGATAGACAGACAGACAGACAGACAAACAAATAACAGACAGACAGACAGACAGACAAGCAGACAGACAGACAGACAGACTGGTGTCGAACACTGGATCAACAGACAGACAAACAGATAGACAGACAGACAGACAGACAGATTGGTGTCGAACACTGGATCAACAGACAGACAGACAGATTTGTGTCAAACACTGGAACAACAGACAGACAGACAGATTTGTGTCAAACACTGGAACAACAGACAGACAGACAGATTGGTGTCAAACACTGGATCAACAGACAGACACATTGGTTTAGAAAACTGGAATGACAGATAGACAGACAGACAGACAGACAGACAGACTGGTGTCGAACACTGGATCAACAGACAGACAAACAGACTGGTGTCGAACACTGGAACAACAGACAGACAGACAGATTGGTGTCGAACACTGGATCAACAGACAGACACATTGATTTTGAAAACTGGAATGACAGATAGACAGACAGACAGACAAACAGACAGACAGACAGACAGACAGACAGACAGACAAACAGACAGACAGACAGACAGACAGACAGACTGGTGTCGAACACTGGATCAACAGACAGACAAACAGATAGACAGACAGACAGATTGGTGTCGAACACTGGATCAACAGACAGACAGACAGATTTGTGTCAAACACTGGAACAACAGACAGACAGACAGATTTGTGTCAAACACTGGAACAACAGACAGACAGACAGATTTGTGTCAAACACTAGAACAACAGACAGACAGACAGATTGGTGTCGAACACTGGATCAACAGACAGACACATTGGTTTAGAAAACTGGAATGACAGATAGACAGACAGACAGACAGACAGATTGGTGTCGAACACTGGATCAACAGACAGACAAACAGATAAACAGACAGACAGACAGACAGACAGACTGGTGTCGAACACTGGATCAACAGACAGACAAACAGATAGACAGACAGACAGACAGACAGACAGATTTGTGTTGAACACTGGTATAACAGACAGACAGACTGGTCAAACACTGGAACAACAGACTGGTGTTGAACACTTGAACAACAGACAGATTGGTCTAACACCAGACAGACAGATGTAAAGATGTCTTGATGGATTAATTTCATGCTATCTTTAATTAATTTCTTAATTAATTTCTTTTTGATATCCAGTTTCTGGAGGTTGCATCTAACCCAGTTCTTTCTCAGCATCCACATACCAAAAAGTCAAGTTCCGCCACTGGGCATGATGTTTAGTTGGCATGGCTGTGCCAATTATTTCATGCTCTCTGATGCTGTCAAATGCAATAACATAATCATCTGAAGAGAACGCTGCATGAAGTCTGAGGTTAAAATTTAGCTTAATATAATTACAGCTCATTGATTAGGAAGTCAAATGATGTGGGAGACTGACTCATAAAACTCATAGCCAGAAGACATTCATAAATTAATCAAAGTCCTTAAGCCTTTTTTAATTCCCATTATACAGTAGTATTAAAGGGTTAGTTCACCCAAAAATGAAAATAATGTTATTTATTACTCACTCTTATGTCGTTCTACACCCCTAAGACCTTCGTTCCTCTTTGGAACACAAATTAAGATTTTGCTGATGAAATCCGATGGCTCAGTGAGACCTCCATAGACAGCAATCCAAACTCTCAAGGTTCATAAAGGTACTAAAAACATATTTGAAACGGTTCATGTGAGTTCAATGGATCTATCTTAATATTATAAAGCGACAAAAGTACTTTTTGTGTGCCAAAAAAACGAAATAACTTTTCAACAAAATCTAAATGGGCCGATTGCTTTATGAAGCTTCTGAGCTTTATGAATCTTTTGTTTCGAATTAGTGATTCGGATCTCCTATCAAAAGGCTAAACTGCTGAAATCACGTGACTTTGGCACTCCGATCCACTGATTCGAAAAGCTCTGAAGCAGTGTTTTGAAATCGGCCCATATAGATATTGTTGAAAAGTCTTTATTTTGTATTTTGGGCGTACAAAAAGTATTCTTGTCACATTATAATATTAAGATAGAACCACTGAACCCACATGAACTTTTTAAAATATGTTTTAGTACCTTAATGGACCTTGAGAGTTTGAATGGCATTGCTGGCAATGTAGGCCTCACTGAGCCATCAGATTTCATCAAAAAAATCTTAATTTGTGTTACGAAGATGAGTCTTACGGGTGTGGAACGACATGAGGGTGAGTAATAAATGACATTATTTTAATTTTTGGGTGAACTAACCCTTTAAATCAACTTCAGTGAACACCTTCTCTATATCTGTAGTATTTCTGTTAAACTTCATTCTTTAACACTGTTAAAAACACATAGGTGTGGTCTGTCACCCTTCTCCCTATGCATAACAAAACAACTCTGAATTTATCTGACCACTCCAACAGCTAATTATTTTCCAGTCTTGATAAACTCAGCTTGACTGAAAATTTTGGCAGCATCTGGAGGGTAAAACAACAGCTCACTGATACAGGAAACATCTGATTAAACACATCAGGAGCTCCAGACTGATTCAACAAAGCACTCCGACACACCAGGAGATATTTGCCCAGCCTCGGATACAGAGGCAGTGATGCACATGGTTCCAACTTGCTGATGTTACTGAGCATTTGCTTGAGAGTGATTCCAAGAAAAACCTAAGGAACATCACAAAAGCGACCTCTTTAATGTCTCAGTTGTTTCAGCATAGACCAAATCTCCTGCTTCTCAGAGGTTTTTATTTTTTTTCTGAGGAAAAAAACAGTTAGTTCACACAACAACATCTCAAACTGTGCTCAGATTGACCAAGAAACTAAAGACTGTAATTAAAATTAAGAGAGATTTCATTATGAACTTGACTATTTCTCATCAGATTCTTTCAAAACCATATGATCTGGGTTATACACCCTGAATTCATCTTATAGCCCTGCACATTTGTGTCAACAATCTTTTCACTTGGTTTACATTTAATATATCTTAAGAAACTTTAGGAGAAACATCTAAGAGTTGATACTTATACAATATGTAACAACCTAAAACTCTTGACATATAAAAGAAAAACCACTAAGCAGTATTTTGTCTATGCCCTCAACAGCCTAAGACAGTTTACAAGTTTTAACAGGTTTTTGGAGGTTTTAGAGGAGTTTCAGGTACTTCTCAGCTGGTCAGCTGGGTGACCATCTAGACCAATTTAAACCAACTAAGAACAGCAAACCAGGCTAGACTGTTTTAAGCAGATTTTCAGCAGGTTTTGTAGCCCAGTGCCATAGAACAACCTTTCTAATTCCTTCAAGAACCATTTATACTCTTGTTCTTTAGAAACAAATCTATGTTCTAGAGCTTTATAGAACCCAGAAATAAATATGCTGATCTGAAGAACCGAAAATCAACATTACTTCAACACTGAACTGACTTCAGCTGAATAATAACACTATTGTCTTTTTATATTTTTTTCCTGTTTATCATGGTAAAGGTGCTTTGAAACAATCTGTATTTTATAAAGTGCTATATAAATAAGGATGACTTTTCATGGCTTGACTAAAATACATCATCAAGAACTTTTCATATTTCTAGAACCATGCCAATTCAAAAAGCATCCCTAAACAGCTAATAAATGTTCTTGAAAAATGGTTCCTTTTTGATTAAATGATAACAGAAAGGGCAGAATCATGTCTGAAGACTAAAGTTTTGAAGCTTTCAAAGTCTTGAATACTTACTTGTTGGTGAAACAAAGGTTAAATCTGTGTAGTGGCATTTTATATATTTATTTATGTATATATAAATAAATTATGTCCTGCCTTCAGTATAAAGGATGTGAAGACAACAGTGTAATGACATCTTTCCTCTCAAAGTCACTAAAATAAAACCAAATCTCAAATTTGATCACTGGGTGGCTGTAATCACGGCCTCTTAAATTACTATCCCTTTCTAGAACTGTTTCCACGATTGCATGCTAAGTGTTTTCTTTAATTACAAATGCTTATGCAAAGAAAAATCTTTTGCAAAGATAGAATTAAAACATTTGATGGTTCATTACTGAACAGTAGCAGAGACACTGTAGGAGGAAGCGGACCACTCATAGTAAAATGTATGCGGAAAAAATCATAACATTCAATATACTGGCTGTAGCAATGGAAGTCCCGCCTGTCAGTTTAAAAGAGCCGACTTTCCATAAAGGGACTTTGGCGTTAGTGACCTAAGCGCTGTGACCCATGGCAATCTAAGTCCCGCTCTCTTAGTCTAACTGCATTGCCTGTCTTGGCTCTGTTCAGACCTGCACTGCCTCCCCCTCCCCTCTCTTCCTCTCCCAGCAGCCTGATCTCTGCCCTATCCCAGTCATGCCCCACCCGCTGCAGGCCACTTCCAGCCCCAGCCGACTCCTTGATTTAGTGCACTGCCAAACATAGTCAGACATTTAACCACTAAGATTATAGTTCCTGCAGGTGCAGTGTCAATTGTGCATCAATTTCAAAACCTACGCAAATGAATTAGTATTAATTTTAGTATATAATTAGTCTATGATTAGTGCAACAAACCCCAAATGCAACAAGCCCCATAAGTTAGAAAACTAATTGTAAAGTTATTAAAGAGATATATCGCCACTCTTTTCAATATAAATTTGGTGCAAATGAATATCATAAAGGGTTATTTATTTGACTAAACCAGTATATGGCACCTAGCAACCATCCAGAACACCCTAGCAACCACCTAGAAATGGCCAAGTAATCACATGGCAACTGCATTGGGTCAGCATTTTTTTCAGAAAAAGTAGTACATAAGTACATTCAGTGCATCAATATAATATTTATTTATGCCATATTATATTTCCAATATTACATTATTTTCTTAGTATTTATATTTTAGTGTCTTTATATTGAAAACTGTAAATGTACTGTATAAAATTCAGGACAAAATTACATTAAAACCTTACATCTGAAAGAAAACAATATACTAATAGTTTAGTGTCTGAACTTTGTCTAACATAGGCTACTCACAATCATCAAAATTCAACTAAATATATAACAGAATAAACATAATATCTGATGCACAGGGGCTAAAGATTCCCACCCAAAACCATTTTGCAAGGCAGACTATAAATGTACAGTTCTGTAGGTAGCCTCATATTTATGTTTGATGCTGTAATCAGTAATTGGTGTCCATGGGGATGTCAGACCAGCTGAGTTCTAATAAATATTTTATATAATTAATCACAGAGGAACTTGAGTTATTATGCTGATACAACCCAATTTTGACAGACATTTTCTCACCAAAATGATGTGAAAGCCTATGAAAGTGCATATGATGGTAGCCTACTTAAGATATTACAGAATTGGGCTCAGCTTTAAATGAAAAAAAAGTATTTGCATGATTTTAAACTGAAGAATGGATTATGGTCATGTGATATGCATGCAGACAGTCATGACTCTTAACATTTTCACTTCTCTGTAAAGGTAATGAGTGGTTTGGAGAGTAAAAAAGGAAAAAGGGGAAAGATAATATTCACATCCCTCATCCAAACACACCCCTCGTGAAAGAAAATGTCTCCATTGAAGTAATCACAACATTCCAACAGCTTCAAATACAGGGGGAGTAGCCCCTCAAAACATAACTTTCTGACATTTTCATCACTAAAGGGCTTTAGCAACAAGTATGGCAGTTTAAACAGCGAGGAGGCAGACCCTCATCTTTCAAAAGACTTGAACCACTAGCATGTCTATGCTTGTCAGTTTCAAGTGTAAAAGCTTACACTGTGCAGATGCTTCAAAATCCCTTAGGGCTGTTCCTCAGTGTACTGTATACATTTATGATGGTTATATGTTTTAACTGCAGTGAAATAAAACCTATAAGTCACTAAGTAAGTATGGATGTAGTGTAAACACGAGCTAGGTTGAGCTAGCAACATTTAAGTTACAGTTCAGCTAAATGCAAATGGGCAAGTTTCACTGGCTGTCATCTTGACTCTTTTTCTTTCAAAATGCTGTTGCATGACATTGAAACTCACACTAGTGTAATGGAGGCCAGCTAGTAAGAGCTGTGCAGGTAAATCTCACTCTTCTGGCCTCAAGAGGTGTAGCGACTGACGTTAGAGATTGCGGTCTTTAGCGCCCTTGTTAGGGTGCCCGTCTCCCATCCCGAAAACGGTGGTTAGAATCCCGCTCGGAGTGGTTCGAATAGATCCGGAGGGGTAACATTTGTGCCGTGACCCAGATGGGAGTGAGGTTTAGGGGTATGAGTGTAACAGAGGCCAGCTAGTAAGAGCTGTGCAGGTAAACCTCACTCCATTGGCCACCAGAGAACCACTAACGACTGATGGTAGATACCACGGTCTTTAGCGTCCTTGCTAACACGCCCACCTCCTTAAATCTGCTTATCTTGCAAGGCATAGAACAGAACTCCCAATTTCCACAGGTGGACAGGTGGTCCAAGAATTTCAAGATTGTCTGCCCACTCAGCAATGAAGACATTTTCAGGAAGGAAAAAAGAGAAAGAAATCATGTGTGCAACATCAAAGTGATCATTTATGGTCTAACCAGGTTGAAGGAGGAGACCGCTATAGTGGTTATGGTGAACGTGTTCATGGCCATGTGGTCCATGCTGCTCTGCGGGGTGGGGCGCAGCATCACCGAGATAATTGCTAGCTGGGATAATGCTGCCTGGTAGGGCCTATGCATTGGGCGAGGTACATGAAACGTAGATCAAAAGAAAATATACAGCTAGACTGCTCAGCAAATCGCTTATTAGTGGGGCTCAAGAGCCAAAATAGCATGTTCTCCGCATGCATGAACATTGTGGTCACCTTGAAGCTTTATGCACTGCTAAGTTGAGTAATAAATGACGTCGCTATAGCAGTTAGCTGTAGTTAGGGTTTGGCATTGAAGGGTATTCCTTAATTGTTAATAATTCAGCCTTGTCTAATTCTAAATCTAACAAGGCCCTTCTTTGTTGTGGAAATTTAACCTCATTCAGACTTTTTATGTACATTAAATTATGTACATCACTTCTAGTCTATAAGCATTCTGAGTATAACCACAAAATGACTCCACAAAATGAAAACTGCAAAGTCCTCATGGCTAGAGTACAACACCGGGTACCTCCCAGGCCAAAAGGACATGGTTTGATTTGTGAATCTCCAATTTTTCTGAAATGTGGAGTGCACTGCCTCACATTCCTTCTTAAAAAACTCAACTCATATCCTCCACAAGGGGACTTCGAAACATGAGAATGAGGTCAGCCATTTAACACATCAAGTAACGTCTGCATGAAGCAAGCCTTTTCTGAAAACATCCCAAATGATTCTAATCTGATATTTCATGTTGATGCAGGGCTCGTTTTGAGCCTGGCTGATCTGTCAAAACAGTTCTATGATAAATTTAGTCAAAGTCACACAGTTCAAAGCTCTTGTGATCAAGGAAATGATGCCGCAGAGCTTATAACTCCCATAACTGATGGCATATGAAGAGGGGGGGGGGGGGGGGATCTTTCCTCCCCAGGATCTTTCCTACACTTTAAAAAGTTTTAACTAATGTTTTAATTCATTCATCACTCAATTACATTGTGTTTTGGGCCAATTAAATTGAGTTAAATGATTAAACTGAGGGGCTTAAATTTAGGGCTAAATAAATTGAGTTGGTCCAACTTAATGAAATTGACTTTTGGGCCAATTAGACTGAGTTTTGGGCCATATCAACTGAGTTGGTCAAACTCAGTACAATTTAGTTTTGAGCTAAATAAATTGAGTTGGTCCAACTCAGTGAAATTGACTTTTGGGCCAATTAGATTGAGTTGGTTCAACTCAATGAAAGTAAGTTTTGGGCTAAATAAATTGAGTTGGTCCAACTCAATGAAATTGACTTTTGGGCCAATTAGACTGAGTTTTGGGCCATATCAACTGAGTTGGTCAAACTCAGTACAATTTAGTTTTGAGCTAAATAAATTGAGTTGGTCCAACTCAGTGAAATTGACTTTTGGGCCAATTAGATTGAGTTGGTTCAACTCAATGAAAGTAAGTTTTGGGCTAAATAAATTGAGTTGGTCCAACTCAATGAAATTGACTTTTGGGCCAATTAGACTGAGTTTTGGGCCATATCAACTGAGTTGGTCAAACTCAGTACAATTTAGTTTTGAGCTAAATAAATTGAGTTGGTCCAACTCAGTGAAATTGACTTTTGGGCCAATTAGATTGAGTTGGTTCAACTCAATGAAAGTAAGTTTTGGGATAAATAAATTGAGTTGGTCCAACTCAATGAAATTGACTTTTGGGCCAATTAGACTGAGTTTTGGGCCATATCAACTGAGTTGGTCAAACTCAGTACAATTTAGTTTTGAGCTAAATAAATTGAGTTGGTCCAACTCAATGAAATTGACTTTTGGGCCAATTAGACTGAGTTGGTTCAACTCAATGAAAGTAAGTTTTGGGCTAAATAAATTGAGTTGGCCCAACTCAATTAAATTGAATTTTGGGCCAAGTAAATTGAAATAGCTTACTCACCCGTAGATGTTATCACCATTACGACGACAATCACAAGAAATGAATCCAAAATACACCCCCGACTTTGCAGATGACGTGCAGATCCAGACCACAAACCTGAAAACAAATCAAAACATGTACTTGAAAATAGTGTTAAAAAATATTTTAAATAATGAAACTAAATAATAGTGTCATCTATTTCACGTTAGTTTGCTGCTGTTAACGTTATGTTACAGACGAGACTCTGCTTGATGATTACTAACTTACATTAAAGAGGCAGCAAAACATACAAACACACAAGAACTTAACTTACTCACCAGTTAATGTTATCACTGTTATGACGGCGATCTGACCGACAGTCAGGAAAAAGGCACCAAAACCATTCCGACGTGAAAAATGACACGATGAATCATGTTAGTTTGCCGTCAACATTATAAGTGAAAAAAACTGGAAATGTTTGTTTTACATAAAATAGAAATAATATAGGCCTACTAACCTTTTTGGTGAGTTACCCATACATCTTTTGTCCATTAGTCGCCACTTCCACCATACAGTTTAAATAAACAAATCTCTCTTGCCATTGGTCAGTTTTTTGCTTACAGTAAAAGTATTTACAGTAGACATTGCTTTCTAATCTTAAACATTACAATACAATTATTTAAAAAATTGGAGCAAAGTCACTGTCTGAAAACACTGGAGCACTGGTATTTTGTACATGCTTTAAAAAAAATGGAACACAGCTTAAAAAATAATCCTTATTTTTATGACCATTTGCAAATTTGTCTTTCAAAATGGAAAATCTGTCTGGTTCACATTCTGTCACAAGCCTCAGTGTCTTTTGTCATATCAAAACCAGAGAAAACATCATAAAGGCTAGGTTGTTCCTATTGTATTAGACTCACATCTGTATGGCACATTGCTCAGGAATCTGGCTTGTGCTGATATCACCATCATATGGACTTGATTTTCTGTTGTTCTGGGACTAATTAAAGAAGTGATAACTTGAATCCGCTCCACTGGCGCAGTGTTTCATCTGTCGTAATTACACTATGTGTCAAAAGCATGTTGTTTAGACATTGGCAGGTGCCGAAAGCCCTTTTGGAGAGAAAGTTCAAGAAACAGACAGAGAGAGGGGGTTACAGAAAGATGGAGAATTAGGAGAGATCTGAAAGAGGTGGTTTAGATGACAACAGCACAGTGGATCTGTTTTCTTGATGCATGCTTGTACCCATTGATATAAAGAATTACTCCTTCCTCTGTAAATCTTTACTTTCACTTTTAGAGACAGCAAAGGGAAGCAATTGAGTCTCACTGTCAATGTGATTTAAACGTGCTGTTAGCAATTAAAGTCATTTTGCTAACTTCTGCCATTTTGCTAACTACAACCACACACTTTCAAGAAAGACATATCAATGCTTTTTCCTTAATTAAATTAGTCAATA
Source organism: Megalobrama amblycephala (assembly GCF_018812025.1). Taxonomy (NCBI): domain Eukaryota; kingdom Metazoa; phylum Chordata; class Actinopteri; order Cypriniformes; family Xenocyprididae; genus Megalobrama; species Megalobrama amblycephala. The sequence continues at coordinate 15,987,309 of NC_063065.1, forward strand.
ACTTTAATTTACACCACACGTGAACTATAATTTGCAATTTGCTATTCCAGTAGTTATTTTTTAGGGGCAGAGACATTTTAGAGAGAATTTAATTGGACAAAAACACCTGTGAGTGCAAAAGGAATCATCAATATTTTTGTTTAGTTTTCCCAAAATAGACTACATTTTAAATGCACATATCTGCTACAAAACAATTTTGCATACTTTTAGGAGCTAGCATCAAACGCATGGACTAAAAGCCACAAAATTCCAAATTTGATGCAAGTTCTGTCAAAAGCAAGACAGCATGCATATGCACTTCTTTGAGAATGTTCTAAGAGGTTCTTCACTTCTGTGCAGGATAACTGTTTATAAGCATCTTAAAATAACTGTATAAAAAATAAGCTGTGATGCCTTTGCTTCCCTTTATGTATTATGAGGAATTCATGAAAATGAGAAAAACACATACATTCCCAAAGAGAATAAACAGGAAATTTGGGATTGTTTATCTGTTTATTTACTTTCATGTGGACATAGGACCCTGGCTGCTTCTGAACATTTGGGATTAAGAATTCTTTGCCCATAGCAAGGACAGCAGGCTTGTTTTAGAGCTGTCACATAAATTACAGCTAGAGGAATGTGGTGTCTTTGCTTGTGTTGATCCAGAAAGCACTTTTACTGCAGACAGGCCTGCTATACTGATCTCTAACTCCCCCCCATCCCTCACCCAAATTAATGTTTGTTACTAGCAAACAACTCAGACTTGCTCTGCTGCCCATGGCACATTGCAGTGCGTCTGTTTGTAAAGCTCAACCCTGGATGTTCAAATACGAAGCTCACTAACAAACGCTTTCCTGATTTCAGTGGTCATCACATTTCAGGTACACTGGTACAGTTCAATCTTGGCTTTAAACTCTTTTATGGTTTATGTTCTGAATGGGTTTGTTTTAATATAGTCATCTCTAATTTAGCTCATTAGAAAAATGTATATTCAATGACAATCAACTGTATTTTTTCCGTTAAGAAAATACTAAATAAATAGACTGCATGCACTGTAAAAAAAAAAAAAAAAAAAAAAAAAAAATCATGATTTGTTATCACAATATTTTTTCTTTTTTTCAAATAAACTTAGATAATTAATGTTGTTCAGATAACATAATATTTTGAGTTTCTGTTAATTAAACCAATCACCTTCATTGTATTAATTCAATTTTTTAATTTCAATGAACTCAAAATTTTAAGGCAACCAGGTAACTTGCTTTTTTAAGTTAAACCAATGATTCTTTTTTACAGTGTGGTGGTTTATCTGTCAAAATTAATTTGTAACACCACATGAGCTTTAAAGGTGCCCTAGATTCAAAAATTGAATTTATCTTGGCATAGTTGAATAACAAGAGTTCAGTACATGGAAAAGACATACAGTGAGTCTCAAACACCATTGTTTCCTCCTTCTTATATAAATATCATTTGTTTAAAAGACCTCCGAAGAACAGGCGAATATCAACATAACGCCGACTGTTACGTAACAGTCGGGGTGTACGCCCCCAATATTTGCATATGCCAGCCCATGTTCCCAATATTATGAAAGGCATTAGACAAGGGCAGAACATCTGGATCTGTGCAGAGCTGAATCATCAGACTAGGTAAGCAAGCAAGGACAATAGCAAAAAATGGCAGATGGAGCAATAATAACTGACATGACCCATGATAACATGATATTTTTAGTGATATTTGTAAATTGTCTTTCTAAATGTTTCGTTAGCATGTTGCTAATGTACTGTTAAATGTGGTTAAAGTTACCATCGTTTCTTACTGTATTCACGGAGACAAGAGCCGTCACTATTTTCATTTTTAAACACTTGCAGTCTGTATAATTCATAAACACAACTTCATTCTTTATAAATCTCTCCAACAGTGTAGCATTAGCCGTTAGCCACGGAGCACTATCAAACTCATTCACAACCAAATGTAAACATCAAAATAAATACTGTACTTACGCGATTAGACATGCTGCATGACGAACACTCTGTAAAGATCCATTTTGAGGGTTATATTAGCTGTTTGAACTTTTTTTATGTTGTTTAAGGCAAGCACGAGCTCCGTGGGCGGGGAGCGTCAGCATTTAAAGGGCCACACACTCTGAATCGGCTCATTTATAATGATGACCCAAAATAGGCAGTTAAAAAAATGAATTAAAAAAAAATCTATGGGGTATTTTGAGCTGAAACTTCACAGACACATTCAGGGGACACCTTACACTTATATTACATCTTTTAAAAAAAAGTTCTAGGGCACATTTAAATGAGCTGCGAAAAAAAATAAAAAAATAAATTAAGAGATAAAACACAAATAGAGAGAGACTATTACCTGCAAAAATGAATTTGTAATGCTGTAGGACCATTTAAATAAGCTTTACATATATACATAAAGCTCATATAATATAGAATTTGACCTCCTGAGGTTGATGATCAACACTTTCTGAAAGTTAAGCACCTCTTTACTGAATAAATAACTGGAAAAAATCATCTGCAACACCACAGGACCATTTAAATGAGCTGCAAAAATACAATATTAATAAATAAATAAAAATAGATAGAGACTACATGGTTTACTTGTAGAAATTCATTTGTAACACTGCAGGACCATTTAAATAATCTGCAAAAAATAGAATATTATGAAAAAAAAAATAGAAAAAAGACATGCTTTAAAAGTAAGATTTAACACATCACAGGGCCATTTAAATACAATATAATAATTTTATTGCAAACTACTTTATATTCACATCCGTCACCACCATCACACAATGATCGACAGGCTTTAAGAAAGTTCACAGTACAGTCCAACCATGAGTAGTCAGCATGAAAGCTGATTTATGCTTCACAAGGCAATGCTGATGGGGCACAAACCTTTCCTTTTTGACACATTTCTGTCACTAGCCAGGCCAGCTGACAGGGTGGTCAGAGGCAGGCAGCCCCTTTCCCTGCTTTCTCCAGGCTCTGACTGTTCGGTCAGGGATTAGATACCTTCCGCTCCTCCCTTCACCTGTGAAATTTCAGAGCTGGCCAGACTGAAAGGGGGCATTGTTCCCCCCTGTAAGGAATGCCCATGTTGTCCGCAATGGGAAAAAAAAAAAAAAAAAAACTTCATTTGCACTGGAATTTGGAGGCTGCCTGACAATGGTGAGGATGATCTCCAAGTTAAGTTGGCCCATAAACCAGGGTCACTTCTCTGTGATTGTTCCCAGAGTATGGCACAAACTCATAAAAGGCTGTCATCGAGTTTGAAATTGTATACTAATAAAGTTGCAGCAACTACCTTTCATTACTCAAATATGAAAGACTAATGGACAATATGACATGGGACTGGAATTCAGCAAGGAATTTGTATTTATAAGATAATGTTGACAACCAATCCAGATCTGCAACCACGAAGCCACCCTAAGCAAATATAAACTGTTGCCAACTTACCACACGATCCATTTATCTTTCAAGCTCATTGAATATGGATTTTTGAAAATGTGAAAAAGGGGTGTCATGGAAAAAAAAAAAAAAAATCCTGAATAAGTGGGACTCAGGAGACAGAGGGGCAGTATGACTAGGAAGGAGGAAGGGAGGCAAAGATTTGGCTTGGTCATATGCCAGCCATACACACATTTGTCTGATCTCAACATAGTATGAGCACTACCGAAAAATGATATTAACACTTATAAATAATTATAAAAGGTATTAACACTTATAAATGAAGATATTAACACTTATAAAAGTCAGATTGTGTTTGGCACACTGACACAAATACACATTGACAGCATTCATCAAGCTCAACCATTGAATCTAGTTAAAATAAATAAATAAAAACAGCTCATATCATTTAGAATTTGATGATTAACACTGTCTGAAAGTTAAGAATAAATACTGAAAAAACTTTGACCAAATGCTGATACTGATTAATTTCGTTACCAGCAGTGCCATCTCCTGGCCCCCAAAAAAAGGGTTTTCTGAAATTTGACCGTTTGTGATTGATGTGCAGTGCGCACCAATCAGTGAAGGAAATGATCCTCGAACAACCAATCAGGTATCAGATTTCCTTGACCTCATTTTTGACACGCCCACAACATTAGTGCGGAAGAGGGTGAATTTGAATCGGGTATGTGTGTCTCATATCTCTCGCTCTTAACCCATCATATGTGTTATTTAATATCTTTATGCTGGTCTATATTTCTTTATTAGCGCATTGCTTTATTTATTGTTTTTCTTTTTTGTTTTAACCGTAAGTGCTCGACTCGTTCATCTGTACTGGAGCTCTGTTGCTGTTGATGCTAATGTTTTGTCAGGCTCACTTCACAACAAATCCTCTCAGCATTTGGTAATTTCGAAACTTACGAACAAAATCTTAAGCCTGTTACTTTTTTCAACGTACTGCTTTCAAATTCAACGTGTGCTTCAGTCTTTGATAAGGGCAAGTTATGAGATATGAGATTAGCCTGTGCAGATACTGTGTTTCCAGAACTTCATTCCCCCTGAACAACAATAGATACTTAAATTCAGTTCCGGACAGATACGCTGCAGTTTTAATGACATGAAAAAAAATGTTCTGTCATAGTCATAGTATTGAAAAGAACTAAAATGAATTAAAATGAATTAAACCATGCATATATGTATACACACTACCAGTCAAAAGTTTTGAAACATTACTATTTTTAATGTTTTTGAACGAAGTCTCTTATGCTCATTAAGGCTGCATTTATTTCATAATAAATACAGAAAAAAACAGTAATATTGTGAAATATTATTACAATTTAAAATTATGGTTTTCTATTTTAATATACTTTAAAATATAATTTATTTCTATAAAGCAAAGCTGAATTTTCAGCATCATTACTCCAGTCTTCAGTGTCACATGATCCTTCAGCAATCATTCTAATATGCTGATTTATTATCAATGTTGGAAACAGTTGTGCTGCTTAATATTATTTTATAACCTGTGATACTTTTTCAGGATTCTTTGATGAATAAAAAGTTAAAAAATATGAGCATTTATTTAAAATAGAAATCATTTGTAACAATATACACTACTGTTCAAAAGTTTTTTTTGAAAGAAATTAATACTTTTATTCAGCACGGATGTATTAAATTGATAAAACGTGATAGTAAAGGTTTATATTGTTAGAAAAGATTTATATCTTGAATAAATGCTGTTCTTTTTAACCTTTTATTCATCAATGAATCCTGAAAAAAGCATCACAGGTTCCAAAAAAATATTAAGCAACACAACTGTTTCCAACATTGATAATAACTGAGTATCAAATCAGCATATTAGAATGATTTCTGAAGGATCATGTGACACTGAAGACTGGAGTAATGATGCTGAAAATTCAGCTTTGCATCACAGAAATAAATTATATTTTAAAGTGTATTAAAATAGAAAACCATAATTTTAAATTGTAATAATATTTCACAATATTATTGTTTTTTTCTGTATTTATTATGAAATAAATGCAGCCTTAATGAGCGTAAGAGACTTCGTTCAAAAACATTAAAAATAGTAATGTTTCCAAACTTTTGACTGGTAGTGTATATACGTCTTAATATATAATAATGAAGGTAATAATGGTCTGGATGAATGTTATGAAACTTTTGAAGCTCATTATTTTACTGACTGTTATGCACGTTTCCCTCATAAGTTCTCGTTAATGTAAAAATGATTGTTATTACTGTAATGCAAAAATAATAATACTTTATTATTTTATAATATAATGTTGAGATATTGTTCAGTTTTGCTGTTTTTAATGAGTCTGGGTAGGATTGATATATTTATTGCTGGGAAAAATGTGCATAAATGCCATAAAATAATGTCTTTTAAATTTTTTTTTTTATATATTTATTTGGTCGAATATGTAGCAAACATTTAATATTATTTATTATTTTGAGATTGGGAACATATACAATTGTTTTAATGTATTATGCACATTAATGCATTTATATTGACTTTAAAACATTAATTTAGTGTGCAGTGTAAAGGAAAGCTGTGGACATGAAATCAAAATTAAAGTGACTTGTAACTTTTAGACGCAGCAAGTCTTGGTTTTGACTAAACTACAATGAAGACATGCTTTTACCCTCTGCTCACTTTAAAGATGCACATGCCATTTGCATCATGAACAAACAAAGTTACTGATGGACTTAATTGTTTGTTTTTAAATGTAGAATCATGGCAGAGACGGACGAGGCCGATGTTCAAACAAAGAAAAGCAAAACCCTCATCGTACGGCATCTGCCCAGAGAACTCAACAGAGATGAGAAAGAGGATCTGCTCAAATATTTTGGCGCCTCCTCTGTCAGAGTGCTGTCAGAGAAGGGACCACTAGTAAGTATGAAAGTTGCAAATTGCTATGGGTAAATGATGCAATGAATAAATACAGCTGACCTGATTGTATTTTCGTCTCCAGAAGCATATGGCATTTGCGACTTTCAGCAGTGAGACCTCAGCCTCTAAGGTACAATTAAAATACACATGCTTCTCTTGTGGTTTAAGAGATGGTTTTGACATGTTAGTAAACCAAATTGTTTCTTTCCACCCACAGGCACTAAACAGACTTCATCAGCTGAGAATCCTTGGTCACACACTAGTGGTTGAGTTTGCTAAAGATCAAGACAGTGTCATTGTTTTGAAAGACCCACCTGTGTCTAACAGGTAAATAGCAATTTATATTGTTATCAATAATAACAATAGACTTTCAGCTATTCCTATTCCTTCCTCCCTCTAATATACGCTGTCTAGACATGTCTCTGATTGGATAGCTGTGCATTTCTATATTTTATCAGTACTGTGTTTAAGGATGTTTCTTCAAATTTGGGCATTTTTATGTCTCGGGGTTGATTTAAACAAGCATATTTCATTTAGTTCTATATACAGTCAAACCAAAAATAATTCAGACACCTTGAACATTTCATTCATTAATACAGTTTATTCACTATAGTTTAAAAAATGGTAATAAAATATGACAAGATCTCAGAGTTAAACTGTGCCAGAAAAAAATAATCTTAATTATGTCAAATAACACTTAAGCAAAACATGGTCAGGTCAAAGTGTCTGAATAATTTTTGGTTGCAAATTTTTATCAATTTTACTGGTAGTCCACTGTATGAAGAATTTTTGGGTATAATATGTCACAGTTTGCTTTATTTTGCTTATTATATTATAGTGTCTTGCACCCACTAGTAAAAATATATAAAAAATATAAAAAATGTCTGAATAATTTTTAGAAAAAATATTTTATTTTTTTTTTTTTTTTGCATTTTTTCATAATTTTTTGAAATGCCTTTTTTTTTTTTTAAATAAGTTTGCTTTATTCTTGTCCCAGGCAAAGCTGTCAAACTTATTTGACTTATGTGTTTTAAAAACATTGCTAATATTAACAAAGATTATATACATTGTTTACAAAAAATACACATCATTTAATTTATGACCAACAATTTTGCCTTTAAAGTTTTATTAAAAGTTGCGACAACATTGTCATGTTTATTTGACATAAAAGAAGAGACTTGTGATGTGTGAAGAAAAGAAAGAAAAATTAAATTGTATACAAATATTTTTTATTTATATTTTATTTATATATTTTATATATTTTCTAATCAAGCTGTATTTATTTTAAATTTATGCCCCCCCCCAAAAAAATGAAATTAGCTTTAGCAAGACAAAATAGTCTGCCATTTTATTCTAAAAATGTTAAAAATGTTATTTCCAACATAGAATCATATTAAACACAATTCATAATTTGAAATTAGGTGGATGTATATACATGTTGTATGTATATACACTGCTGAATATTGTTAGTAGACAAATTAAACTAGTTTTTGAAAAATTTGTTTTAAGAGAGTTTATTTTCTAAAAGGTCACATGACCAAAAACGTCCATAGTTGAAGAAACACCCTTATATGTAGTATTGGGAAAAGTTACCTTTAAAAGTAATTAGTTACAATATCATGTTACTCTCTAAAAAAGCAACAAATTGTGTTTCTTTTTTACGGAAAGTAATGTGTTACGTTACTTCAGCATGACTTTTTCTCACCTGGGCTGGGCTTGCTTGTTTGTTTTGTATTCATTTAGTTTTTTTTCGGCTAATGTAAAGGCCTTTTCCAACCAAAAGTGAAACGAATAAGTCTCGGGATGAAGGAAATGCAAATTCTCACCTGTACAGTAGAGGGCGCAGCTCAAAAAACCTTTCAGCTGTGTTGCAGAAAAATAGGGAAAAAAATGAAAAGAAAGAAACACAAATGTGATGTTTATCTAAACCCATTTTTGCTTATATGGTTGAATTGGATCGTCGAAGGTCAGTGCTAAGACATTGGTTAATAAAGTGAGAATTAAATATATAAAGTATGTTTGTGTTATTTAACATTTAATTATTGCAAGTTTGTGTATTCTGTGCATTTTACTTTTATTCATTTTGAGGAATGCTGAATCTGTTTTTTGTGCAAGTGAGATGAGCAAATGCCTGCTCACCTTTTAGTCTAGAACTACAATAAACATCATGTTTACACATGACCTTACTCCTGATTTCTCTCAACATGGAGACAGGAGAGCTGTTAGTCAATAAATGGGGAAAAAAAAGTACCTTACATTACTTGTTTGAAAAAGTAACTTTTAATATTTTGTTGTAAATGTAAAAGTAGTGTTACTTTTGCATAGAATATATTTATAATAAAACACCCCCCTAATACTTTTCCTTATGTTTCAGTGGTGCTGGTGCTCAAGCTGAAAAGGGGAAGAAAGAAAAACATCAACACAATGTTCCAATGGTGGACAACAGCATTGCTCCCAGTCTGGGGTGGGTGTGCACATGCATCTGTATTTGTTTGATCAGCTCATTGACTTCCTCCTCTGCCACTGTGTTTATGATGTCACTGGAGATTGGAGACAGGCTAACACTCTCGGTTGACATCCCGCACCTGGTGTCAGTAGTTCAGGCCCTGGTAACTCTGTAGGAAGTGCCCATAGCGAATAGAGAAAGAGGGAGAGAGGAAGTTGGAGAGTGGCTGTCACCATCCGTCTCATGTCCAATTACAGGCCCGTGTCTCAGAGTGTCTGTTCTGCGGTGACAACCCGTCTGCTCTTGCCATGTGGTGGCACCAGGTGGCCTTTGATAAAGAGACCGTGGGCTAAGATATAATTTTGCACAAGGAGTCCGCACCTCAGCCTCACTTAACGAGCGGAGCCGTGACAGATTTTTATTTATTTAATTCCACCAGAGCAGCTCGTGCTTGATAAGCGTGTTTTTCAGTGGTGTGATGCTCTGAACGAGGTGCAGACCGTTTCGATGATAGAACACGCAGTCAAATTCAGCTTGAAAGAGTCTCGACATTCAAAGCATTTGACTTGCGAGGGAAGTCCGTTGCAAAGTAAGGATCATAAAATGTCTAAGTTGGATTTTGGAGTTGGAGTTGTGGGTAACACTTATTTTTTCACAGTGTCCATTTACATGTTAAACAGCTAAATTATATATATAAGCTAGTGAAAGAAAAAAAGATACCAAAATGTATTTAAAATACATTAATTTCATACTAAGTATACTACAAAACCATTAACATATTTACTCACATATCGTCTGAGACTTACTGATATATTATAATTAAAGGTGCCCTAGATTATGTTTTTAAAAGATGTAATATAAGTCTAAGGTGTCCCCTGAATGTGTCTGTGAAGTTTCAGATCAAAATACCCCATAGATTTTTTTTTATTAATTTTTTTAACTGCCTATTTTGGGGCATCATTATAAACGCGCCGATTTTATGCTGTGGCCCCTTTAAATCCCGTGGTCCACGCCCACAGAGCTTGCGCTTGCCTTGAACAGTGCCTTAACAAAGTTTACACAGCTAATATAACCCTCAAAATGGATCTTTACAAAGTGTTCGTCATGTATGCGTCGGATTATGTGAGTATTGTATACTGTTATATTGTTTACTTCTGATTTTGAATGAGTTTGATAGTGCTCCTTGGCTAACGGCTAATGCTACTCTGTTGGAGAGATTTATAAAGAATGAAGTTGTGTTTATGAATTATACAGACTGCAAGTGTTTAAAAATTAAAATAGCGACGGCTCTCTCGTCTCCGTGAATACAGTAATAACCGATGGTAACTTTAACCACATTTAACAGTACATTAGCAACATGCTAACGAAACATTTAGAAAGAAAGAAAATATCATGGAAGAAAATATCATGTTATCATGGATCATGTCAGTTATTATTGCTCCATCTGCCATTTTTCGCTATTGTTGTTGCTTGCTTACCTAGTCTGATGATTTGGTTGTGCACATCCAGACGTTAATACTGGCTGCCCTTGTCTAATGCCTTTTATAATGTTGGAAACGTGGGCTGGCATATGCAAATATTTGGGGCATACACCCCGACTGTTACGTAACAGTCGGTGTTATGTTGAGATTCGCCTGTTCTTCGGAGGTCTTTTAAACAAATGAGATTTATATAAGGAGGAGGAAACAATGGAGTTTGAGACTCACTGTATGTCATTTCCATGTACTGAACTCTTGTTATTTAACAATGCCAAGATAAATTCAATTTTTCATTCGAGGGCACCTTTAAACTTTATTTGGAGTACTTCTTTATTGCACAATGTATATTTATTAATATTAAGCCTAAAATGTGTTTTAATATCACTATTAGTAAGGATAATATGATCACGTTGTAAAATCAGTCTTTAAATGCAAGATATTTATTAAGTATATTAAGTACAAAATTAGTTGTTCCAATTTAGTTAAAAATTAAAATTATTTTTCCAATTTCCAAAAAGTACAATTCATATTGTACTTATATATTATTTATATTAAGTACATAAACAAATATATTATTTGTAAATGTATTTGTAGTATATATATATATATATAGTATGTTTTATATAAATGTATATAATATTTTATCTAATTGCAGACACTTAAATTCTCATTATTATTATTATGAAATGTATTAATAATTAATAATTATTATGAAATTTGATATTAATTATAATTATTACAGATATTATAATTAAAATCTTACTCAAATCTCTTGTCTTACTGCTGTCATACTGGCAAAGGATTGCTAAACCTCTCTAATGGCCTCTTTATGAAACTTAAAAAACATTAAAAGCTTATATTTATATCACCAGCAAAATCATTGTGAATATTTTATATATTACCTGCCCTAAATAATAATATTCAGTATTGGGGAGTAATAGTAATAAAAGTGATGATGGTACAAACTTACTTAGAGTGTGTAAAATTCTTACAGAAAAGACATAACCTGATTGTAATCATAAAAATAATACTGGTAGAAAATGTTACTATTAACATTTACTATTAATTACTAATGTTATTAGTTACTTTTTTGTTGGCAACATGTTTCTGTAACTGTAGCTAACAATTTAAGGATAGCTGTTCTCCCGTCCCCAAATGCAATCGTGGGCATTTACCAAACAGAGCCAAATATTTGTACCTCACTCTTATATTTATGCTTCACCATTATGTTCATGCATTTTGTCATGAGTAGCATTTCTGGAACATTTTTCATGTATGCTTTTTTCTTTCCTCCCGCAGGTTGAAATTTCAAACAAATCCAACGCTGAAATATTTATACCCTCCTCCTTCAAGTGGAATTTTGACAAACATTATACACACACTTCTGAGCGTGCCCAAGTTCTACGTTCAAGTGAGTAGAGACAACAAAGAATTTTTTCCCCATATTTGTTTTTACGTTGTTTTATTTATCAGTTAATGTTGGGAATGTGTAAACATGCACATCTATACGATTGCCTCTTGTGTACCAGCATCTCTCTCTCCCTCTTTTAGGTTTTTAGTTCATATCAGGTAAAAGACAGGAAAATGTTCTCTCTCAGAGTGGCACTAATGTGATTTTTTTGAATCAAGTCCAGTCTCTAAAACATCAAACCACAATATTTGGAGGGAATTATTCTGATGGTATTAATATCACACTCGTGTAGGAGGGATGAGTGATGTATTTAACATTTTCCCTTAAGCTACACCACACCGCTTTGTGAAATACCATGATATAATTTCCTGGGCTGCCTTTTGGTGGCGCTAGCTTTCTGAGAAACAGGCTGGCAATTTAAACACATTAAATCTGTTGCTCAGAGCTCCGTTTTAGAGCCATCACTGAGCCTAAATATATTCCCACACAGCAATCTGGGATACATATGGAGCTAGGGTCACAATTAATGTTTGTGTCCAGGAAATATGCAGCACCAGGTGTGTGGAAACAACACACACACACACACTCTTTTCTTCATCAGATGAACATGTTCCTCCACAGGTTCTTCACTTGATGAATAAGATGAACCTCCCCTGCCCATTTGGGCCGGTGACAGCTCGTCCGCCTATGGTGAGTTGGTATTATGTGCCTTTGTAAATGTTTATCTTATCTCAAATTCAATTCAAGCAGCATGATGACGAATGTTTAATGCCAGGCATCGCCTGAATTAAAAGTCAACCTAATCACTGATGCTTTGCATTTCACTGAATCCCATCAATATAAGTGCTCCGCTAATATCGATGAGCTTCATGAAGGTGTAACCCACTCATCTGCACCGTTTCAGTTTGAGATGCCCCCAGGCCCACTGCCGCCCATGCCCCCACCCTTCCCCCCAGAGAACCCTCCTCTGCCAGAGCACGAGGAGGGGGCGTCGGGCAGCGAAGAAGAATCCGAGTATGAGAGTGGAGATGAGGAGGACAAAGAGAGGTAGCTGGTTTTTCATCTTTTTAATTTACTTACAAGCTGTTTAAGAAGTTTGACATTATTAGTAGATGCGTGCAATGAAAATAAAGTCTGAAGCACAGTGTATGCAAGCAAGTTGTATTCTGAAATGTATCTGAAATTAATTCAAAAATCAGTAGTAAAGTATGTGTTGCATTCTTCAGTGTTTCCAAAAGGGGCGCTATAGCTATTAGGGCTGGGACAGTACAATGATTCTTGATCGATTCTGATATTTTCTCTCTCAAATCGCTCTAGGCTAGTTTTTAACTGCACACTCAAATGCTCACGAAGAAGAGTGCTAGATGGCGATCGCCATCTGCTGTTAAAAACTAAGATCAGAATCGAATCGAGAGAGAATCGCAATACATCAGAAAATATCAGAATTGATCCAGATTATTTGTATCGAGAATCGGTGTATAGAGCTGCGGCAGTTATGTGACCCATTCTGTTTACACCGCCATGCTGGCAGGCAGGGACAGCCAGGAGCGAATATGAAATGAATGGCGCCAGCATCAGTTTCAAGGCTACAGAGTTCACTGCGCGCTTTAATTAAAAAAAACATAGACATGTACATAGCAAAACATAATAGTTTAAACATAACAGATCCCTATAATGCTTCTGGGGTGCTTTTAACGTGTATCGATAAAGGATAGCTTTTCTGACCTGCGGTATCCTGATATGTACAACTACCTCATCAACTTTCCCTCGTCCTACTCCAAAGACTCTTAAAAAGCCTACAAAATCCTGGAGGTGTACAAATAGACACAATTTAATTTTGTGATGAATATTCAACTTTGGAGTCTGCCGGCTAAAACCTACTTCGTCGTCATTGGAAGTGTAAGTCAGCTGTGTTATTAGGTAATGTAATCGACTCTAGCTGTCTTTGTTTGTAGGTAGACAGCATAGCTATATCACACATTTTTCCCAGACATGAAAATATCCAAATGAGTTGTCATTAGTTGCCCCTTGAAATAATCAATAATTATTTTTTAGAATTTTTATGGAAATGTGTGTGAAAAATTGTTTTATGTTCAGCCATAATTGTGACCGGTGGAATAATGTGTAACGTTACGTTATACTGAAAAAATCAGCCCAGTTATTTAACACATTTTAAACTCTTTCATATCATTTTAGGATTACTATTAAACATAAAACCCTTATACAACACTGAGTAAAGAATACTGAGATAAAAGACAAAAAAATACAAATACAACCATCTGTTGTTTTGTTGTGTTGGTGTTGGCACGTTTTATTGCAGTGAACCATTTCAGTCGTCTATCGGGATCCTTAGGAATATGATAAAATGATTTCCCCTTTGCTTTCCCCCGCCCGTTCTGGCATCCTGGCGCACAACAGCTGTCCACCATGTTGTAAAAAAGTAAGGTTTGTAAGGTCATGGTAAACATGGTCTGGTTTTAAATTGTTCGACCACTATCGATAACAATGCTACAGCTGCTCTAGCGCTCTCCTGATGGCCTGCCAAAATGGCGGAGTTTAGATTGCGTGATGTCAACCTCCGGAGCTCTATTGTCCCAATCCTAATAGCTATAGAGTTAGTTAAAGTTAAAGGTGCAGTAAGCGATTTCTGAGAAACGCTGTTGAAAGTGGATCGGACCGAGCACCAATTACTGCTAAAATACTGTAGCTAAATTAAAGGTACAGGTTGTAGGACCTGCCACTAGAGGGCGCACTACCAAAACAATAACAATCGCGTGGTTTGATGACGCTAAGAAGGTGCGTGGAATGATGGGATTTGTTGTCTTCTACCCAACCGCTGACGGCCATCAATCAGACGGAAAGATAAATCATGGATTTAACGGATGAGGTAAAGTTTTATAATACTATAATACCATAATACTAATCGTGTTGATGGTTATAATGGCATACGTTTTCTGTAAAGATACGAATCAAAACAACTCACCTGTCGAGTAAAACACAAGCGAGATCGGCATCTCTTTCTAGGTGAAGTTTGTCGCGAAGCTCTCTCCATCTAGAAAATGCAACACCGATATTGATCCTCGCTCTTTCTCTCCTCTTGTCCCAAACTCTTCTTGGGTCATTTGGTTGGCCCGTACGCTTACGTTTACGGGAGCTGTCCTTGTCGACAGAACCAGCGGCAGATGGTAAACAGTAATTATGTTCCATAAATAAGTAACACAATCCACCATAAAACGTGCAAGAAGTAAATAAGGAACTGCTTGAAGCAAGCTAGTGGTTTGCTGGACGCTAGACACTACTTCCGCATTTGTCCACGACACTGTTGTCATGTGGTTTCTACGTCAGTAAAGGCGGTAACAAAAGGTAAGTGACGTCATTTACAGGCGACTGCACTGCCCCGTGTCACTGTTTAGAATGGGAATTTTCTCATGATTTACAAGTAGTTGAAAACATTAGAGATATTGTTAGTAATCAGCTGGACAAAATATATAACACTAGCCTAGTGGTTTTTGGATATTTTACTGGGAATATCTTACAAATTGTACCTTTAAAAGGGGCAGTATCTTTTTAGATATAAACTACCTTTCAAAATTTTGGGGACAGTAAGTTTTTTTCATGAATAAATAAATACTATTATTCGGCAAGGATGCATTAAACTGATCAAGACAGTAAAGACATTTATAATGTTACAAAGGATTAAATGCTGATCTTTTGAACTTCTAAAAAATATATCATGGTTTCAACAAAAATATAAAGCAACACAACTGTTTTCAACACATAATAATAAGAAATTTTTCTTGAACAGCAAATCAGGATATTAGAATGATTTCTGAAGGATCATGTGACACTGAAGACTATTAAGAGTAATGATGCTAAAAATTAAGCTTTGTCATCACAGGAATAAATGACATTTTAAATAATATTCAAAAATAAATCATATTACTCTTTTTACTATCAGAGGCTTCTTTCAAAACATTTAAAAATCTTACCGACTCCAAACTTTTGAACAGTAATGTATAATTATTCCATGATAAAATGTATAACTAATTTGTCCTAAATGTAAAAATATGAGAAATGAGCATGTACAATTAAATGTTTAATATCAAAACATCAACCAATAATTATCTGATAAAATAAATCAGATTTTTCTGTCTTTACAAGGCATGTCCCCTGCAGACAGACAGATTACTAACAAATTTTGTGCGTGCCACGTGTCTAAAATGTAAACGCGATCTCTTGTCCGGTATCTAAAAATAAACGTGGTAGTATTTTTGATTATGCATCACCAGCTTTGGCACGTTTTCTCATGACAGATTGTCAGCCTCCAGAATGGCAGAAGCTGAAAGCTGCAAAGTGTTCAGTTTGTTTGTTTCATTGCCGTGTTTTGCCTCGCATTCAAAAGCCATGCATGTTTAATAGCTTCGCACTTCTTTTCCCTGCGTTCCACAAAGGATGATCAGACTGATGGGCCTTGTTAACCAGCCATGCAAAAGACCGCTGAGAGCAAAGACTTCTTCCAAGAGAAAGAAACCCAAACTAAAAGACCTCCTGTTTATTCCCAAACCGGATTCCCACGGGTAAACTCTCAGCTGCATTTCACTCAACCTTAAGCTGCTTTATCATTAATTAAGTAAAACTAAACAACGCTTTATGGTTTCAAAAGACCAGCTTCAGGAATACAAAGAGATTTGCTGATAGCTCAATGTTGTATCTCTCAGGCCCTCAGGCCCAGCCCTGCAGCCAGCAGACGTGTTCGAGCAACCTCAGACTCTCGGACAGAAGAAAATTGAGTTCCATATATCGGCTGAGGCGTCCACCATCCTCGAGGGGCCCGGACAGAATCAAGAGCCGCAATTCGCAGATGCAACTGAAGGTAAGGCTGCAGGTCCCCCGCCACTCCTTCCATCCCATCATTCATTTATCTATCCGCCTGCATTACCGAATGCGCCCCAGGTTCACCCATCCATCCTGAGCGGACCTGCTCAATTAACACAGCAATTAGCCCTGAGAATAGTGACTCAGCTGGAGAGAAGATTTAATGTATCGGGCTGTCAACAGGCCGAGCTGCTCTCGCCATGAGGCGCCGAGACCCTCCCCTGTGTCAGGATAACCCTGAAACTTTATTTGGGATAAAGCTGCACCATACTGGGAAAAAATTCCAGTATGGTAAATTGTAAAAATAGCAATATTTCGTTTTTTCTGCAATATGAAAAATTATCACCAGATTACTTGAATAGCTCTATTTTGGAAAAAATGACTCATTCTAGAATAATTGGGGTGATTTTTGGGGGGAGTGCATCTGCACAGAAAAAAAAACAAAAGAGGCATAAAGTAAAATCTTTTTAGGGAGGAACGATTTGGTCAGAACTTGAATAATTTGGATGTTCATACTTGATGCTAGATGCTAAAGCCCGCCCGCACGTTGACGGGATTGGTTACAACATATTTGTGATGTAAAGTACGCTAGCAATTTCAAGAGAATGCCTTTTTTAACGAGTAAATACTCAGCAATGGTGTTGACTTTGAATTTGCACAATGGTTTGTCTTAAAGCATATTAAAAACACCACATAGACAAATAAACAACACTCAAAACTTGATTTTCACCACAGGGGTCTTTAAATCAAAGCCTGTGCAATTTGACAATAAGCCGTATCGTGAGATCAGTTTAATTTCTATATATTGTGCAACCCTAATTCAGGAATCGGGAACGACGGAACTATCAAACAAAATAAAACGCACACTAAACTTTTCAGTGCGAGTACATCTTAGTAATTATTTAATATTGGCACTCTACGCAGACACAGCAAATAAAAGTCATTCTCTGCTCTCAAATTGAGATCCCTGGTCTTTTGTTTATCTTATCTTCCTGTTTGTTTTCCATTATCAAAAAAAACGGAGATGGGAAACCTTTCAAAGTCAAAGACAAACAGCTTTCCTAACCCTCTTTTTAAAAGAAACTAGCACGGGGCCGGTAGTTATTTCCATTATGCTCGCGTTCAGCTGATGTTTAAATGATGAGAAACGTCAAAGGAATCCTCCTCTCTGAGGGAACTTATCAGCACTTCCTGCTCTAGTACACATTAGGCACTATAGATCTGTCAGACAAGTTTCCAGAGGATTTGTGTAGCCTCGCTGCTTCCCATAATTCCTCATACGCGTTTGCTTACGGCTTACTGCCAACTGCCAGGTGACATCTCCAACTGCGCTATGAAAGAACCTGAAAGGAAACCCCACGGAGCGTGACCCCACACAAACACACTAGTGTCGCCCTCAGAGATTAATACACTTGCCTGTTTTCCTCTGGCACGGATTTTCCACTTTATCTGTATTTACGTGCATTTGTTATTGATTACAGGAATTGATTTTGCTTTTTGTGCATGACAAGAAAACAATCCTGTGCTTTGGAGTTTGTTTTGAAGAGTCAAAGGCTTGTCATTTTGATGCATGTTCACACAAGACTTCGGTGCCGTCTTTCACTTGTCATCATTGAAATCTGCAACAAGCAGCCTTTCACAAACAGATTGAAATTGAGCACCGTGACAGTTCAAAACGCGCTCTAATTATGTTTACGCAACTTCTTCCTAGACACGGCAGAGAAGGAGGTTTCCGCTCAGGAAGCCGCAGAAGGGTTCGGGAAAATCTACCCGAGCGCTCAGGTCCCCAGACAGGAGGAAGAGAGGGAGGAAGATGAGGACATCCCCTCGGAGTTCATCTCTAGGAGAGAGCTAGAGAGAGGCAGACTCTCCAGAGACGGTGAAATACTCTCAAATTGAGCACGCAAACACTCTCTCAACATCAAATAGAATTGAGAAGCTCTGCTAAAGAATTTGCCTTTGAGTGTTCACAAGAATACGATCGGTCTTTAAAGAGGAAATTAATATTTGATGTTTTCTAGTTTTCTAGTGGTATTTATTTTAAGTCAGTCAGTCATTCCTGATCGTACGTTTTACGACTTTATTTATGTTTCGGATTAACTTTTCACATGATTGCGTACGTCTGTCTGTCTGTTGTATCGATTTATTTTTTTATTGATCCTTTTACATTTACAGAGATAAAGAAAATGTCTGTGTTTAAAAATTACGAACCCGGAGAACCAACCTGCAGGCTTTACGTTAAGAATATTGCAAAGCAAGTTGAAGAAAAAGTAAGTATCTGGACCATTATAATTACATTAGTTCACCCAAAAATGAAAATTCTGTAATCATTTACTCACCCTCCAAACCTGTATAAATTTCTTTGTTCTGTTGAACACAAAGGAAGATATTTTGAAGAAAGGTTGTAACCAGGTTGCTTTGGGGTAACATTGACTTCTATAGTAGAAAAAAAAAATACTATATTAGTCAATGGTGCCCCAGAACTGTTCAGTTTCCCACATTCTTCAAAATATCTTCCTTTGTGTTCAACAGAACAAAGAAATTCATACAGGTTTGAAACAACTTGAGGGTGAGTAAATGATGACAGAATTTTCATTTTTGGGTGAACTATCCCTTTAACATTAACTAACAGTGAACAATACTTCTAAAGCATTTATTAATCTTAGTAAATGTTAGTAAAGAAAAATTAATACATTGATCAAAAGTTGTATCTGTTAACAGTAGTTAATGCATGAACTAACATGAACAATCATTTTTATTAACTAACATTAATATATATATATATATATATATATATATATATATATATATATATATAAATATATAAATTATCCAGTTTACGAAAAATATATATTTATTTAAATATTTTAATAATTGGACTGGACGATTATTGGATAAGTGGATAATTTATTAATTCATAGATAAATATTATTATTTTTTTAAACAATTTTTATTTTTAACATTTTTAATATTGTATATTTTATTTTTTTTGTTTGTTTATTTATTTTTGCAAATATGTTACATTTATCTTTTTAATGGTTGAGTTGGACTGGACAATTACTGGATAACTAAATAATTTTTTCATTTATGTATAAAAATGAACCAGTTTTGTTAATTGACCGAATGTGAGCATGCAAATAATTTCAAGATTGCTACATTTCTGCTGATTAGTTGGTGTGGTTGATATCACGGTTGCACTTTATTTTACAGTATGTGTACTTATATTGTACTTACTTAAAGTCCCCCTGCAGTCAACAATTTTATCCTTTAAAACTCATCTTTAATAACCAAAATGACATATTTAAATGTTTTTTTCCTTGAAAAAAATCTTCATGCCTTAAAATAGCTTGAATGTAACTCTACACCCTTACCTCATTTAATATACACGCTTCTATGAATATGCAAATACGCCTCCACTTACACACACCAGCACAGAGATCCACTCGTTGATGATCACACATTGATGTGATTGTTTACAAGGTAGTTTGTGACGTCATAAACACCAGTGTTTTTGAGACTTTAGATCATTGCTGTTTTAAAGACAAAATACTCAGCAATGGTGATGACATTAATATGCACATGGTTTGTTTTAAAGCATATTTAAAACACCACATAGACATATAAACATCATTAAAGGTTTGATTTTCACCACAGGGGGACTTTAAGAAAGTACTTGGTAATATAAGGTAACTGCATGGGTTAAGGTTAGGTTTAGGGTAGGTTCAGGGTTAGTACCTAGTTATTACTCAGTTATTGTTATTACTATAATAAGTACATGGTATGTACATGCGGAACAGTAAACTGTAAAATTAAGTGCTACCAACATCACTACTCTTTATCATTACAGTATACTCCATATATAATGTGTGTATGTATATATATATATATATATATATATATATATATATATATATATATTTGTATTCAACATACAGCAAATTCTTAAGATCACATACCACTTTAGCATGTGTCTAGAAATGCTCAAAAGTTCTTAGTTTAGTAACAGATACAGATTTGACCAGCTCAAATTTTTTCCGCAGGATCTGAAGTTCATCTACGGTCGGTATATCGACATCTCCTCAGAGGAGGAGAGAAACATGTAAGTACCACTGTCTCATGCCTCAGGCCCTTGTCTGAGGCCTCAACTCCTCCAATCACAATCAAAGCCAATGAAAAGCAAACACTGTTCTCAAGAGTGATGAATAAAGGCGAGTTCTTCATGAACATGTGCTGATGTATAAGTGTGCTTGTTCCCGTCAGGTTTGATATTGTTTTGATGAAAGAAGGGAGGATGAAAGGTCAGGCCTTCATCGGACTCCCCAGCGAGAGAAGCGCGGAGAAGGCCTTAAAGGAAACCAATGGATATATACTCAACGACAAACCTCTTGTGGTGGTATCCTTTGCTTAACACTCTGACAGACATGCATAGATGAAGAGGCATCTAGAAATCCACTTGAGACAAATCAAATGCTGTGTTTTTCAACTGTTTTTATCTCGTTACACCTAGGATTTATTATTACAAATGTTTTTCTGTCAAATAACATCATGCCTTAACTTAAACTCCAGCAATTCGCCAGATCTGCAAAACCTAAACCGGAATCTGCTGACCCAAAGAAAGGAGGGAAAAAACACTGAACTGGTGGGTTAAGGATCACTTTGAGACCAACATTATATATGTATTTTTCAAGCTGTCCGTATGTTGGAGTGGGATGGTGAAAATGTACTGAATATTTATTATAAGTAATAGATTTTTAAGCTTGATTTTTTTTTTTTTTTTTTTTTCATGAGATACATTTTAACTCACCATTTCTATTTATTTAAGATGATGTTGCATCAAATTACCTCAATCATGAGCCTACGGGAGCTCCATCTTTACTTCATATCCTTTAAAATATCCTTTAAAAGAGTTATTTGAGTTGCTTGTTTATATATAAAAAATATAGGTAATAATACCTGAATTCTTCTAAATGTCAAGCAATATTTTTCTGCTTCATTCATAAAAAAAAATATATTTATTGTCGCAAATAAATCGTATTAATATTCACATATTTTCCCTCCAATTTTATTGCAGACTGCTGCTGTTGAGTCCGGTTGGGCTGAAGTTCATCATTATCTAATGTAATATTTTTTTTTTATAGGAACTGATTTTGTTGATATGTCTTGCAATACAGTAAAATAAAAGGAAAAAAATAATACTGCCATGTGGCATCTTCATTCTAACTGCTGCCCTATTTCAAGACCCTCTCATTGTAATGTTGTTTATATATACTTTTCTATCTAATATTGTTATTAATCTGGGTTGTTTGTGCGCTCAAGGTTGCAGAAGGTCGGATCCTGATGTTTAATGGTACCAGTATTGTTCTGCACTCACAACATGTGCCTTTGATGTGAAGGAGAATAAATTTAGAAGTCGCTATCAGTCAGCCGGCTCATCTTCCAGCAGCACAGCAACAGATGGTGCTGTCAATACAGCAGAGCTCAGACAAACACAAACAATACACAAGAAAGACTGTGACCAGGGCTGGCTCGACTCGAAGATTAGCTGTTATTTGTTTATTGTACTTTAGTCTGTAGTTCTGAGATCTAAGATTCTCAGGATGCATTGCGCCAGGTTTGATTTTAGGGACTCCAAATGTTATTGGATTTTATGATCAGTCATGAGGCTCTTGACATTGCATTAAGAATGCATGAGATTTTCTGCTTTTAAACATTTCGGTCACACAAAGCAACCACAGCCCTGTGGTATTTTTTTGCAAGTTTAAGTCCAACTGAACAACAGGCCTATGTATGATGCACTTAATTAACAGGAAAAAATTAAGTGTTGGACACTTCTTGGGCTGCGTCCGAAATCGCATGGTCTCTTGAGTAGATTTTGAATAAGTACTTACTTTGTACATTCTATATAGTATGAATGTGTGTAGTATGAATGTCATCCGGACATACAACATTCACCATGTTGTCATTATCACGTGACCTACCAGGGTCAGTTTCGATGCTTCACTACACTTCACAAATCCTCTCCCGTGGCCTCATGGGATAGTAAGGTGTCCATCGAATGCGCATTTCAGAATCTCAGTGGAAGTAGTAGTTCATTCAGGTACTTTTTGCCTATTCAGATATGAGTATTGTGAATTTAGGCATACTTAAAGAATTAGTTCACCTTCAAGCCATTTTAGGTGTATATGATTTTCTTCTTTCTGATGAACACAATCTGAGATATATTAATAAATATCCTGATGCATCTGAGCTTTATAATGGCAGAGAGCGAGGATCAACAAGTATGAGCTAATGAAAGTGGCTCCATCCACATCCATCCATCATAAACGTACTCCACACGACTTCAGGGGTTAATAAAGGCCTTCTGAAGCGAAGTGATGCATTTGTGTAAAAAAAAAAAAAAATCCATATTTAACAAGTTATGAAGTAAAATATCTAGCTTCCGCCAGATCGCCTTCCATATTCAACTTACGGAAAAAAACAGAATTGGTTTCGCGTCAGTTAAGCTTTTTCCGTAAGTTGAATAGGCAAGGCGTAGGATGTAGCGTAACTTTTTTCGAACTGCAAGAGTTTTATACTTTCTTCATAAGTAGAATACAGAAGGCTGTCTGGTGGAAGCTAGATATTTTACTTTATAACTTGTTAAATATGGATTTTGTTTTTTTTACACAAATGCATCGCTGCACTTCAGAAGGCCTTTATTAACCACCGGAGCTGTGTGGAATAATTTTATGATGGATGGATATGGATGGAGACACTTTCTTCAGCTCATACTTTATCCCGCTCACTGCCATTATAGGGCTTGGATGCGTTAGGATATTAATTACTATATCTCTGATCGTGTTCATCAGAAAGAAGAAAGTCATATGGTCCCTCTCTAAATAGTGTTAAAATAACACTAAAGAAGAGTTAAAGTTAATGAGATAATTAAGCAATTAATTAAGTGATGATTGTGCATTAGTGATGAACACCTGCTGTTAACAATCACTGAAGAAAAGAGTAACAAGAACTACAACTGACTTCAGTCACAGCCATATTAATTGCTTAATTATCTCATTAACTTTAACTCTGCTTCAGTGTTACTTTAACACTATTTAGAGAGGGACCATATGTACTCTGAGCAGAGTTGATTTAACTCTGGGGATTTTACTGTGTATTTTTCTGTTCATTTCTACTATAGGGACTTTTTTTTTTAGTTTGGATAAAGCGTTATAAGCCATGAACCTTACCAACCAGCTATAAGGTGAATCATAACATTACAAACTTTGATTTGAACCCCAAAAGTATTTGAAAACTGGACAAAAATACAAAGGTATAAGACTGTGTACTTAACTAAAATCATTTGGTGAAGTGATATGGACATGTATGCAGTCAAGACCTTCCTGGAAGTACTTTAGCCATGTGTTTCCCTGAAAATAATTGCACACCTTAGAACTTTCGTCATCAGATTCAAGCATTCAACAGCCCCCTATAAATAAAAACAATATGTTTTAAATTTATTGCAAAATTTGCATATATATTCAGGTATTTAAGTATTTTGAGAGCATCGGGAGACTGACAATTACATCATTCACAGTGCTTCATGTGAGTGGGCGGAGCTAATGAGCTTTTTTTTTTGCCATGTTTTTCTTGTTTAGACTCTGATTGGTGGAATTTTCTGTACAGCATCATGGGTATTGTAGTTTATCACCACGAATTCCACTGTTAAACACGATTATTTAAAAAATAGGTTGAAATAATGCAGGCTGACAGCTTCAACAGAATCAAATACCATTGATTAACAACCTCGTAGCTCTCAGAAGGTCTGTCTTTAACAGTTTATAAGTTATTGTTAAAAATGTCCCTAACTGTTGCACTCTATTACAAACTGGAGGGGGAGGGGCTAACTACTTGTTTCCCCCATAAAATAAAAAAAGTAATTTTGACTTTTTATCTTGCAATTCTGACTTATTTGCTCACAATTGCGAGTTTATGTCTTCACAATTCATACTTTTTTCTCAGAATTGCAAGGTATAAACTTGCAATCGCGATAAAAAATTCTGTTAGTTCCATACTAACAGACTGATGCTGGATGACAAAATCACCTTATAAAATTAATACACTAGATGGTTGAGTACATAGAGCATAACATATGTGCATAGTGTATAGTACGTCATTTGGGACACAGTCAAATATCTTTATTGTTATCGTGGAACATATGGAAAATGATTGTGGTGGGTCATATGAAGCCCATCTGATATTCAAATACTCTTGATTGCTTCGCCTAGATGAAAAAAAAAAAATGTCCAATGGCATTCCCAACAAGGGCCCTTTTATCACTTTTGAAATTATACCTGATAAATGTCTTGGTAATTCTCAATATTTCCACGGCGGCTGGTGCATTTGTCATCATTGAAGTCAGTGGCAGAGTATCTCACAGATGGGAACTCCTCACGGGTGGCATTGAAGTACGAGCCGCAGGTCGAGTGCCTCTTCTCCCCTCCGCCCGACGCACATGTGTGATTGATGACAACGTCTGTGTAGATCTTCACCTGCAGGAGCCGCATCGGTTCATTACCATGAGCCCACAGCACAACACTGCCTAGCAGGACACATCAAAGGACATTGCTGTGCTTTCCTACCTACAGCGGGAACGCAATGAGGGTATCAAAGGGCTTCAGAGCTTGAATACAAGGAGAACATTTTTAATGAGGAGATATGCATTCAGATGAATATAATTTCTGTCAGGGACACCACCTAGGCAGGACAACTATCCCATGTCCAAAATGAAGAGGGGGCCCACCCACATAAAATGTGTTGAAATAAGCCCTGATTTCTGTATGTGTTTATTTAGGTTTTTAATAATCTTCTAAAGTGGTTTAATTTAGCTACAGGGATTCTCTAAGATACGGTTTAGGGGTTTTCAAACTGGGGTCTGAGGACCCTCAGGGTGCCTTTGGGGGTCTGTGAAAAAGTTCAGAGAAAAAAGGGGGAAAAAAATGTAATATGCGTATTAATAAAACAAAACCCCTGGTTTATATATCATTTGGTTGGTCAGCATTATTGAACAGGATTGACACTCGAAGATACAGTCAAAGTCCCTTTAAGACAAGTCATTTCACTCGGCGGCCATCTTTGAAACGCCTCTCGGGCATCCTGGGCATCATGCAATCTCTTTGAATGGGGAAGCATCAAATTCTCCAAAACTGTTCGCCAACCTTATGATTAAATTTCATATTTGAAATCACCAATGAAATCTAACAACAACCGGCTCATAAATTTAGTTTCTAAACGCTCGAATCATGACAAAAAAACTATATTTTTCAGGCTGGATCAAGCTAATGCGCATATCTAAATGCGCGTCTCTTGAGTCTTTGGAGGCGCGCGTCTGACTGTTTCTATAGAAACCGGTGATTCTAACGGCCGCTGAAGTGACGCGATGACTTTACCAGTCGGCGATTGGCTCTTATTTAGAAGGCTGGACTTATTCCGCCATATTGCTCATTACACTTTCTCCCATTCAAAACGTCTATGTTCAAAACAATACGAGTGACGCGTCTTGTGTTATTCTATAGTCTTTGATACAGTATATCTTCATTAGTAAGCTAATGAAGCTGGGTTCAAGTCACATTGCACACAATATGTAAGCTATTTAAAATTAATTTCAAAATTCAGTAACACTCGCGGCTAAACTGAGTGCTACGATTGGCTCATTAACCTGTCACTTCCATAATGCCCGCCTATCATGTTTACATCATCGTATTGATAGGCTGATTACCCTTTCAATGTGATATTGCCCACCCATCATGTTTTCTTCTTCACCCTGATTGGCTAATTAGCACATAAAAAGCCAGCGCCTGTCTTATCTAGTGGCCGCAATTGTTTCAGTTCACAATTGGCCTGGAAATTGGAAAGAATTTCGAAGTTCAAATTAAAATAACTCACCCACTCAGAAACCACAACTTTATGTTCGAATCAAAATGTACACTTGATGAACTTGAAATGGTCTGTGAGTGAGACATTTTTAGCTCAACAAACATCATTGCACCCAGGATTTGTTGACTTGTAGACCGTAAATAAGGTGATTATTATTCATAACATTAACAAGAACAGTACATACTAGCAATTAAAATCTACAACACTTACATAGTATGTGTGAACATGCAAATTATTACTTTATTAGTTTGTTGATAGGGTATGGTAGTGTGTGTTTGTGTGGATAAAAAAAAAAATGGATGGATGGCTGGATATAAATGTACATATGTAAATGTATGTAAATATCATAAATCTCATATTATAATACGTAATAATAAAAGTGAAATTATAGATTGATAAAAATGCTTGAGGCTGTAACCCAGGCCATAATCTTACACTAAAATCTTGTTGTAAGGAATGATATTTTAAGACCAACAAGAATTTTCCAAATACCAGCTTGACCAGCAAATGACACTAGTGGACCAGCTAGAAACCAGTTATGTTCCATATGATAAAATATAGACTCAAAACATAACTTTTGCTCTTACCCTTCATGTGGCATTTTGTGAGTTTTCTTCTATTTGTTCAAATGCAAGTTCTTTTTGTTTCAGTGAGTGCTAGAGATTGATGCCTTGTGACACGGCCCTGGTGTTTGTGAATAACCATGACAACCGGAGAGGTCATGGAGCAGTTGGGGCATCCGTCCACCCGTTCAAGGAGTCCAGGTAGGAGCTGTCCTCTCCGAGACTAAAGCACACTGACTGTTTCAGCAGGAGCCAAACAAACATCATGAATGATGACTCTTGTCTGCTCTCATGGTCTTCAAAATGTACAAAATGACTGTGGCCTATCCCTACGGAAAGGGTCACGTCAAGCTGCTGCTGGGACTGGTATGTTGTGAGAGGAAAGGTGGATTGCAGTGACGTAAAGCACTAGAGAGTTGACAGGGTAAAATTAGACAGCTGTGGATCTAAATAGAAAAAAAGTCTGGCATCAGCCTAGATCTATCTATCTATCTATCTATCGTTCGTTCGTTCGTTCGTTCGTTCGTTCGTTCGTTCGTTCGTTCGTTCTGTTCTGTACTGTACTGTACTGTTCTATTGATTGTTTAAAACATCTCTCTATCTCTCTATCTATCTCTCTATCTATCTATCTATCTATCTATCTATCTATCTATCTATCTATCGTTCATTCGATCGTTCGTTCATTCTGTACTGTTCTATCTATTGATTGTTTAAAACATCTATCTATCTGTCTATCTATCTATCTATCTATCGTCCGTTCGTTCGTTGTTCGTTCGTTGTTCGTTCGTTCGTTCTGTTCTGTACTGTTCTATTTTATTGATTGTTTAAAACATCTATCTATCTATCTATCGTTTGTTTGTTTGTTCGTTCGTTGTTCGTTCGTTCGTTCTGTTCTGTACTGTTCTATTTATTGATTGTTTAAAACATCTATCTCTCTATCTATCTATCTATCTATTGTTCATTCGTTCGTTCGTTCTGTACTGTTCTATCTATTGATTAAAACATCTATCTATCTATCTATCTATCTATCTATCTATCTATCTATCTATCTATCTATCGTTTGTTCGTTCGTCCTTTGTTCGTTCGTTCGTTCTGTTCTGTTCTATTTATTGATTGTTTAAAACATCTATCTCTCTATCTATCTATCTATCTATCTATCTATCTATCTATCTATCTATCTATCTATCTATCTATCGTTCATTCGTTCGTTCTGTACTGTTCTATCTATTGATTGTTTAAAACATCTATCTATCTATCTATCTATCTATCTATCTATCTATCTATCTATCATTCATTTATTCGTTCGCTCTGTTGTTTGTTCTATTTGTGTATCATTCTATCTATTGATTGTTCGAACTGTCTGTCTATCTGTATCATTGTATCTATCATTTGTTTGTTTGTTTGTTTGATCGAAGTTCTATTGTTCGCTCTATTGTTTGTTCTGTGTATCATTCTATCTATTGATTGTTCGAAATTATCTATCTATCTATCTATTGTTCGTTTGTTTGTTCGTTTGCTCGACGTTCTGTCGTTCGCTCTATCATTTGTTCTATCTATTAAAATCTATTGAAATATCTATCTATCTATCTATCTATCTATCTATCTATCTATCGTTCATTCATTCATTCGCTCTATTGTTTGTTCTATTTGTGTATCATTCTATCCATTGATTGTTTGAACTGTCTGTCTGTCTATCATTGTATCTATCGTTCGTTCGTTTGTTCGTTCGCTAGTTTGTTCGTTTGTTTGTTCGTTTGTTCGTAAGAAGTTCTATCGTTCACTCTATCGTTGGTTCTATCTGTGTATCATTCTATTGATTGTTTGAAATTATCTATCTATCTATTGTTCGTTTGTTTGTTCGTTCGCTTATTTATTTGTTCTATTTGTGTATCATTCTATCTATTGATTGTTCAAACTGTCTATCTATCTGTCTATAGTCTCTGTCTGTCAATCTATCTATCATTTGTTCGTTCGTTCTTTCGCTCATTTGTTCGCTCGTTTGTTCGTTAGGTTTCTATTGTTTGTTCTATCTGTGTATCATTCTATCTATTGATTGTTCGAACTATCTATCTATCTATTGTTGTATCGCTCTATCGTTGAATCTATCTTTCTATTGTTTGTTTGTTCATTCTAAAAGCAGTTGTGCTATTGATTTTGGATGCTGGAAATTGTCATTGTAAGAAACGGAATGCATGATATCACTTTCTCTGATGTCACACTATCAGTTTGTGTCCCAACAACATTTTGCTTACTGTGGTGACCAAAGCAGAAGATGAGCATTAAGATGCCCCATAAAGGACACAACTTGCTTTCTCTCTTCGTGCTCCAAGAGTAAATGTGTCAATGCCAAGGTGTGCTTATTCATTATAGAATGAGTGATGGCTTCGCTGTAAATATTTCATGCATGCAACTCCTAAAAGTTTTATGACGTTGTCCGAATGAGTAAGATTTGGAGAGGAAGTGAAGTAATTCATTTGAATAATTGATGTTTAATGCCTTTGATAAGAGTCATCACAAAGGTCACCATTTCAATCTAACCTGAGAGACTACAGTAATGAGCTCCTGTCCCTGTCAGAAAATGCTTACTAAATTACACAGCGAGTCTGTTCTGTTTGCAAAAAGCAGCAAATGGGCATCTTAGTTAACCGGTAAGCCTCTTATGACCCTAAATTATGCTGAATTGTAAAATCTTATTGCACTAAAGCAATTTTCTTGTATAGTTTTGTATTTTAAATGCAGTAGAATGATTTTTTTACACTTAGGTCAGGCATAAAAATGTATGCATTTCATTACATTAAATAAAGTATCAAACCAAGTGATATATCCTTACAACTTGAAAGTCAGTTTTAAATTAAAAGTCAATTTTAAATTAATTGTCAGTTAGTTGGTATTTTGTTTTATGATGCAAAGTTATTTTAAAATTAGTTTTTAAGTGTCCAGATACTATTTGGAGCCACTGTACTGGGTTAGCCACACAGGGACATCCTTTCAGAGGCCCTGCACAGTTATCACAAGAAAATAATATATTGGACAATTCACCGCCCAAAACACTAGGGAGCGATTCTCAACTTTTTTGACTCCAAAGCCCCCTTTGTCCAGTCAAAGGCCCGTTTTATCCAGGCTTTTACGTAACTCTGGTACTTTTGTTGCAATAAAAACAAATATACTCAAAAATAGGATGTCAGTTTGAGTTTAATTTTGTATTTCTGTACTCCTTTTTTAGCATTTTAATTGAAATGGTTAATATAAACAAATAATGTTTGATAAGGGCCCCTAATGTGCTTGGATGTGGACATACAGAATAAACTAAAGTGGCTGCATATCGAGCAAATAGTTACAAATAGCCTAAATAACCTTATGTTCAATTTGTGTAGTGTGTTCTGAGCTGTTATGCTTTGAAATCATAAAGACATCTCTGCTGCACCTCCTCCGAGCATCACATCTTAAAGTATAGCTCAGGTTAACTTAGCACTGACAAAATGAAGGCCAGAGCTGGTTTTCATCTCATTAGTTTTTTGTGCTGTCTGAAAGCCCAGTTGAATCTTTGACTTATTTCATCTGCAGTAACCTTGCTTATTCCCGATGGACGTATTTGTGTTGGTGTAAAGAATTTATGGCGATCTAAGAGAAATGTATAAATCCTGGGTTTGGCTTTTTCAGGGCCATTGGGGTGGACAGTGATCAGAATGTGTAAGAACGGTTCCCTGTGAGACTCTTTGTGACTAATACGTCTCCCCTCCTTTGCTGAATGCCAAACAGGGCCGACATGACTGCAGTGGGATTCTTACACAGCTGTATGCTGGCCTTCACTGCTGAATCTTAGTCAGCTTGTGTGCGCTGTGAGACATCCTGTGCAGGTTTTTGTTGTTAGAATCCCAGATGGGTTTTCACTCAGCTGGAGTGAAAGAAGGACATGGAATGGGGGCACTAGGATCTATATTTGCTGCTGAAAAGGGATCTGTCGGGCCGTTTGCCCAGAGCCATGCTGTGAAACGCTTGTTCGTCATTGGCTTAACACTGCACACAAAATACCAGAGCAAAAGCCATTGTGCTTTGAATGGCAGGGACGATGGTACACTTTGTCAGTGAAGAACTGCACGATAACTTTAACTCATGGCGTGTTTCTAAGTTCAAAAATATACTTAAGCAAGTGTTTGTCAAGTTGTGCACCATTCAGATTTGAATTGAGGACTGGGAGATCTGGCCAAAAAAATGATCCTATCAGTCGACATTGATAATTATCATTAAATGTCAAATCTTTATTTCTTTTTAAAAGTAGATTTTTGCACCTGAGTGAAAGTTGTAGTTTTAAACTATACTCTTTATTGTCAGACACTTGACAAACAGGTGAACACATTTTTACAAATCTGAGGTAGAACGTTCAAAACATTTTTGCATTCTTTACACTTTTTCATTTTTTTTGTTTGTTTGTTTAAAATAATTATTTTAATAGAAAAATTAATTTCTTAGTTTCTGCATGTTCTAACAAGTGATATTGTTTCAAACCATGAAACAGGTTTGTGTTGCCTGACTTTGATGTCACATATCTTCGGCACAGTTTGCAGTGCAGGCTGCAATATTAATAATATAACGTGTTTTGTCTCTTAAAAATGCACATTTGACTGGAGCTTGAGCTGACAGTAGCAGTAGCTTGAGTTAGGATGCAGAGGTAAATTTGTTAACAAAAACAGTAACATCTGTAAAAATGATAATAACCTAATTTTTATAGGGTAAAATTTAAATATTCTGACAGTTTGAGTTAGGGCTCTACTTTTATATATCATATATCATATATCATACATTTTGTGATAACCATAGGTTAAACCATGCATATAGCACCTCACTACCATGGTAAAATGTAACTATATGGTTTCTATGGTATTTGTAATGAAAATCAGTAGCCTAAAAACATATGAATACAAATGCACAAATGCTATCCGGTTGTTAAGTCTGACGTCACGCGGCAGCGCTTCCGGGTCCTAACGCTCTATCTCATACCAAACATTTAATAAAAAAAAAAAATAAAAAAAAACGCTCTATCTCATACCACAAGAAAACAACAAATGGTGCTAATATACACACACGATGTGGTGTAATACTTCCAAAAAAGTATAATCATAACCTTTATCTCCACACCAAAACTCCAGATGGCCAGACAATGATTCATCTTTTATAAATCGTTAAAATATTAATGTCTGTGACGCTGTGAGCACGGAAACTGTTGTGTAGACTGTAAGTATTTAAAATGTTTAACTTTTTAAAATGATTGATGTTTAATATGAATATATAGCGCTCACAAACGGCCGTCGATGGCATTCTCAAGTGAAATTAGTCGAGGCTTAGACCCGGAAACGGCGTTCCTTACGTCATTACTTAACAAGCGGATAGCTTAATAACAAAAGTACTTTCTGCCACAATACCATCGTTCAGTTAGTTCATACAGTAAATCCATTGTAAATGTTGGTGATTTGTAGATTGAAAAGCCTTCTAACTAGAACATTCATGACATAATGTTTTCCTGTTGAGAATGTCAGTGCTGTTTCATCTGGCTGTAAACTAGTTTAAATCACAGAGACATTTGTGTTCTTTGCTGAATTAAAGCATTTCACACTGGATCTTACAGCGCTATTTAGTGGTCACGTGATCAAGACTGATCACCGAGAGCGCTGCCGTTTTAGCCGAGCTGATAAATGGTCCATGTGTCGCTGTTAACTCTGTTTCGTTCCGCTTTTGCCGCATAAACATTTAAAGAACTTTTGTTATAATTTTAACGAGGAAAATTATGTTGCGATAATTATCATTTTATCACCCAGCCCTAGTTGAGAACATCCAGAATTTGAATTAAATTTGAATTGAGGAAGTGATTGTATGTAGAGTTAAAATGAATTGAACTGTAATTTAACCACAAAAGCAATAAACGTTGGCTTGACAAAGCCTTGTTTGAATGTTTTGAAAAAAGTTAAAGGTGCCCTAGAATTAAATATTGAATTTACCTTGGCATAGTTAAATAACAAGAGTTCAGTACATGGAAAAGACATACACTGAGTTTCAAACTCCATTGTTTCCTCCTTCTTATGTAAATCTCATTTGTTTAAAAGACCTCCGAAGAACAGGCGAATCTCAACATAACACCGACTGTTACGTAACAGTCGGGATCATTAATATGTACGCCCCCAATATTTGCATATGCCAGCTCATGTTCAAGGCATTAGACAAGGGCAGAACATCTGGATGTGCACAGCTGAATCATCAGACTAGGTAAGCAAGCAAGGACAATAGCGAAAAATGGCAGATGGAGCAATAATAACTGACATGATCCATGATATCATGATATTTTTAGTGATATTTGTAAAATGTCTTTCTAAATGTTTCGTTAGCATGTTGCTAATGTACTGTTAAATGTGGTTAAAGTTAAAATCGTTTATTACTGTATTTAAGAGCCGTCGCTATTTTCATTTTTAAACACTTGCAGTCTGTATACTTCATAAACACAACTTCATTCTTTATAAATCTCTCCAACAGTGTGTAATGTTAGCTTTAGCCACGGAGCACTATCAAACTCATTCAGAATCAATGTAAACATCCAAATAAATACAATACTCACATGACCCGATGTATGCAAGCAGCATGCATGACGAACATCTTGTAAAGATCCATTTGAGGGTTACATTAGCTGTGTGAACTGTGTTTATGCTGTTCAAGGCAAGCGCGAGCTCCGGGGGCGGGGGAGCACGAGAATTAAAGGGGCCGCAACCTATATATTGGTGCATAGTTAATGATGCCCCAAAATAGGCAGTTAAAAAAATGAATTAAAAAAAATCTATGGGGTATTTTGAGCTGAAATTTTACAGACACATTCAGGGGACACCTTAGACTTCAACCTTTAAATGTTGACGTTTGATGGTTTTTATAGATAGATGTTTGAGACACCATCTGTAGACATTTGTATTCAGCTTACATACGTCATAATTTTTTTGTTATTCACTTCTGCAAACAAGCACTTGATCTCCTTATTACCTTTTGTTGACTTTTTTTGAATTTCAATTCAATAAATTCCTCTTTCTGTCACTCCAATTCAACTTCCTGTGAAGTGTGGCCAATTCAATTCAATTTCAGTCATGATTTCAAAGCCAATTTTTTAGTTTTAAATTTTGCACAACCCTAGTAGACACTTGTTGGTATTCCGCTCACATAATTCTTGCTATAAATGCTGTGAACATCACAAACAAGCAGAGAGATGCAGAGAGTGAAGCGTCCCTGATGATACACTAAATATTAGCAGTACTGAAACTATGCTTGGACACTCGGATTAGAGGACCGTAACTGTCGTGTAAATTAATCTAGTTTGGTTGGACGGGGTTTAGATTATCAATGCATCTCATGCCCAGCTAATTTCAAGTCAAAAGCTAGAAAATTTGGCAAGGCAGCAATATGGCACAGTTGGCAATATGTTACAGCCTCATAAAATTACTGAGCAGAAACGATTTTTCTCATCCACTGATATGTCTGTAGCTTTCATTATTAATAACATGAATTATTGAACAGAACACGTCTCCTAATGTCTCATCATTCTCCTTAAGCAGGTGGGAGGTTTTCCCAAAAGGATGCTGGTGAGATTGCATCTAGCATACCAATGAATATGAATATGTGTGAGCGTGTCAGTGTGTGTGAGACTATTACGCGAGGCAACTATTAGAAAAACACTTCACGAGTAGTGGAATCCTCTGGAAGAGCAGAGGGGAGTAAATTGATACCTAAGTAATAAGGATAAAATTTTATTTGAACTGACATAGTGTAAAAATTCATTGTAGTCATTTCCCAAATTTGGATTGAAAAGATGCCTGACATTTGACCTTAGAGTGACACTCTAATAAGACTGAAGAATTCCTTTAGTTAATGATTCCTCGGTCTCCCATTTGCAACTTATGCATGAAATTGCAGTCATTTATTGAGCTTTTGTACACTCAAAATAACTGTTCAGTCTGCAAAACCGCTGCCCAAGTGATTCAGACAGTTTCTGGCAGAGCTACAGCCTTAGTCAAAAAGGATTTTGGCTGCAGATTATGGAGGCATCCTGGGATTTCCCTACAGTGAACATTGGCTTGGAAATCAATATAGCAGTAAACTCAGAGGCACTGTGTGTAGTCAACTATAAGCCAAACAGTAATTGCTTAAATTGATGTAATCCTTCACGTGTCCTCCGTGTGGCAAAGTTAATATCAAAAGAATTATTTGTGCAGTCCAATGGTTTTGACATATAATCCTTAAATCAAGAATAATTAAAACTGTGATGCAGGAGAGAGTTGACCCTGTACGTCCAGATTAAGAGTTTGACTTTTTTGCCATCGGCATAGTAATGTGGATCAACAGTTGAGTTTAACATGGAATCAAAGAAGACTAACCAGCCTGGGCCACCTATACAATGAAGGCCTGTTCATGACCTTTGATCTTATGCAGCCAAAATACGATATACCATATCAAACTATAGAAAATGACATAGTCGCTCCAATTCAACAATGGGTTAACTTGCAAGAAGTTTGCAATAATATTTATTCTCTACTATTTATTACTACTATTATCACTATCTACTGAAGTCCAACCCAGCCTCAAGTTGTCATAATTTTTACAAAATTATGAAATTAAAGGTGTAGTATGTAATATTGACAGCTACCGATTGAAATGGGTACTGCGGTCGAAATTAAAAATTTTGGAGCGAGTTGTTTCTCCCACCCCCTCCTCCTCAGACTCGTCACTCACACGGGTTGCCAGATTGAGGACACGCAACAGAAACGAATGCAATTGACCCTTCGCAAAGATCCGCCCCCCTTAGTTACTGTTGCTTTGTCCGACAAGCCATGGTGCTGTCACACCACACACAGTGAAAAATACATCGCGGAGCAAAGAGGACACTGACAACACATCGACAGACAAGACAGAGCAGGTTACTTATGATATTAAAGTCCCAGCTTTCAAATTGTGTCATTTTTTTAAGAAATTCGAACAATAAAAAACGTTTTGTGGCTCTTTAATGTGTCGTAACAGATTGCTGTAGCTCCTCGGCACAAGCGGCTCCTGAACCGATCATCTCTTCCTACTAGTTAATTTATAGCATCAAAAAAACATGAATGAACATGAGAAGGAATGTTGTTTCAAACGCGGAAAGACGTCAGTACACCATTTTTCAAGTTCAAGTCCACCGAGGTTAATCTTCTTACTCCTGACTGCTTTGTCGGACAAAGTGGCGGATTCGGCTTTATGATTGGTTAGATCGCTTGTCAATCAAACTCCCAGCTAATGGTCAAATGACAGTGGCATTTTAAGATACTCTCGTTCATAGAGATTTTAGATGGATGCCAAGGTGTTTTAGGTCGGGTAGAATCTGCAATCTCTGACCTAGTTCGTTTGCTGGCTTCCATGGCTGCAATACACCAACTGGCAACCCGCGGTGTCGAAATATTATTGGTTAAATTGGCAGTGGGCGGAATATCTGGCATTCCGACACGGAACGCACATTTCAAAGTAGAATAACTGGCTGTAGCATTGCTTGCAGAGAAACAAGTAGGCCTATGTGAACTTAGCATGTTTCCTAAATATCTGCAAACATATCATGTTTTCATGCCAAAAAAATTACATACTAAAATTTTAAAAATGGTACAAACCTAAACCTTTTACTCAAACACTAATTCTAACTAAGTTTTAAGTAGGAAGTAAAACTACCTTTTTCATACTTGTTGTACCACTGTTACAGTTTTGTTTGAATTATTGCGAGTTGTCAGGAGACTGTTTTGGTAAATCAGAATGCACTAAATAGACACATACTTTATAATAATAATAATAATAATAATAATATAATAAACTTTCTTTTCTATAGCGCCTTTAAAAGTAGCATCTCAAAGTGCTTCACATAAGAAAAAAAGGAAGCATACAATTATACAAACAATACTTTAAAATAAGTGAGATATAAAAAAAAAACACCAAATAAGAACATACTATCATAAAAAGTAAATTCAATTCAATTTTAATATAATCAAGTAAAAGCTACCCTAAAGAAATAAGCTTTAAGGGAGGATTTGGATTTGGATGCCTAATCCAAGCAGGCAATGAATTCCAAAGTCTTGGAGCGACAGAAGAAAATGCCCTATCACCCATAGACATTAAACGGGTATGCGGAATGATCTTTCACCTGAAAGATCAAATTTTGGTCTTTCACCTGAAAGACCAAAATGCATTTTAGTTAAAACTATAGCTAAACTTGCACCTGGAAAAAGTCAACCAAGTAATTCACTCTCTGCTTGGCTTGCCAACAGGTTTGTTCCTAAGCTATTTCTAAACTTAGGAATTTTATGAGTTTAGAACTCCAGCTAATTCAAAAGTGTTTTTTGACTTTACATGACTTGAGCTGTCAGATTGATTGGCAGGCCGCACACTAATTAGCCATGAATACGAGAGTGTTTCTTGTGATGACTTCATCACGGATTTCTTTGAGTTCAAACAGGTCATCGTTAATCATCTCTCAATATTGTGTGATTGAGAGCACTTTTCCAGTGCACTCTAAATGACCTGTTCATAAATCCCACTCTCCACTGTTTTATTATTAAAGTCTCTGCTAACCGGGCCAAGTGCAGCGGAGGCGTGCGTTATAGAGGTGAGCGGCCCCTGAAAGCAGTCTTTGGGTTAAGCTCTTTTCATTTCTGGAGATCTGCAGCCCCTCTCAGCAAAGACTGCCAATCAAACGCCCTGCGCAGGGAGGGTTCATAATCTAAACCGTATTAATCTGAGCCGTTTATGAGGGGTCAAGTGAAAAAGAGCTGATCGATTCGGAGTGCTCCGTGCAAACGCCGTTTCTCAATCGTCTGTGGCCCCATCCTCTAATTACAATTTGTTTTGCAATATTGAGAAATAATAGCTTTTCCTTGGTTGTCAGTTACCCTCAAAATTGCATTACAGAGCTTTGTTTAAACAGGAGAACAAATCAATACCATCTGCCTTCATGTATCCTGATCATCTCTCCTCAGCACAGCAAGCAGCTCTATGACATTGTCAATTGTTAATATCAGCCCACACACAAGTCCTATTGATTTTCTGTGTATCTAGGTATTTATTATTGGTGCTGTTTTTTTCCCACTGTATCTTCTGACCCTGTGAAGTGGCTGATTTTATCTGCATGAGATACGCCAACAAGAAGACGATATCAAACTGGAGATGCAGGATGTATGGTGATTACTTTGTAGGAATCTTTTGCTAGGTTGAGTCTGTGCACAGCTTTGTTGAAAAGCACTCTTGCAAATCGATGTTTATTGACAACATATATTGACTAGTTTGAAAGTTGAGAGTTTTGTAGTTAGAATGCATTAAATAGACACTCACAGACTAGATATATATATAGTTTTATTTATTATCTACATGCGTTTGTCCATTGATGGCACCATGCAGTCCCAGCCTTAATCTGTGTCCTAATCAGCTGTTAGTGTCTAAACGGAAGTTTCAGTCTCATCTTTTCTGACGTCATACTTTTGTTAGCCGCACTTCTTCAAGTGGCACCTGAAGACAGGTGTAGTGAACCGCCGTCCCACCGAGAGCCTCACGGTGCAGGCGAGAGGACGTTTGGAACACTGCGGTCTTGTGAAATGTGGGTAGTGAGAGCGGGTTGTGATTCAAAGGCCTTGCTGCTGCGGTTCGCTCCGCAGTTGGTCCCAGCTTGATGCACAATAATGACCTGTCAGTGTGGCAGGCCTGGTGCCAGAACCCTGAAGCAAAGCTAATCCATAGGGGTTATTCAGCCTAATGAATCCTAACAGCATGCAGGGAACCCACAGGGCCACAAAACACATCATCCATTCCCCTTGTTTTATTTTAACTGACAGAAGTATATTCCTGGAAAGCAGTGATCTTGAGCTGAACTCAAGTCTGTGGCCTTTGTGGTTTCTACCCATGTATG
This sequence comes from Megalobrama amblycephala, assembly GCF_018812025.1. Taxonomy (NCBI): domain Eukaryota; kingdom Metazoa; phylum Chordata; class Actinopteri; order Cypriniformes; family Xenocyprididae; genus Megalobrama; species Megalobrama amblycephala. The sequence goes on from NC_063065.1 coordinate 16,026,274, forward strand.
AAGTGTCTGTTTTATGTGTGGTTTGTCTGAGGGCTTTGATTCGAGCGTGGTAAAAGACTCATGGTGCGTTTTGGTCTGTGATCTCAAAATGTTTGAAATTGTCTGTCTTCAAGGAGAGGTCAAGATTGTTTTTGCTGTGATAGTTTTTATCATGCTTGAGATATGTGCTCATGGATCAAATGCCATTTCCCTAAGTTATTCCTTTGAGCCAGTGGACAATTTTACATAAGCCTTAGACTTGAATCTTTATTGTTATATATCTATATTTTTTAATGGGACAGCCAATTAAACACATTCATTTATGGCAATTAATTAAGAATCATGTGTCTACATAGAGCAACAATTAAAAATGAAAGTAACAAAATCTCACACACATGAAAGTGTCAGAGTATTACTTATCTTTGCGCGTCGCTTCACATTTTTGTGACTTCTAATGTGATGTTTGGATTGAAGTATCTCAATCAGTATAAATAAATGATCTCTTTTTCTCTCTATATATATATTACTTGTATTAAAAGTATATTAAAAAGTATAGTATACTATTACTAAATATTTATATATATATCCCAACTTTTTTGGAATCGGGTTTGTACATTATTTTATCAATAAAAGTTGATTTTATTAAAAAATAAATACATTTTATATATCATTTATATATATTTTTGGAAAACTGGGACGCCATGTCATCCGGACTAAAGAGGACAAGAACAACCCAAGTTGTTTTACTGCTCAGTTCAGAAGCCTGCATCTCTGATGGTATGGGGTTGCATGAGTGCGTGTGGCATGGGCAGCTTACACATCTGGAAAGGCACCATCAATGCTGAAAGGTATATCTAGTTCTAGATACAACATATGCTCCCATCCAGACGTCTTCTCTTTCAGGGAAAACCTTGCATTTTCCAACATGACAATGCCAGACCACATACTGCATCAATTACAACATCATGGCTGCGTAGAAGAAGCATCCGGGTACTGAAATGGCCAGCCTGCAGTCCAGATCTTTCACCAATAGAAAACATTTGGCGCATCATAAAGAGGAAGATGCGACAAAGAAGACCTAAGACAGTTGAGCAACTAGAAGCCTGTATTAGACAAGAATGGAACATTCCTATTCCTAAACTTGAGCAACTTTTCTCCTCAGTCCCCAGACGTTTGCAGACTGTTATAAAAAGAAGAGGGGATGGCACACAGTGGTAAACATGGCCTTGTCCCAACTTTTTTGAGATGTGTTGATGCCATGAAATTTAAAATCAACTTATTTTTCCCTTAAAATGATACATTTTCTCAGTTTAAACATTTGATATGACATCTATGTTGTATTCTGAATAAAATATTGAAATTTGAAACTTCCACATCATTGCATTCTGTTTTTATTCACAATTTGTACAGTGTCCCAACTTTTTTTGGAATCGGGTTTGTACATAATATAATACATTATACATTTGAGTTGTTACCTTTACACATTACAATAAATTAATTCAATAGTAAATTATTATTAACTAAAATACACATCACTGAAGTTTGTTTTTGCCAGTTGTTGACAAATAATGACCCCACATCTAGATCACTCATCCTTTGCAATGCAGAAAATGGTTTATTCTTGCCACTGTCGCTGTGATTTCTCCAACCGTCTGATTTTTTCCCCCTCCGCTCTAACAATTGATGTCAGGCATGTCAAGAGCAGCTCTTCCCCTCTTATGCATGAGCCCACATATTCCAGCTCGTCTGCCAAATTTACTCAGCGAAGGGACCCTGCCTCTGGAGTGCCATAATGGACTTGTCCATCACTTTTTGAGAGGATGAGGATTATAGTGGCCCAGTTGGATTATGGGTGGTTTGATCCATGACTTCCTATCCTCTTCCTATTCAAACACATTAGTCAAGGTGAATAATACAGCCGTCAGCTCTGACAGCCTCGCCCGCTATTGTCACTTACTCGCCCTACACCGCCCCAAGTAGCATTGTCTGGAAGACTGACAGGTTTCTTTCGATACGCCTCATGGTGAAAGCAGAGACCCAATGTATTTTCCACCAGAGGACGTTTGTCATTCTCTCTGCCACTTTAGAGTGACAAGGAGAGATTGTCTCTGGGTGAACTGTGGTGGCAGCTCTTGAGAAATGCATGCAAGGATTACTTTTTTTTGTCCCAGATGAATAACCGTTTTAGGAATTTAGCCTCTTTGGCTCCCTCAGTTTGAACCTGACACTAAGAGGTGACTCCATTGTCCTTGTCAATTCTGGCCACCCTTTTTATGCAACTACATGACAAGTTTGTCACGTAGGGCAGACTTTGCGGCCTCTCAATTTGCCTGACAACCTCACACCGTTGCTCCATTGGTTTCACCTGAGTGCAGTTGTGGCATCCACCATTTGAGGATTCACCAGATTGGGAATTAAGCAGCTGCTTCCAAATCTCAGAGGGCCACCCTCTCAAGGTCAGCTCCCAGCAGCCATCCGGGTGATATCAGGCATCTGTATGGCAGCCGTGCCATCCATATTTGAGTGGGCTGAGAACGCCATATGAGGTGAGACAGGAAAGGTGAAATTCAGCATGACATTCCACTTTGTTGTCATGGAAACCTGGCCTTGATGGCTGAAAAAAAGCATGAAAACAATAAAACATCTTCAAAAAAAGGGCAAAGAAATGGAATGTGATAGATAACAAATCCACTAGATTTTGCCACTGGCTGGAGGAAACAACGTCTTAAAACTGGCAAAAGGCTGACAAACTATAATGAGCTGAATATTAGGGCTGGGACAATACATCGTTGCATTACAAATTGAGAAATGATTCTGAATCAGTTCTGATATTTTCTGTATGTATTGCGATTCTCTCTCGAATCGATTCTGAGCTTAGTTTTTAAAAGCAGATGGCACTGCGTGCTTTACAAACAGCAGTATTAGGCTTCCTTCCAATTCCTTACACACAACACTTGAACCTTCTATAAAATAATCATTAATAAAGTTTGAAAACGTTAAAGTGAATTACAAGAGTGTTTGCAGTGGGCTGTTTACATTAATCTTGCATCATAAAAGCATTCTGAGGTGCAAGTACATTCTCAGAGTCATCCGAACGCACGAGAGGCCTTCTTTTTGAGCATTTTAGCATGTGGTTAAAAATAGATTTAAAAACATAGGTTAAAAACATCTGCTGTTCAAAACTAAGCTCAGAATCGAATTAAAACACAAGTTTAGATGACATGCAAAAGTATGGAAGAGGATTAGGGCCAAGCAATAATAAAAAAATAAAACCATCTCGAGATTAAAGTTGTTAAATTTTGAGAAAAAACAAAAAAAGTCGAGATAAAATGTTGAGAATGAACTCATTAAATTACGAGAAAAAAATCGTTAAATTTCAAGAAAAATGTTGAGATAAAATGTTGAGAACAAACTCGTTAAATTACGAGAAAAAAACTCGTTAAATTTTGAGAAAAAAGTCGAGATAAAATGTTGAGAATAAAGTCATTAAATTACAAGAAAAAAGTTAAATTATGAGAACAAATTCGTAAAATTATGAGAAAAATGTTGTTAAATTTCGAGAAAAAAGTCGAGATCAAATGTTGAGAATAAACTCATTAAATTATGAGAAAAAACTCATTAAATTTCGAGAAAAAAGTCGAGATAAAATATTGAGAATAAACTCGTTAAATTACGGGAAAAAACTCATTAAATTATGAGAAAAAACTCGTTAAATTTCGAGAAAAAAGTCGAGATAAAATATTGAGAATGAACTCGTTAAATTACGGGAAAAAACTCGTTAAATTTCGAGAAAAAGTCTAGATAAAATGTTGAGAATAAAGTGATTAAATTACAAGAAAAAAGTCGTTAAATTATGAGAACAAATTCGTTAAATTGAGAAAAAAGTCGAGATAAAATGTTGAGAAAAAACTCGTTAAATTTCGAGAAAAAAGTCGAGATAAAATATTGAGAATGAACTCGTTAAATTACGGGAAAAAACACGTTAAATTTCGAGAAAAAGTCTAGATAAAATGTTGAGAATAAAGTGATTAAATTACAAGAAAAAAGTCGTTAAATTATGAGAACAAATTTGTTAAATTGAGAAAAAAGTCGAGATAAAATGTTGAGAAAAAACTCGTTAAATTATGAGAAAAAACTCATTAAATTTCGAGAAAAAAAGTAGAGATAAAATGTTGAGAATAAACTCGTTAAATTACGAGAAAAAAGTCGAGATATAACAAATTTGTTTTCGTAATTTAACGACTTTTTTCTCATAATTTAATGACTTTATTCTCAACATTTTATCTCGACTTTTTTCTTGAAATTTAACGTCATTTTTCTCATAATTTAACGAAATTGTTCTCGTAATTTAACAACTTTTTTCTCGTAATTTAACGAGTTTATTCTCAACATTTTATCTCGACTTTTTTCTCGAAATTTAACGAGTTTTTTCTCGAAATTTAACAACTTTAATCTCGAGATGGTATTATTTTTTTATTATTGCTTGGCCCTAATCCTCTTCCGTACAAAAGCTTGCTAGTAGCCTATACGCTGAGTTTAGATTCCTTTTTGTTACGCGCTCCACAAGCTTCACAGAAAAGAAAACTAGGACGGCAGAAAGCAGCATCCTGTTTGTTTTCTTTATTTTACAAAAGCACAATGTTTTGTTTTTATTGTGAATGTAGTGTGTACAAAAATAAAAAAAGACCCTTTCAGTTTCAAATGATGTCTTGCACTTATCTGTATGACCAAAAATGGAGTATTTTAGGTTGGGTCCGCAGTTATAATGAGACAAAATCATTTGATCTTGTGCCGATTTGTGTCGTGACTCATGGAAGTCTCACTACTACAGTCCAGTGATGAAATATTGGTGTCCTGGAAATGGGAATCCTCAGGTGGCGCTTCACTGGCTGTCTCCTCGTGGAAAGGTGAAGTAGGCTCTTTTTCTCCTTCTCGCTCACGTTTTTGTGATTTCTTGAAAAAACGTAATATTAAACTTTGTGCATCCGCCATTATCAACGCATGTTAACAAAGTCTCACACACAAAGAAAATGACAGCGTAGGCTACACACAACACGTTAATCAAACCAATAAGTTTGAAAACAGCCATTGCATTTTACCGCACAGCATTGGTCAATCTAGAGTAGCAAATCAACAATTCCTTATATCGAACTCGTATCAAACCGTGACCCAAAACCGAGGTACGTATCAAACCATGACTTCTCATATATAATTTATATTTATTTTTATAAAATCAGCTTTGATATGATATACTGTTTTCTATATTTTACTAGAGAAAATACATACACATATATTATATATACATGCATATTATTAATAATTATTAAATTGATATGATGAAAACAAGCTGGAAAACAATAAAATATCTCTAAAAGCAAATGCACATAATTTTGCCAGCTGACTGGACAATACAACGGCTTAAAACAAGATCGATAGTTGAATGTTTTTGCCGACATCTGATGCTTCTTAACAACTCAGTGACAAGGAAGCCATTTTAGTGAATTTTCCACCCTGAACATATTGCACCTGTTAAATTATTTAGCCCCACTCTGTGGCTTGGCTCTGCACCACACTGAAAGCTGTAGCTACCGATTAGAGCCCCGCATGTCAACGTATCAGGTCAACCTCCCTCTGCTTTCACTTATAGAGTAATACCTTCACATTCATCATAGTCTCATTATCTCGCCACTACGCATTTACACAAAAAGAGCTTCCATTTTTTTCATCCGAGTTTTTAAACACTGCCGAAGCACGTTTACTGCAGAGGGTCAGATGTCGGGATGAAAACAAACTCTTATCAGCGACACTTGCCGAGAGGTCAGTCGCTAGCCTCACCGCTACGTAATTATAAGCTAGTATAGCTCCTGCTCTGCCGTCAACCTTTCCTTTATCTCGCCCTACACACAGATGCTGCCTGTGATAAACACTGTGAGTAGATCCTTTAATACCTCCTCCGTTCTGTCACCTTTAGAGACATACTTTACCTGAGTGTGAGAAGACATAGGTGACGGGGAGCGTGACTCACAGCACTTAAAACTTTCCTCTGAGGATTTATAACCTTCAGTCAAACTGTTCCTCTGTTATTAATAGACCATCGCAGTGTTTAAATCATGTTTATGGCTGTGATATCTGATCAGAATGTGTAATTACCTTCAGAGGATGAACAATCTTGTTTATAGCTGGCCTGGTCATTGAAAACACCACTTGGGGGCAGTGTTGAAGTGAACACTTCATTTTCTCAGCTCTCATGTGAGGAAATGTGCAAGCTTTGGGGTTGCACTTTTCTAAACTGCCGTTTGCTCTGATGGAACATTAATGTGCAAAGGTCTTTCGCTTCTGTTTCTCATCGAGGGTGTTGAGGTTTGAGGAAATTTTTATTGCTCAGAGGTTGCTCTCTTATAGCTCAGGAGAATTAATGGAGATTTTTGTTATTTTTCATTTAAGTGTCAAAATTCTTAAAAGAGATGAAAATGGAAGCAAATTAGTCATTTGTTGACAGCACTAAGAGGATATGTGTTTGATGCCATAACTCAGATCATTTGGCCTTGGAAAAATCTAATAAGAAATGTTTGAGGTTATTTTAAAGTCTTTGACTTTTGATTGCAAATTGGAATCTTGGCTTTTTTGAGTACAGTTTAACATGTTAAGATGCATATGAGACTTTTTCCTCTTGAAAAAACATCTTGGAAGTAGGAGACTAGTGTTGTCAAAGGTACTAACCGCGATACCAAGTCGGTACAGAAATTTTAAAAATGTGACGCTTTGAGCGCTGTTGTGCGGATTCGTAAACACCTCTGATTGGCCTTCATTCGCTTGTCAGATATGTCTGTGATTGGCTACAATGATCAATGCACTGAAGCGTCTGAATTTGACGGCGGTGTTTGAATTTGAAAGCGTTTTGAAAGCGTGAACGTTCCCATGTGTATTTACAAAATGTTTTTGAAGCGTTGATCATTGTAGCCAATCAAAGACATATCTGCTGAGCATGTGAACACAAAGGCCAATCAGAGGTGTTTACAAATCCGCTCAACAGCACTCAAAGCATCACATTTTTATTTAAATTTCAGTACTGACTTGGTAACGTGGTCGGTACATTTGACAACATACGGTACGTTTTGAGCCCCATATAAATATAAAGAGAATGTCAAAAGTTAACACTTCTTTTTGTTTGTTTCATACTTTTTAAAGAAACATTGTAGCCCTTCTTTGTGTTTTTTGCTTTTGATTTTTAAAATGAAGCAAACAAAATTCAGTTCCATTTTCAATTAAATTTTTAACATTTGGAAATTCAAATTGATTATTGCTCGTTATTCATTGTGCCATAACCAACAAAATTCAAACCAATTCAAAATCACAAGTTCTTTTAAGAGATGCCCCATCTAATATCCAGACCAAGGGTTAAAAGTGTTCCAGATCAAGGGTTTTGGCTGGTTAGCATGGTGGGAAATAGCTTTCTTCTTTGACACACAGTACAGTATATGGGACTATGGGACTGTTCTTGTGTCATTAGACATTATTGTCATTATTGCAGTTGACTAACTGAACTAACTGACAAACTGAACATGATTACATTCTGTCTCTCCCTTACAATACCCTTACTGAATCCTTACAAACCGATGTTAAAGTACATGAAAAAGGCTCTGGATCTCTTGGTCATCTGCTTTACTATCGGCCCTATCATTGGCAGCTCAAGCTTCCCTCATGAGACCCAAATAAATGCTTTTTTTGAGATGAACAGAAGGCCAGAAAAGATTGAATCCTCTTTCTCTGAGGTGAGAAAGGGGTGCATCTCTGGAAATAGTCAGTGATAGATGAGATACATGGAGCAAGACAGTCTGGCCCGGTCTCCAGCCAAGCTGAATCAGACAAACCGTCTGCTTGTTTGTCTCTCTCTCTTGAGTGTGCACACATATTTCTCTCTGCTCTGCTTACACAGTAACCTTTTTTTTTTTTTTTTTTACAACTGATTACTTACCAGCAACAATACATCTATATTCACTTGTGCTGCATGCTGATTTTTACTTAATGAGTGCGCGCTTAAGCAAAACGCTGCACTCACTTGTTAAACGCTGGCCTTGGGACGTCTTCCCTGAAGCTCTTTGGTGTTTTAAAGAGCACTTTTATTTAGCTGGCAAAAGTGCAGCGATAACAGAGCGTAATTAATACACATTTGTAAACCTCGTATAATCAGTCTTTGTTTTCATAGACAGAGAGTCAAAGTTACTGAGTGACTGAGAGTCAAAGTTAAAATTAGGAGTCAATTTTTCAAAATGCATTGCATTCACTTGACTCTTCTGTCTATATCTTGTAGGGCTGGAATTTATTCCAATTCATATGCTTTTGATTCAATTCCAATTTGAAACACCAATGAGCCAAAACATTATGACCACCTGCTTAATATGTTGTTGGTTTTCAGCTTGGTGCCAAAACAGCACTGAGGCATGGACTCTACAAGACCCCTGAAGGTGTTCTGTGGTATCTGGCACCAAGACGTTAGTCGCGAGTTGGAGCCACTATGGATTAAACTTGTTGGTCCAGCACATCCCAAAGATGCTCAATTGGATTGAGATCTGGTGATTTGTAGGCCAGGACAACACCTTGCACTTCCACCAGGAAACACCATTGTCATGAAGGGGTTTATCTGGTCTGCAGCAATGTTTAGGTAGGTGGCACCATAGACATATAATAAACACTAGACGCCCTATTGGCCGCTGGACCGTACGTCAACGGCGCCGCCATGTTGTGCGGGGCAACGTTCCCATAACGCTCATAACTGGAACTGAGAAAAATGCCTGCTTCGTGTGCTGCTTGGGGCTGTACAAATCGCTGTACAATTGAAAACCGGTCTCAGGGAATAACCTTTCACAGGTAAGACTGAACATTTGTTTCTGGTTGTATTTGGCCATTATATAATTGATAGTAGTTGGCCACCGGAGTCAGTCAGACTAAAATAGCTAGCGATGTCACTAGTTAGCTGTGAAAGTTGAGATGTGAGTTTACATGATTTCTAATATAGTTTTAGCTTATGTTATTTTATAAACTAAAGTTTGAATATGCATCTCTATTTTATTAAAACCGACTTTTATGACAAGTACTCGTTACGGCTAGGTGACTGATATTTTGTTAATCTTAATCTAACTCTTGCTGTAAGGTTAGTTAGCTTTTCACACATTTAAGGTTTCACAAAGACAACGAGTTGAGAAGTAGCTAGAAGGGAAGTTTACCGACTCATCTACATTATTTAAAAGTTTGCCATTAAATGGTGATTTGTTTATATTTTTATTTCTTTTTCAGCCCATTGCAACCAGGGCTACACAAGCCTCAAGGAAAGCTGAGGAGAGCCTGTCAGTGGACTGTTCTCACCATTTCCAAGAGACTGATGGAAAATATAAAGCCTTTTGTTGTTGTTATTATTATTATACCAATACTATATTATTATTATTGTAGTCACTATTTAATTTACTATTTTTATTATTGTCTATATTATTTTGCAATTGATATTACATTGTATTTGCGATTATTATTATTATACCACTATTATTATCAATCTATTATAGTTATGTTATTATTGTCTATATTCTGTAAATGATACTACATATTCTATTGCTATTATTATAGTATTATTATACTATATGCTATTATCAATATATTATTATGATATTTATTATTGTACTTATACTATTTTATAAATGTTCTATTCATTACTATTTTATTTGCTGTATACTGTTTGTTTATTGACAATATTATATACTACATAAACTATTTCTTATTGTGTATAACAAACTATTTACTATTCTCAATTTCTTTATTTGCATTGCACTGTAGTTGTACCATCATATGTATTACCATAAAGGATCCATCAGTTATCTTTGTTGTTGTATGTTTTTGGAGTATCTTTCTGTAAATATCTGTATCATTTTAGTGCTATAAAAATACAGAAAGCAGCCCGTGTTGATACCGATTTGTATTTGATGATTTGTTTAATTTGATCAATGGTGGTCAATTCTAAGCTCAATAAAAGCTAAAATTGCGTTAAAGACAGAAAATCCCTTTTTTACAATAAGAAAACTTTATTTAATTTAATGTGAAAATTAAAATATATCTTAGTATGGGCGTTTTCACAATTCTTATGCAAGAATAAAGCAGTCAAATACATGACAAGCCTGAGCTTGACTATTTCTTAATTAAAATAAATATTTTATATGTCTAACTATAGAGATCTTAAGTAACTATACTTTTTGTACACCACGTACATTATAAACCACTGAAATTGGTTGATAAATGTAAACGTTATTTTTGTTTTTATCCAGAAAAACTGCAGCTCGTCCGTTTACTTGTGTTTGTTAACAGCGCAGTCTTGCCCCGCACAATATGGAGGACTCGTTGACGTATCGCAGCAACAGTCCAAAGCGGCCAATAGGGCGTCTAGTGTTTATTATATGTCTATGGGTGGCACGGGTCAAATTTACGACCATATGAATGGCCAGACACAGGTTTTTCCCATTAGTACACTGCCCTGAGCTTCACACTCCCTCCACTGGCTTGTTGTCGTCCCACAGTACATCCTGGTGCCGTCACTTCTCCAGGTAAATGGTGCACATGTACAGTACATGGTCATCCAGCACCCTGTCGCCGGTTTGTGGTTTATCCCTCCTCGGACCACTGCTGGTAAATTCTCACCGCTGCTGACCCGGAGCAACTCACAAGCTTTGCTGTTTCACAGATACTCTGACCCAGTCGCCTTGCCATAACAATTTAGCCCTTGTCAAAGTTGCTCAGATCTTTATTCCTATGCATTTTTCCTGCATCCAACACATTAATTACGATAATTAGGAGATTACATTAATTACGAGAATTACCTTGTTAGGAGATGATCAACAATATTCAACTTCACTGGTTGAACTAAATGTATATATTATATGAGGGTCGATCTCAGTATATTAGAATTTAGTAATATAATTTTAGATTTACAATAGTACCATTTTTTATTTGTATTTTTTTGCCTATTCAGGGTGAGAGATTTGAACAAGTATTGCATTTTGGGGCATCCGGCACCATTTTTGCTATGGACATGAGTTGATACCTCAACTTGATATGTCATAATGTGCTTGTGCTATTACTTTTATAAAGAGTGTGATGTACGATTAATGATGAAAAAATTGGTAGAAAAATCCCATAGACTTGCACTGATGAAGAGACCTTTTGACTTGATGGTTAACGTCATGATTGAAATTGTTGTGTTCTCTGTTTAAGTTTCTAGCATTATAGTATATAGTTTTTATGGAGGAGGGGGTGTTTTTCATATCTGCTCCAAGCATCATCTCATTGGCCTTGCTTTAGTCATGAACAGCTACTGGAAATTGGAAATCTTTCACCCACCTAAGGACTGTGCAATGTTAAACAGCATGTTTATTATGTTCACTCTGTGCTCTTCCTTGGGTTTCTGGTGGCTCTGGGCTTATCTGTGAATGCTAGAAAGCTATTGTGGGTGACCTCAAAACGATAAAGGCCACCTTAGAGGGCAAGCACTGAGGGGATTGGGACAGTGACAAATGCATGAGTGACTGACAGCACAGTTGTAGGGGTTGAAAGCAAAGAAGCAAATCAGATTACTTTAATCGCAATGGACAAAGGTTGTGCCATGGTTTGCAATAAATAATAATAAAAATAAATAATTAAATACAGTGGGATATAAAGTAGGATCCAAAAGTCTAAGACTATTAGTGAAAATTAATCTTTTTTAAATAATTATATGTACAGGTTTGAGAATTATTGCTACTAGAATTACAATTATTATTACAAATTTTATGATGAGCATAACAATTATTGAAAATAAAATTTTTGTAAAAAAAAACATTAATTTCAGAATGTTTTAGTATTTGGTTCTTCTTGTTGTTCCTGCACAAAACCTGAAAATTACCTCTTTTATTTCTTTTTATTTTATTTATTTATTTATTTTTACATTTTTACAAATTCTAAAATCTTCTGTATTTTTTATTTGATCTCAGACATTGAATAAACACTTTGGACCTTACTGTCTACAGTTTGAGCTCTCTGGACTGTAATTGAGACATAAACGCACATTCATTCAGTTCCACTTTGTTCAGCAAGAGCAGTGGTGGCAGAATTTGCATGCTGACGGGAAGGTTACTTCCAGATGCATTACGACTGCTGCGAGCTGTCATCAAGGATCTCATATTCAATCAGTGCAGCTTAATGCATTACAAGCATTTGTAGGAAATTTTAATGAGAGTTCCTAATTAGCCAATAGCGAAGTCATAATCACTTCAGAAACAAATTAAGCCATGAGTATTTTGGAGGATAAATATTCTGCCACTATCACACAGCCATGGCCTTTAAAAAAAAAACAAAAGCCATCATGTTCAAAAGTGGACTGACCATTTTTTTTTTTTACACTGTTAACATTTGAAGTACCATAGTACAAATAAACAGTAGACTATGTTTGTGTGCAGTAAGCATTAGATGATCAGAGAAGATGTGTCCTATAGACCCCTTAATCGCCTACGTCACTGTGACGTCACCGCTCTAGCTGGAGGCAAAACATAAATAAGAACTCATAGCAGGCGCGCTAAAAGTTTGAGGTTTTGACTTTAAAATGTCGTCTTGTTGTGTTTTTGGCTGCCAGAATAGAAGGAACAGGACTTTTGGTTCAAAACTAAAGTTTTACCAGATCCCAGCAGACATTCCTTCACAGAAATCAAAAAGATAATTGTGGTTGAATGCAATACGGCGTACAGACTGGACGGAGACGATCATAAATAATGCTCATGTTTGCAGTGTACACTTCATATCAGGTAAAATAATCGATGCATATGTAATGGTGTGTTGGTTTTATCTAGTACAAATCAGCAAGTTTCTGTTTTATAGGTGAAAAGTCGCCAACTTTCAGTGCACTAGCTAGCTTAAATGTTAAACAAACATGCAGCGATAGATGAGTGCCATCCTTTGAATGGTCTCTTAAAATAATCCACATTGCTAGTTATAATCATAGTTAGCCCAGCGTTAGGTTACATTAGACAATAAGCCTTGACAAAATTCCCCGAACCACCCGAAAGTAATTCATATGTTGTCTAGGAAATATCCAAAACTTAAGTTAATTTACAAAAATAGCTGTCACGGTCCCGCAGAGTCAGTGACAGTACATATTCGGACAGTTCTGAACCTTCTTCTGCATCTATGTTTAATAAATCCCTCCTAAAACATGCTAGCTTACGCTTGTCAACATTGAGTCCAACGTGACGCTGATGACGTGTTATCCGGTGCGCCCGAGCTTCGTTTACAGTCTGAGGGAGACGCACGCTGTATTCAAGCTATTCTACATTGTTTGTATTTTGGTATTGCTATATTTTTTAAAATGGTGTGTAGGTGTGCATGTCGCGGATGTCCTAATCGCGTCACAGTCCGGAGCAGAAGGGGGCGGTAATGCACCAATAAGCTGGATGCCAACCGCCGTAGAAGAAGAAGAAGCAGCGTCACTGTGGATATACACAGACCCGGAAGAGAAGACAATGCTGAATAAAGTCGTATTTTTTGTTATTTTTGGATCAAAATGTATTTTAGATGCTTCAAAAACTTCTAACTAACCCACTGATGTCACATGGACTACTTTGATGATGTTTTTATTACCTTTCTGGTAGGGATGCACCGATCCGCCTTTTTCACTTCCGATACCGATCCCGATACCTGGGATTCAGTATCGGCCGATACCGATCCGATCCGATCTTCAAGTAATAATAAAAGCGCTAAATTACCTAATAAACTGTATGCCTCACTTAGGGCTGTGACGGTCGGCATGACAACCGCGCCACCGCGGTCGTGGAGTGTCACCGGCGGTAGTGTGGCGTGTATATTATATATATATATAATCTCAAAGGTAGGTTTAACCGAGAATTTTCCGTCATTGATGGAATTTTTTTTAGCAGTGACGAAAAAAATCTGCAGCCTGTCCGTCATTTTGATAGATTACTGAGGCTGATGTAGCTTGTAACTGTAATTCCCACCCCTGTCCAGTAGGTGGCGAGTGCGCTCCAGTGTGAGCGCGAGTTCAGTCTCCAAAACAAAATGAAAACGTTGCGTTTGATTACACGCACCCAGTTTGTCCATTTTATTACATATTATATTATAATACTTATGCTTTCATAATTAAAGTTTCTAATCCGTTTTGTTTTAAATAGTTTGTTTTATTTTTCTTGCTGCTGACTATAAGTTTATGGTCAATGAATGGCTTTTCCTACGTGACATTGTTTACAACACTGATTGAACTGACGTGATACAGATTTCGGTAAGCTACTGCAACTTTCAACATTTTTTGATTTTCATTCATGTTTATTTCCTTCTGTAAAGTAGTAAAGAAGAAGAGATGATCGCGTTCACTCACGATCCTCAAAAAGTGTTGAGATGAGATATAAGTCAAGATGAATACTGAAAAGTGACGCAGACTTTAACTTTTCATAATACTTTCTTTTCATAATATAAATAATTGCATAGCCTAGGCCTATTTGTTTATCTTATACGTTTGTGAATACATATGAAAATGTGGACGAAATCAGAAGCTATTAAATGTCTTATAATTAAAATATAAAAATTAAAATGATGCCGCAACATATGATAGATAGGACAGAACAAAAAAATGCTATTAAACAATCTTTCATTGCACAAAAGTATTATAATATGATCGGCTCCCATACAGAGCGGCACAAAGCGCTTTTATGCGCATCCCGTGTGCAGAATGATGTGCTTGAAGCACCATGGAATCAGCGCGCAGCGGCAGCGCTCCGCAGTGAAAAGTTCAAAGCACAAAGTGAAGAAATATTGATGCGTATTGTATTACCGGTATCTTGATGAAGTATAATAATAGAAACATTGATTCATCTTGGAGAGTGTTTCATTGTGTTGACTGTCGTAACCGAACGCGACACGCAGTCTGAATGCTGAATGGAGAATGACTGACAGCCGCAGCGGAGGGAGGCATTTACTTGAACTTTAATTTAACTAAAATATTTATCTGTACCTCAAATTAAACTATGGAATGGCTTTAGAACACTTGGAATATAGTGCACAGAAACTTTATGGTGCTTTTTAATGTTTTTGTGCCTTTTGTAGAGCTTAACAATAACACAGAATAGTACACGCACAGTATCGGATTTTGGATCGGTCCCGTCCGGCCGATACCCGATCCGGCAAAAATGGCAGTATCGGCACCGATACCGATCTGAATATCGGATCGGTGCATCCCTACTTTCTGGACATGGACAGTGCATCGTACCTACACTTTCAATGGAGGGACAGAAAGCTGAAATCTAAAATATCTTAAACTGTGTTCTGAAGATGAACGGAGGTCTTACGGGTGTGGAACGACATGAGGGTGAGTCATTAATGACATAATTTTCATTTTTGGGTGAACTAACCCTTTAAATGTATTTAGTTTGATTGTTTTAACCATGTAAAACAGCGCTGCGTTATCTCATGTAAACAACGAAAAGTGCGGAAGTGGCAACTGCAGCATAAGCTTAATAGAACTCCGCTGGACTCCCGCGGCTCTCAGCCCGTATTGCTTCATACCACAAAACGTTAATAAAACTTTAAAAAATTAGCTCATCCATGAACATGATTGCATCCATGAGCATGATTTCTGAGTTTGTTGAATTGTTTTCCATCGGCTGTGGAGGTGAAGATGACAACTCCCATGATTCCACTCTCATCATCATGCTACGCATTTGTTTTGAATAAGCGACCTCTAGTAGCGAAAATTACATATTGTGCCTTTAACAGCGAGAATCCTGGTGAGAATCTACATTACTCATGAATTCTACAATGAGATCTACACCAATTAGAGAATGTAAACTAATCTAAGCAAATAGGAACTCTTTAGCTGCCATGAAGCACTGCGAATGATGTAATCGAGTCTTCCTACATTCTCAAACTGCTTAAATATTATGTGTGTGTATATATTATACATATTATGCAATAAATTAAAAATTAAATATAAAATTGATCTTTAAAACAATAGTTTCATATTCCTCCATTTGCAATGCTTCTTGGATTGTAGTTATTTCCCTCATTAAAGTATACAACATTGTACCTTTCCCTTTTTGTCAGATTTTCAACTAAATTTTTAAATACTTGCTTCAAATTAAGGTTTGTAATGTTGTGATTTACCTCATAGCCGGTTTCTTTGGTTCATATGGCATTTAACTCTTTAATTTTTTAAAATCCCTTTGGAAAAATGAATGGAAATAATACTTTCAGAACCAAAGTTGCTGAAAAAGTGGGCAATATTAGGCATTATGCATTTGACATGACTGACTTTTCCTTTGATTATGACATCATATTTTTTTTAAATGGCATGAGCTGGGGGAAAAATGGTCTCTCATTTGGCTCAAGCCTGTTTTCGAGCCAAAGCAGCTGTGCAAGAGCTCCATGACTTTTATCAGGCTCTGGTCTTTTTTTGCAGATTCATCTAAAAGGTTTTACACATACATCAAAATTTGCCCTCTGGAAGGCAGACCGTTTCACAGAATGCAGCATCTTTATGCTCGACTGTGGACAAACATGAATCCCGCAGCTTTGCCCGGAAGGATGCTGGCAAACATCGTAATGTGGAAAAAAATTCTTTAACATCCTGAGCAAAGTGACACCACTGCAGTTTTTTTCCTCCCTTGAGCTCTACGGAGGAAACATCACAGGCACATTGAGGCCACAGTTGCTGTTTGATTGATGTGTCAAACTGCCCATCTAGAAGGACTTTGCCTCTGGAGACTGGCCTCTTTGTTGGAATGCAGAATCTGTGGCTTTGATTGGCTGGGCTGGATGGTTCAGCGTTTGGGTGTGGGTGACTGATTCTTTCTCACTATTCCACACACCATTCAGTGTCATCTGCCTCACTGTTTAGCAAGTTTCTCAAGTGATTGTGACACTATATTGCTAAAAATATTCCTTTTTTTCCACTTTGTAAATATGCATTAGCTCAGGGGAAATATGCACATGCTCCATATTTGTAATGCTGCGTTAAAAAGTGAGCATCTGCTGACTCATTCATCATGTAAAAATTCACTTTTATGACTCATTTTTCTGCCCCCCACCAACCAAAATTCTAATATTCCTGCACATACATTCACGCCAAGAAAAGTCGTTTATTCTGAGCAATCGTTGATCAGAATAGCTGGTGATGTCTGATGGTAATCAGCCACATATTAATTAAGGCACAATTGCTGAGTCAATGAAAGAGGCTGGTTAAATATTGATGTGTCTAAAAGGCCTATCACAGGAGATGGACAGCCAGTGTGATGGGACAACAGCCGCAGGCACAGTTCACGTGGTCTTATAGCAGCGGTGTGCTGAGTGCAGCATCAATGGGAGCTGGACTTTGGTGTTGAATACAGAGAGAGGAACTCTCCTTTTTTCTCTGCAGCATCCAGCTAGTGCAGCTTTCATGCACATGGAATGTGTAAAGCTAACAAGCTCATTAGCAGCTTTGCCATCACAGTCAGGACACTTGTGATGTACGTTGAGAGCTTTTAGTTTACTGTCAGTTTATGCCTTAATCTAGATCTCAGTTGTGGTTATTAAAGGCAATCCAGTTCACTCTACAATTCACTATAATTTATGGACGCTTGGTGGCCATATTGGTACAGTCTCCAAACATCTTTTTCCAATCATGCAAGCACAGCTTTTGAATACGGATAGGCCAAAATTGTTGCTTGAATAATGTTTCAAATTAGGAACAAAATCTGAGTGCATCATAAATTGTGGTTCTTTACCTCAAATCATGCAAAAGTCCTAACAATTTGAAGGCAGTATTGCATATATTTTCATTGAGAAGGTATTCCCAGAATGCAATACTATCTTAAATCAGCTGAATCTGGTTTGGCTATCTGCTCTTTGTTGGTTTTTGGTTTTAGAGAGTTTTTGAGCACTTTTCAGCTGGTAAACCACATAAATCATCCAAACACCAGCTTGACCAGCCTGGGAGGCTAACTAGAACTGCTTAAACTAGCTAAGACAGCAAACCAGTTTAAGTTGATCTAAACATTTTTCTTCTTCTTTTTTTCCTGCAGGGAGCTCCAAAAATCCAAAATGTTGGATGAAACAAAAGCAGTGTTGATAAAAATATCATATATTTCACTCCAGCCTATATATTTGTCTCCAATTCCATGTTTGTATGTGGTGATTGATGTGTATACTGTATTGTTGTCAAATGTACCGACTGCGATACCAAGTGAAATTTTAAAAATGTAACACGGTTAAATGTTCACTGCTGTGTGTGTTCACTTGGATGGGTTAAATGCAGAGCACAAATTCCGAGTATGGGTCACCATACTTGGCCACAAATCACTTCACTTTTTTCACACAAGAAGGAGGCGGGAACCGGCAAACATTTAACAAACTTTAATATATCAATAAACCAAAAACCAAATGAAAGTAATGCCGGCAGACGGCCACACAAACATAATAAAACATAACGTAAAGTCCAGGCCTGGTCCTCTCTCGTCTTTCACTGTCGTCGCTCCTCCTTTTATGCTTCCGGAGCTCCTCCGTGAGGGACTCAAGGCCGGTGCGCCTCCCAGGTGGAGCTCATTAACTCTCGCGCCACCGTCCTCGCACCGTTCCCTCACGGCTCTCGCCCGCCCTGGTCGCCACATACCCCCATCGCCCCTCGCAGGCCGGGGGGTACTCCCGCGACTGCGCTTACTCCCCCCCGGGGTCCTCTCTCGGCAGCCGCAGCACCTGGGGGTAAAGACAGACGAGATGAGAGAAAGGAGACGGAAGCAAGGGGAGCGACAGGATGAGAGACGGGAGAGAGGAAAAAGAAAGAAAAAAAAATTCTGGGTCCGGTTCCCAGACACACTGCCGCTCGGTCCTCAGCCTGCCGAGAGGCTCTTCCTCGTGGTGCCGTGCGATGGCACTGGATGCTCGGTGGACGGCCCGATCCTCGACCGGCTCCTGGCGGCCGGCGATGGCTCCTCCGGTTGAGGGCAGCCGGCAGCGAATACGCTGTCCCCTGCTCCTCCCCTTCATGGCGGACAGTAGCAGGCTCCGGCCCATGGCCGACGACAGCACTCCTCCGCTCCCTCCAGGACGGCAGCCACCCCACCTCGTCCCAGGAGCAAGGCATCCGGGTCTCCGTCCCACCTTTCACAAGGCTCCAGTACCACCGCCTCGGGCAGCCTCTCGCGAACTCCGCAGCACCGCGATCCCCCTCAGCAGCGAGGGCTCTCCGACAGCATGTCCCTCCTTCCTCCCAGGTTTCGGCACCAATGTAACACGGTTCGTAGATGTGGGAAGAAGGAGGCGGGAACCGGCGAACATTTAACAAAGTTTAATATATAAATAAACCAAAAACCAAAGGAAAGTAATGCCGGCAGACCCTCACGGACGTCTGTCGGCCACACAAACATAATAAAACATAATGTAAAGTCCAGGCCTGGTCCTCTCTCGTCCTTCACTGTCATCGCTCCTCCTTTTATGCTTCCGGAGCTCCTCCGTGAGGGACTCAAGGCCGGTGCGCCTCCCAGGTGGAGCTCATCAACTCTCGCGCCACTGGCCTCGCGCCGTTCCCTCACGGCTCTCGCCCGCCCTGGTCACCACAGTGATGCTTTACGCACTGTTGAGCGGATTCGTAAACACCTCCGATTGGCCTTTGTGTTCACATGCTCATCAGATATGTCTGTGATTGGCTACAATGTTCAATGCACGGGAGCGTTTCAAAGCACACTGAAGTGTTTGAATTTGAAAGCGTTTTGAAAGCAGGCGTCTATCAGAGGATCGGTGTATCTGTGTAATGACGCTTGGTGAAGAGCGTCATTGATGTCTTTTTACAACATGTTTTTGAAGCTTTGTTCATTGTAGCCAATCACAGACATATCTGTTGAACATGTGAACACAGTTGCCAATCAGAGGTGTTTACGAATCCGCTCAAAGTGTCACGTTTTTAAAATTTCGTTGCGGTCGCTACCTTTGACAACACTAATTTATTGTCAATTGTAAAGTGCTTTGAGCTCGAGAAAAGCGCTATATAAATTAAACCAAAGACAAAGACAAATGACAAAAAAAACCTGCTAAAATTGAAATGAAAACACTGGTGAGGAGTGACATTTGTTTGGCTCAATATTTACAGCATCTAAATTGATCATTTGTCATGTTCCATCTCATTTAAAATCATACCTTAAGGCAACTGTCTATGTAGGCAGTAAACAGCAGGGCTCAGGGTTTGTGTATGTTTGGTTTAGACTGCCGTTATCTTCTCTCTGGATTGCACCTACTGAAAACATGGGAAGAAATGCCCTCATACACTGATTCAAATAAACACAATCATACATGCAGTGGCATGTTTTATTCAGAAGATGTAATATGCAATCTATACGGCTCATTTTATGCCTCAGTCTGGAACAGGTAAACTAAGAGGTGAGGACAATGCAACTGCTGGCATGTCGAGATGTTTCCACTTATGTTCAGATAAACCTTTGTTAGCACTTTTCTCCTTTTCTACATAGTTGCATTGCTGATTGTATAGAGTGGTTGTGTGTGTGACATATAACAGATTTATTGTTCTGTTGCTGTGTGTTGCATAGGTGTGTGTGTGTCTGAAGATGGATTTGTCTGTTCTCCTGAGTCTACTATTTAGGCCAGAGCAATCCTGCTCTCTCCTGGGATGGTCCTGAAAAGGAGACGCATAAATAAGAATGTTTTACTTCCCTTTGGGATGGCAAACACTTGGCTTGGCTCTTTTTTTGTGAGTACATACAGCACTGAGCAGTATATATCCAAGTATAGATTCTCTCACCACTAATGGGCTCTTAGCACTGTTAAAATCCACCCTAGTCATGCTTCGCTTTGCAGGGTTGTTTTACCGCACAAAGACACAAGGCTTATGGTAATGTTAACTAAAGACTTTGTCGATTAAGTTACAGTAACAGGTCTAGACTCGCTGCTGATTGCAGGCCGTTTGTGACACGACCAATCAGCTTGATTGATTGGGTCTCTCTGCGCTCTCGGGCAAGCTGATTGGCATGTTAACGACATCAGCACGAAAAGCCGCAAAGTCAGGCCTGCGTTTCATGACAGTTAGCTGACTGCCCCAAATGTTTTAGGTCATCTTGTTGACTTTTTGGTTTGTGTAATGCTTAATTTATTTCTTTTTTAATTGATCACATGCTTAATTTGTTAACTGTGCTATTCGTGAAATGGCGATAGCGACATCTTTTCTGTGTATGTAGTCCAGTTCAAGCTTGAACGATGGAATAATATAATTCAACAAACACTTTAGCGTTCAAATATATGCATAGACAAATACTGAAAACTCTTAAAGAGTCAATTAGATGGTTAAATGACCCGTCGGAAAGATAAATGCGTAACACAACGTAAAAATCCATCAGCATCAGTCCCAGCAAGGCAGATAATTGCATTAGCCTTTGAGTGGACCCATCTGTCCATGGCTGGTGTGAATCCTGACTTGTGAAATAATAAATCAGAGGAAAAGCAAGTCTGTCAGGTGTTTCGCAGACTCGGGCCCTGGTGATTTGCGTGCCGTGGGGTCCTCTACTACCTTGAGCGTGCAAGCATGACAACAACAGATGCTTTTTGTTTCTCCGTCCCCCACGACTTGTCTTTTGTTTGTCCTTGACAGCTGAGAAAGCATGAAGGATTCCCTTTGTTCAGTCAAGTGCAGTCACTAACTATTGTGAGACCCCTCCCTCCTGATGAACGGTATGGAAATGGGTAGCACAGAGTAGAAGATATGTTGCAGATTTCAACTTTGGCTAGATTGTATTGTAATGAGCATTCATATACAGTCGATAATTAGCAGCAAAGTAATGTTTAGTTCTGTATTTGTCATAAAATTTTTTTGTTTAGCCATGTTACTTTATAGTGAGAGATATAAGAGAGATGTGTTTGGGATATGTGTGAATGTTTAGTCTCTTGAATTTTGAACTTTCATGCTCTTGGCAGTCAGGTTTGGGGACATGTCACGTGACCTGTCCATGTTGGCAACTCATCAAGTGACATACATTATTATGGAAACTTGTTTCCCGCCACAGAATAAAAAATGCAAAAAGTAATTGTGACTTTTTATCCTACAATTCTAACAATTTTTCTCACAATTGCGAGATGTACACACTGATTGTCTGACTTTCTGTAAAAGTCAGAACTGTGGGAAATAAAGTCACAACTGATAGAAAAAAAGTCAGAACTGCAAGATATAAACTCGCAATTGCAAGAAAAAAGTCAGAACTTTTCTCGCAATTTCAACTTTTTATCCCACGATTCTGACTTTTTTTCAAAGAATTGTGGGATATAAGCTCGCAATTGTGAGAAAAAGTCAGAATTATCAAATTTATATCAAAATTCTGACTTTATTTCTCAGAATTGCGAGTTTATATGCAATTCAGACTTTTTTCTCACAATTTCGAGACAATTTATTTATATCTTTCAATTTTGAGGAAAAAAGTCATAATTGCAAGATGTTGCAATTATATTTTTATTTGGTTTCAGAAACAAGCTTCCATACATTACCGTTCAAAAGATTGGGCATTTATTTATTTATTTATTTTTTTGGAAAGAAGTTAAAGCAGAACTAAGTAACTTTTTTTACCTTCATAAATAGTTTTCTAAGTCCTTACGATGGTTAATTGACTTGTAGTGGTGTGTTTGAGGCGAGCACTAACCCCCTCTGGCACGTCTACGCCAGAAAACAGCACTTGCAAGTTGAGCTTCGCCAACCCGACACAATCTTGCCTCATGTTCACGTTCACGCGAGAGTGACAAAATGCTTTACGGTAATTCAAAAACAATGTATATATTATGACTTTATAAGACAATTTCGAAAATTACCCACCTCCATCGAGATTTCTTGTCTTGTATTGGCAAAACTACTGAGCGTTAGTCCAGAGCTGCGCTTGGAGCATTTACGACAGTGTGATTCACTGAAGGAACCTGTAGGGGGAGCTTCGCAAATCTTACTGAGTTCCGCTTTAATTCTGTTATTCAGCATTCAGTGGATCAAATGTGATAGTAAAAACATTTATAATGTTACAAAAGATTTATATTTTTAAAATAAATGTTATTCTTTAAAACTTTGTTCATCACAGAATGAAAAAAAATGCAAGTTTTGCAAAAGTTAAGCTACTCAAATGCTTTCAACATTGATAATAATATTTTTTTCTTGAGCACCAATTCAGCGTATTAGCATGATAATTGCAAATAATAAAATGCAACTAACCACAGACATTTTATTTTATTGTTTTTTTTTTTTTTCCTTTCATATTTTCAGTTGTTGGAATTCTGGCACAAATTCATGTATCACTTTTTGTGATTCCAGCCAAATTACACAGATGCCAACATGGACAGGTGGCATGAAGTACCCTCATCCTTGAAATCCATTAACAAAACATCCAGACTACATTAAAAATGGGTTCCCTTACAACAGAGTCACAGTTTGTGCCAATCACAATGTGTTTTGAATTATTGGTTGCAGAGATCATAAAACCATCCAAATTAAATTTTATTTCACAGACATTTTTGGTTGTCAAAACAATATCTGGGTTGTGAAGCAAAACAAGTGAAAACCACTGTATTTTAACATACTCCCATGTTTTAAAAAAAAGGCCCTATAAAGTAATGCAGAATATTTTTCCCTTCACTTAGCAGTGTGTGGCGCTTTGTCAGAAAGCTAATCCTTTCGTACTGTCTCCATTATGCTTGGCCTCATTCCTCATTGCAAACAAGCGCTGCCATCTATTGATCAGGGCCTGCCACAAAACTGATTAGACACCTCTCCCTGCTCTCTGACTGCCATATCAATCCTGCGTACTATCAGCTCATATAAAGATATCAGCTGACGCTCTGCATTAACTAGCACAGGGCGCTTACATTAGCTGGTACAGATGAAGGTGAAGGGGACATATTTTTTTAGCCTGAGGCGGCGTACGTATGTAATTAACTCATAATCTCTCATAGGGATTGTTTTTAATCACCTTCCGGTTCCATTAACTTGTTTATTTTTATGTTACCATTTTTGCTGGAGATTTTGGAAGGGCATTCAGCGTGGGCTGAGTTAGTCTGTGTGTGTGCTGTGGTTTACAAAGAAGTTAATACGGTACTGTTTGCATGTCTCTGTGTTTCATGTGGTCCATATGGTGACTACTGAGATACTGTGGGGGGAGAGAAAAAAAGGAGAGCGAGAGAAAGAAAGAAAGTGATATGATGGCCAGCACTAATGAAACAGCCCCTGCAGTGTAGACACATAGCTACCTGTGCTGATTCATTGGATGACTCAGACAGCACACATCCTGTGAGATGGCAGAGAGCTTGAACAGAAATCACTCTACTATATCCTGCTCATTAACTTACTGTTATGCACACTTATGCGAAGGCTGGAAATTAAACATGCAATAAGCAATGTGCATAGCATTGTGTACTGATCACTTTTAATCGGTTAGTTCACCCAAAAATGAAAATTATGTCATTTATTACTCACCCTTATGTCGTTCAACACCCGTAAGACCTTCGTTTATCTTCAGAACACAAATGAAAATATTTTTGATAAGATCCGATTGCTCAGTGAGGCCTCTATTGCCAGCAATGTCACTGAAGCTCTCAAAATCCAGAAAGGTACTAAAGACATATTTAAAACATATTCTACCTTAATAGAATAAAGCGCCGAGAATACTTTTTGTGTGCCGAGAAAAAAAACAAAAAAAAAAACACTTTTCAACAAAATCTAGTGAAAACTGCTCAAAGCTTTACGAATCTTTTGTTTCGAATCAGTGGTTCAGAGCATGAGATTTAAGTAAACGAGTCTTCGTTTATGCGATCTGAACCACTGATTCTAAACAAAAGATTCGTAAAGCTTCAAAGCATGTTTTGACATCGCCCATCATGACATATTGTTGAAAAGTCATTATTTTGTTTTTTGGCGCACAAAAAGTATTCTCTTCGCTTTATAATATTAAGGTTGAACCACTGCACTCACATGAACTGTTTTAAATATGACTTTAGTACCTTTCTGGATCTTGTGAGGTTCAGTGACATTGCTGGCAATAGAGGCCTCACTGAGCCATCGGATTTCATCAAAAATATCATAATTTGTGTTCCGAAGATGAACAAAGGTCTTACGGGTGTAGAATGTCATGAGGGTGAGTAATTAATTATATTATTTTCATTTTTGGGTGAACTAACCCTTTAAAAGCGTTTAAATGCTAATCTAGTTCTGATGTCATTTAAGGCTCTAGCAAAGATCTGAACTAATCTGTTAACCATCCTGTAACATGATGTATAAATGATGTAGTCACTTGACTTCTATAATAATATTATTGTTTTTATTATAATTATATTATATATAATATTATAATAGTTTAAAAAGTACACTACCGTTCAAATGTTTTTTTTTTTATGTTTTTGAAAATTGCATATGCTCACCAAGACTGCATACAGTATATTTGATCAAAAATATAGTATAAACAGTAATACTGTAAAATATTATTACAATTCAAAGTAAAAATTACAATTATTATAATATTTTAAAATGCGTTTTATTCCTGTTATGACAAACCTGAATTTTCAGCATTACTCCAGTCTTCAGTGTCACATGATCCTTCAGAAATCATTCTAATATGCTGATTTCGTGCTCATGAAATATTTCTTAATATTATCAATGCTGAAAGCAGTTGCGCTGCTTAATATTTTTGTGGAAACTTTGACAGCAAAGGCATTTCAAATGTGTCCTTGCTGAATAAATACAGTGGGTACGGAAAGTATTCAGACCCCCTTAAATTATATTGCAGCCATTTGCTAAAATCATTTAAGTTAAATTTTTTTTTTTAAAGTTAATTTTTTTCCTCATTAATGTACACACAGCACCCCATATTGACAGAAAAACACAGAATTGTTGACATTTTTGCAGATTTATTAAAAAGAAAAACTGAAATATCACATGGTCCTAAGTATTCAGACCCTTTGCTGTGACACTCATATATTTAACTCAGGTGCTGTCCATTTCTTCTGATCATCCTTGAGATGGTTCTACACCTTCATTTGAGTTCAGCTGTGTTTGATTGTACTGATTGGGCTTGATTAGGAAAGCCACACACTTGTCTATATAAGACCTTACAGCTCACAGTGCATGTCAGAGCAAATGAGAATCAAGAGGTCAAAGGAACTGCCTGAAGAGCTCAGAGACAGAATTGTGGAAAGGCACTGATCTGGCCGAGGTTACAAAAAAAATTTCTGCAGCACTTAAGGTTCCTAAGAGCATAATCCTTAAATGGAAGGCCTCCATAATCCTTAAATGGAAGACGTTTGGGACGACCATAACCCTTCCTGGAGTCTGGCCAAACTGAGCTATCGGGGGAGAAGAGCCTTGTTGAGAGAAGTAAAGAAGAACCCAAAGATCACTGTGGCTGAGCTCCAGAGATGCAGTCAGGAGATGGGAGAAAATTGTAGAAAGTCAACCATCACTGCAGCCCTCCACCAGTCGGGGCTTTATGGCAGAGTGGCCCGACGGAAGCCTCTCCTCAGTGCAAGACACATGAAAGCCCGCATGGAGTTTGCTAAGATGGTGAGAAATAAGATTCTCTGGTCTGATGCGACCAAGATAGAACTTTTTGGCCTTAATTCTAAGCGGTATGTGTGGAGAAAACCAGGCACTGCTCATCACCTGTCCAATACAGTCCCAACAGTGAAGCATGGTGGTGGCAGCATCATGCTGTGGGGGTGTTTTTCAGCTGCAGGGACAGGACAACTGGTTGCAATCGAGGGAAAGATGAATGCGGCCAAGTACAGGGATATCCTGGACGAAAACCTTCTCCAGAGCGCTCAGGACCTCAGACTGGGCCAAAGGTTTACCTTCCAACAAGACAATGACCCTAAGCACACAGCTAAAATAACGAAGGAATGGCTTCACAACAACTCCGTGACTGTTCTTGAATGGCCCAGCCAGAGCCCTGACTTAAACCCAATTGAGCATCTCTGGAGAGACCTAAAAATGGCTGTCCACCAACGTTTACCATCCAACCTGACAGAACTGGAGAGGATCCCCAAATCCAGGTGTGAAAAACTTGTTGCATCTTTCCCAAAAAGACTCATGGCTGTATTAGATCAAAAGGGTGCTTCTACTAAATACTGAGCAAAGGGTCTGAATACTTAGGACCATGTGATATTTCAGTTTTTCTTTTTTAATAAATCTGCAAAAATGTCAACAATTCTGTGTTTTTCTGTCAATATGGGGTGCTGTGTGTACATTAATGAGGAAAAAAATTAACTTTAATGATTTTAGCAAATTGCTGCAATATAACAAAGAGTGAAAAATGTAAGGGGGTCTGAATACTTTCCGTACCCACTGTATATTAATTTGTTAAAAGGAAAAAAAAAGAGAGAAATGACTGACCCCATATTTATATGCATTGATATATAATGCATATAAAAGGCATTATTATTATTAATACATTTTAATGATAGATACAATTATTAATAATGACAATAATACTATTGCATATTATTATTGTAATATTTTTACCTTTTCCACTTATCTTGAGTTTGCTGGTTTGGAAATGTAAATGTACAGTAGGTATTCAACCAAAATGCCTATTACCACCATGTGTAATGCTGCCGGGAGGCCACAGCGTTAAATGCAACCACCAGGTGCCGCAAAGGGACGGTTTTCAACATTGCATAAGGCTGCTCTGACATTTGTACTTTTAAATGAATATAAAATAATGAAATAAATTACTGGTAATAATAATAATAACATTTAATCTTGGCTAATTATTATACAAGGGCTTAATGTTCCAGCTATTGGACTACTGCTTCAGTGAAATATTAAAGTGACGGCAGACAAAACACTTTGAAAACATTTATTCCCGTATAACACAGAGCTCTGTGCATAACATGCAGAAAAATAGTGTCCATGAATCAAGAAATTGTTGATCATATTATACCATATCATACCATAGATCGAGCGCAACGGTCATACACATCCGTCTAGTGCATGTTTACATAGAAAAACAATGGAAAAGTAGCACTTTGGAATGAAAAAAACGTGTTCTGTGTGAATGGCCCGTTAGTATAACACTTGATTGAGACATGTAAATGAAATAATCACATATAAGGATTCATGTTTTGTAGATTTATTTGTCAAGTCTTTATTTTGTCACTTTCACTGCACTAGAATGAGTATAAGTTGGCGGTTGTGTGCTAAGATGTTTACACAGAGCTCCAAGACACCCTGTGACTACAAAGGCAATTGAATATTTCAGGAATTTAAAGATGTCTGATGTCATGCAGACTAGTGTCACACATAACTGTAGATTTACATTGATTTATGTTCAGTGAGGTGAATATAAGCATAATTTTTCCGAAAAGACACTGTTTGTATTTGTCCATATTATCTGCTGCTGGAGAGACAGAAATGGCTGTTACTGACAGACAGGCGGTTGGTGTTGTCATTCACTGTTGCTTGTTTTCTCAGTACTTATCTTACTTAACTGAAATCAGGTTGGTTTTGCTGAAAAATGTCTACAATGTTGTTTGAGAATCGTGACTAGTCTGTCACTGGGACATTGGCTTGAACAATGGTGTGAGTTTGGGGTGGGACTGTTCGTCCAAACCAATAGCAGAAGGGAGTATTTTTTGGGAAACATGTTTGAAAACAATCTACTGCAGTATTGTGGCTCGGAAATTGAGAGTTAACATTAACCCTGGGGTCTCTGGTTGATATAGTCCATTATTATGCCATCCTTGAGAACTTTTACCTGTCCGCAAACGGAGACAGCTCCTTATGATCGTTTGTTCTAAATGTAGCCAGTCAAATGACAGGCCAGCAGGTGTCCTGCCGATGTAGATGGCTGTAATTGAGGAAGAAATATGCAGGGAGAGAATGCAGAATGAGGAGGGGACTGCGTCTGTCTCCGGAGGGTGTGATCCCACGTAATTCCCACCTAGCTCCGATCGGCCTCCGTGTGCAGCCCCCCGGTCGCCTATTAAGAACTGCTCGGGTAGCTGTGGGGAGTCTGGATTCATTACTGAAGTTGGACACAGACAGAGCAGAAGTTCAACTCATTCTTCCTCTTCCTTCACTGCAGGTGGAAATTCGTATATAAAGTGGACATACCTGCGGTGTGCTCTGGTGTGGAACTGAGATGCAGTGGTTAGTGAAGCAGAGCAGCATGATATTAAGATCTTTGAGCTGAACAGACTGTACCTACAGCTGCCTAGAGACAATCGCCCACGGAACTGACCTGAATTACCTCCAAAAAACTCTCATAGCTCATTCAGACTCAGCTTTTGTTAAAAATTGGCTGTCAGATGATTCAAAATGTTATTTAGGTAAAGATAATGTTAAGTAGTCTGCTTAAAAACATAATTAAAATAAATTATAAAATTGATATAAGAAATTGTAATTATATATTAATAATACATAATATAAAATATGATTATATATATATATATATATATATATATATATATATATATATATATATATATATATATATATATATATATATATTGATTATATATATTATTCATTGAAGAATAAGGTTTTTAAAAGTGCCAAATATAAAATGCCTATATATATATATATATATATATATATATATATATATATATATGCCACATATAATGGCGATAGAATTCATTTTGAAGTTTTATTAAGTGTTAACAATGAGATACTGTGGTTTTTATCATCAGTTAACACTGCTTTTGTCATTTATTACAAGATGGACAAAAATTGTCACCAAAAGAAGTCATTCTGTTTAACCAAAATTTCGCTTTTACCGAATGACACTTTTGGTTATACCGAATGACGATATTTTCAAACAGTGTTAACAGGCTGATATCTAGCTAGCTAGCAAAAGGACAATCAAACATTTTATATTTATTACAAGTTTTTAAATTATTACAACATTTACCATGTTTTATAGCGGATGTACCGAATGACCTGATAATTCAGGACATGCGTATGAGCAAGTGTGAAAACATGAATTTTTCAAAGAGTTAAGAGAGAGTTAGTTACTTTGCTTCACAACCGTGTGGTCCTTTGCAGGCGTCTGAATGATGTCACATCCTGTCACATAATATTGACCACATGACTTGATCCAAAATGGTCTCTTTATATTGGTTACTCCGAACATCAATGAAATGAATTTTTCTGTAAATTTTTTCTCATAACAAAGCAACGACTTCTACACATAATTTTAATACCATTTTGCACTATGTTGATATATGATGTTATAAAATCATGCCAGAATAAAAAATATATACATTTATTACATTTTAAGATATTTTAATCACAAATGAATTGGCTGTATTGGCCTTTGGAAGGTTAAACCGAATGACCTTTTGACACTTCAAAATCTTTAAAATACCTTTATATGTAGCAAAATATAATTAAAACCTTTTGGATTCAATAAAAGCGATCAAGTTGTGCTGCCTTACATACTTCAGATGTCATATCTTTGTTTTTTATTATTTCAGTAGCTTTTCCATCTTTGGCTAAGAAAACTGTTGTGTACAGTTTTATTTTACTTTACAAAGTCAAAGCTATCAACGCTGTCTCAAATTCATCCTTGCTGCAAACAACCGTGGCAGTTTCCAGTTTTGCTTAATTTAAGCTAGCCAGTTACTGGTTACAAGACATTTTTGTCAAACATCACAAGACAATTTTCATTATGCAGTAAAACCCAAAAATGGCACAGGCATTAGAGAGTAACCATCATCTTTTGTCTCCTCCTCTAAATCTGGTAGGAAACGGGATTCATTCTGTCTGTGGGAATGAGGAGCTCGAAATATATCAATAAATTATTTAAAGAGCTGTTTTTCTCCATGCAGTCATTTACAATTCTATATTTAACATCCGTTTGTTTGAACATTATGGCTCATAGATATATCTTCATATCCCAGAAACACCCAAGCACAGACAAAATGATGAACTGTCTGCTGTCTGACATATTTAACTTCCTGAAATATTCAATTGCCTTTTTAGTCACAGGCTGTCTTGGAGTCTGTGTAAACCTCCTCTGTTGCACAGAATTGTCGACTTATTTTCATTCTTGTCTAGCTATCGTGCACGCCTTGACATAAAATAAATCTATACAATATCAGTGCCAAAATGGCATAAACCCATCTATGTGTCAATCATGTTTTCAATCAGAAAGCATTAAAGTGTGATAATAATATTTGAATATTGTAATATTTTGTCGTAGTGTTTGTGTCAATTCTTATATAAATTTGAACAAACAAATTACAATATGTAATGACAATTTCCTAGAGTCAATTTGTTTGTGAATTTGGACTGCATTAGTTATGCTGTAGGTTTTAGATTCAATAAAGAACTGGTTTAAAAGAGTCATTTGCTTGTGAATCGGACTATGGTTGGTCTGTGTGTTTTTGATTCACTGATAAATCATTTGAAAAGAGTCATTTTTTGTGATTTGAATATTTTTGATTTAACAATAGTCGTATGTTTGTGAATTGTATTACTGTACACAGGTCACTGTTACAGCTTTAGTAACTGATCGTTCCTCCTCCCTGTTGGTCAACATTCTTCATTCATTGCCTGTGATTCATTCAGTATTGTTGTCAGCTTATTTGTATACGTTATTCCAACCGAAAATGAATAAATAAATAAATATAAAAAGCTGTAAAGAGTATTACCTGCATCTTCTTCCATGATGAGAGAAATTATCATGATCTCCTTTTATCTTTTTTGAGTGCTGTTTGGTGTAGTAGAGGTTAAGCAGAAACTGATCAACAAACCTTCAAAAGGATTCTCGATGCTTTGAGTCCGCTTCTTCTTTCTTATGGATCAATAGGGGCGTAAAGGAGGCCGCGGCGAGCCTCAGTAGAATCATCCTCTGAACCTGAGCTCAACCTTTGGAGAGTGAACCGTAACCACATAAGCCAATGGATTCTGAAATGAAACTTTTCCTCCTAATGTGATAGACGATGTTTTCAAAGGGTTATCAGGCGCTGGCTTCTCTTTTCATCGAGTTTTCCTTTTGCCGTGATGTTTGATGGTTCAATTTGCAGGCCTACAATTTTCACACCTTTCCAAGTGAGCTGTTAGCCACTTACATGTAACCACTGAAAGGCTAGACAATAGGAAAGGATAAGAGTAATGCTAACACGGATGAAGAGAAAAGGCACCGATTATGCTGCAGTCAGTTAGAAATCTTCATATGCAGAGCTCATAGTCGTTCAAGATTGTGAAGTTCTGTCAAAAATACGCATGTCACTATATAAGCAAATGCTTTTAATGAGCATCTGACAATGAAGATTCGCTAGATTTAAATTCCATTTCAATTCAAGTTTGAATTGAGGTAGCAAAGGATGCAGAATTAGGATGTAGCCTAGTACTGTAAGGAAGTAGAATTAAAATAAATGTACAATTCGTTCATATGTAAGACATTCATATACATGTAGCCTATCTAGGGCTGTGACGGTAGGCATGACAACCGCGCCACGGCGGTGGTGAAGTTGCCACCGCGGTCGTGGAGTGTCACCGGCGGTAGTGTGACATATAATATATATTTATATATCTCAGAGATCGCGTTAACCGAAAAGTTTGCGTCTTTGATTTTTTTTTAGCACTGACGGAAAAAATCTGCAGCCCGTCCGTCATTTTGACAGATTACCGGTAGCTTGTAACTGTAATTCCCACCCCTGTCCAGTAGGTGGTGAGTGTGCTCCAGTGTGGCAGCAGAGCGCGAGTTCAAAATCCAGAATAAAATGAAAACGATGCGTTTGATTACACACAGGCGAGCACCCTAGTTTAAGTCAGTTTTAAAGTAATAAAGTTACCTATGCTTACTTACATAATTAAGTTTTGTTATTTTCTTGCTGACTGAGTTTATGGTCAACGAATTTTCTGAGGTATAATGTTACGTGACGTCACTGTTGACTGACGTGATACAGATTTCGGTAAGCTACTGTATCTTTCAACTTTTTTTTATTTTCATTCATGTTTATTTCGTTCTGTACAGTAGTAAAGAAGAAAGGATGATCGCATTCACTCACAATCCGTGACAAGTGTTCAAGATGAAAACTGAAAAGTGACGCAGTCTTTGATCAACTTTCTTTTCATAATATAAATAGCCTATGCCTATTTGCTTATCCTGTAAGTTCGTGAATAAAAATGAAAATGTGGACAAAACCAGAAGCTATTAAATGTCTTATTAAAATATAAAAATTAAAATGACTGGTAATTATTGATTATGATGGATTTTTTTTTACAATCCTGCCCATCAAAATGACGGGGTTTGATATATATATATATATATATATATATATATATATATATATATATATATATATATATCAAACCCCGCCCCCTTTGGACCCCACCACTGCAACACCGGCGGTTGTTGGTGACTTACCACCGCGGTAGTAAAAAATTGCCACCGTCACAGCCCTACGTGTATCAGTATTTTTAACTAAAAAAGCAAGAATTTTTGATACACCGTAAACCCAAATAAGTTGAGCTAACTCACAGCATTTGAGGTAATCAGTTACATCATTTTTTTTTAGTTCTGATGTTCCCAATTTTAAGTAAGCAGAACTATCAAGTTTTGAGTTTGTAGTACTCATGCATGTTAATTGCTCCTAACTAGAAGTACTAAGTTAGCAAACTCATACATTTTGATAGCAATTAACAAAATATTTAGTTAATTAACTTTTTTGTTTTGAGTTCTTACAAATCAAATGAGTTATATATACATTTCATTGTAAATCGACCTTTGTCGGCTAGGATGAAAGTGCATTTGATTTCCCAGAATGCATTGTTGATTTTCTTTGGTGATCACATTTGCACTACTGTTCAAAAGTTTGGGGTTTGATTTTATGCTCTTTTATGCTCACCAATGCTGCATTTATTTGGTCAAACATTTGAGTAAAAACAGTAGTATTGTGAAATATTACTCTTTTCTATTTTAATATATTTTAAAATTAAAATTCTGTAAAAAAACTTTTCTTATTATCATTGTTGAAAACAGTTGTGCTGCTCAATATTTTTGTGGAAACCGTGATACTTTTTTTTTTGTGTGTGTGTAAAACTCGTTATTGTCACTTTTGATCAATTTAATGTGAATATATTCTGAATATATTTATTTCTTTCAAAAAATAAAAAAGTCTTACCCCAAAGTTTTGAACTATAGAACTATAGTGTAAATAATTTTGTCTTTTTATCATTTCAGCTCAAATTCCAATTCAAGTTTCTGAGGGGTGTGGCCAATTGAATTTAAATTCTCATAAAGTAAAAGGGTGCTAATTCTTCAATTCAGAATTTTTCACAACCTTTGTAGAAAACATAAAACACAGGCTAGAGTCAAAAGGGCAGAGTTCATGTACTGTAGAAGACTTTGTATTTCCTCCCAGCTTGGTATGCAGCACAAGCTGTATTGTTGGGCTCAGAGCATTTTTCCACAACTGAAAATAACAGGTTTTTTTCCGATTCAGACTCCCTTCAAAACCAATTTGACAGATCAAAAAGGAACAAATAAAGGTCTGGAATCTGTTTGGCGCACAGAGTTTTAGTAAGCGCCCCTGCAGTTTATCTTAGCCCTATCTCAAAGCCCTAGCAAATGGGAAAAATAAATACGTTTGATTAAGTTGAATTTTAAATCATGCCGCAATTGGTCCCAAAGGCTCTTTGGAAAAATTTCCAAAAACTGTGATGACATTTGCGAGCAGTGAATCAAATATAAAACGGAATACTTCAAAATACTCTTACCTTCAAAAACACTTTTTCGAAACCCATAGTTGCATTTTCAACATTAAAATATAATGACCATGGGAGCCATAGGAGATCTTGGTGGTGGTGTTTGCTTGGGCATGCATCACTGTAACTATTCCTCATGCTCATACTTTAAAGCATTTGTTTGTGCTACAGACATGAATGACTGCTCAAATTGTGTGGTTTAATGAGGAGATCTGTGCTTTTTTCTAAGTGATCAGACTTAT
This sequence comes from Megalobrama amblycephala, assembly GCF_018812025.1. Lineage (NCBI taxonomy): Eukaryota > Metazoa > Chordata > Actinopteri > Cypriniformes > Xenocyprididae > Megalobrama > Megalobrama amblycephala. Next base: position 16,061,224 of record NC_063065.1, read on the forward strand.
GGTTTCCAACTGGTGGATGTTTAAAGGGGTACGTACATTCAAGCAGTGCCATATGAGGCTGGAATATTATGCTTTAATATAAAACGTCTCAAATATACTTAATATGAGTGGATATCATCCCTTACGGCAGATGAATATCTGGAGAGAGGTTGCTGACTCTTCTCTGGAGCCGTTGCACATGGTCTATTCAGGCTGTTTGTGAACTAGTAAGGGCTAACAGGGTTTTAACATTGGCACCATTTCCCAAGCTAAGGATGAATCATTCCTGGCATGTTCTATCGCCTGCTATGTCTTTGTGATGACATTGATCTCCATGAATATTTGCCCAGATGCATGTTGGGAGTTAATAATAGCAGAACAGCTATGGCAGCTACGGCAAGGTTCGGCGTGTCCCCAGGAGTGAGTCCTCCCTGCCGAGCATGATCTGGACTACTTAACACCGGCTGTACGTCATTTCGCACTTTCACTAATCTGGTCTCATGAAGTCTGAGACTTTGTGGAGCTATGTGTCTTTTTTTGCAGAACAAAGTCAGACATGCTTTTGCATTTGATGTGTAGATAATGTGGAATTGCACAGTGACTATAGTTCACCTCGAAAATTCTGAAATCATTTACTCACCCTCATGTCATTGCAAACCTGTATGACTTTCTTTCTTTCACAGGAGGATACAAAAGAAGGGTGTTGTATAACATCCTGGTGCCTCTTTTGCATGAAATTTCAATGAAGAAGGACAAGAATCTTCGAAAAAGAATGCAAGATCACCAAAGTACAGTCTTTAAAGGTTCCAAAAGGTACCATTTTTGGGTTCCCCACAGAACCTTTTAGATAACTGTTCTTAAAAGAACAGTCAGAAAATCACATTTGATGCCCCTGGACACTTCATACGTGGTCAATATGAGCAAAAAGTCTGTCAGATTCATTGAAAAGAGCCATCTCAAATCAATGATTCTTTCATGAATAAGAAATTTGCTGTTTATCTCATGAATATGCCAAGGACAGCTTGTGCAGATGACAAGATTTTCAGTATATAATCATTCAAATGCTTGTTATCTTCTGTCTCTATTCATTATAAATGCATGCGAAGCACATGTAAAACGGTTTTCAAATATCTAATTTGTGTTTTTGCTGAATAAAGAAAGTCATTTGAGTTTGAAATGACATGAGGGTGAATTAATTAATTCGTCATTTCGCATGAACTATTCCTTTAAGGTGAAGTGAAATGCCCATTTGTATACAATGTTTAAAGGGATAGTTCACTCAAAATTAACATTTTGTCATCATTTACTCACCCTCAATGTTGATCCAAACCTGTATGAGTTTCTTTCCTCTGTTGACCACAAAAGAAGATATTTTAAAGAATGTTGGTAACCAGACAGTTCAAGTCAAGTCAAGTCACCTTTATTTATATAGCGCTTTTTACAATGTAGATTGTGTCAAAGCAGCTCTACATTGATAACTGGTACATTATTTTGGCTGCACAGCAGCTCTTAAAGAATAGTGTCAATGCAGGCAGATCAAAGCACTGTTGAATATCAAATGTCAAGTCAAATGTCAAGTGTCCCCAACTAAGCAAACCAAAGGCGACAGCGGCAAGGAACCCGAACTCCAACAGTTGACAGTAGCCATTGACTTCCATAGAATTTTTTTCCTACTATAGAAGTCAATGGCTACCATCAACTGTTTGATTACCAGCATTCTTTAAAATATCTTCTTTCATGTTCAACAGAAGAAACACATGTTTTGAACAACTTGACGGTGAGCAAGTGATGACAAAAGTTTCATTTTTTCTTGAACTATCCCTTTAAGGGGAATGTGATGGGCCAGAAATAAATGCAGCTGTAGTCTTGGTAGAGCAGAAAAACTTTCATTTCATCTTTTGGTTCAACATACACATATATATTACACACACACAAATTTGCACCTAGTTCATTAAGTGTAACATACCCATAGTTGAATGGCGATTCCTTTTACCACACAATTACAGCCAAACATGTTGCTTTCCCTCGGTCTGGGTCATTGAAACCCAAAACAGGTTGGGTCTTATAGCTGTAATTTTCCTCCTCTGAGCTCTGTGATCCTTTGGGATGTATTTCATATTGTAAGCCACCCTCTTAAAATTCCCAACCTCCCATTGAGGCAACATTGTTCTCTCCGTCTTCCTGACATTACATTAGAGGCCTCAGCAGAAATCAGCCAATATGTATTCTGACCTCATTTGAATATGTCTTGACAGTGGTTCCAATTTTAAAGTCCTTCAACCAGATGCAGATGCAAGGCATTGACCAAGTAAAGTGAAGGTATTTGTAAAGTATTTGTACTCCATTACAAATATTTTATTATTATTATTTTTATTTTTTCGATAATTTTTACGTACTTTGAGCACTTGAATACTTCTAAGAAATTATATTTTGAATGGCAAAATCATGCATCTTACAGAGCATACAATCAAATCACAATCAAATTATGCCCCCAGCTGAACTTTTAAACCCAATGACATCCATTTTATTGTAAACTGTATTTGCACTCTGTATTTGATTGGTCCTTGTAAAAAAAAAAAAAAATAATAATCTCATTAAATCTCATAAAATATTTGTAATGGAGTACAAACCTAAAGGGCTACTCTGTGCCCATATAAATATACGTAGTATGTTGTCTAAGCGCGAGCAACTGGATCATATTTTAAGTGACTCTAACATTGATATACTAGGACTATCAGAAACTTGGCTCACCAGTTCATCAGCTGAGTCTGGTGTTGTCTTCCCAAACTATAATGTGTTTAGAAGGGATAGACTCAAGGGAAGAGGAGGAGGGGTGTTACTCTATGTAAAAAACAACTTAGAATGCTCCCAACTTAGCGTACCAGATGAGGTTGAAATAGAAAATGTTTCAGTAAAAATCTCTCTCTCTCCAGAGATGGCTTTTACCTTGATCTGCTTGTATCGTCCTCCCTCAGCAAAAATTAACTTCTATGAGCAACTTCAGGTTTTATTGAAACATCATAATTTATACAACAAGTCCAATGAAATAATTGTCATTGGAGATTTTAATGTGAATTGGGACTGTAAGCAGGACAGAAAAATACTTAAACGTACTATGGACACCTTTAATTTTTCTCAACTCATTGAGCAACCTACAAGAGTCACAAGACAGTCAAAAACAAAAATAGATTTGCTCTTCAGTAACAAGCCTGAAAGAATTACTAAATCTTATAATTTTCTGACTGGTATCTCAGACCACAACCTCATATTATTCTCTAGAAAACTTACCAGGTCAAGGGTCAATAATGATTTTTCAAATCCAGCAAGTAATAGGTCGCCATTTGAATTTTTACCTAGAAATCAACGACAAAATGTGGCCATAGCTTTATCATCAGTTGACTGGGAGCCAATCCTGTCCAGTGATGATCCCAATTTGTGTTGCAGTCAACTTAACAAAACTGTCAAAGAAGTTATATCAACACATTCCATCAGAGGGAGAAACAAACTAAAGAAAAGATCCTATTTGCCATGGTTGAATAAAGAATGTAAAAATATGATGACAAGAAGAGACCAATTACTGAAACAATTTCTGAAAACCGGTCTTATTATAGACTCACTCATATGCGAAATAAAGTAACAGCAAGTCTAAGACAGGCAAAAGCTAATTTTTTCATAAATATAATAAAAAACGCAAAAGGAAATGGCAAAATGATATGGCAACATCTAAATAAATTGCTTGGCCGTCAGTCAAATAAAAATAACAAGAAAATTAAGCTTCAAGTAAATAACATTATTATTAATGACCCCTTCTCCATAGCCATTAATCTAAATAGTTATTTCATAACCTCTGTAAAGGAGATTGCCCAACATTTTAGTTCATCTGTCTGCCCTGATAATATCAGTGACTCTGATCAGGCTATGTTCAGGATCACTGAAATTTCAGATCATGAAGTGGCCAAAATTATTACTGGCCTAAAAAACTCAAAAGCGCCAGATGCATTTGGTCTTAACTCAATTTTTCTGAAAGATTTTAAGGATTCTCTTGTACGACCAATCACCCATCTCCTTAACATGTCCTTTAAACATTCTGTAGTCCCAGCTGACTGGAAAGTAGCTGCAGTGACACCAATTTTTAAATCTGGTGCTAAAACGGACATGGTGAACTACCGACCTATAAGTATACTTCCTGTTATTTCCAAAATAGCTGAGAAATGGGTGGTTAAACTCCTCACAGCTCATTTGGAAAAGACTCAGCCCTCATTACATCCACTACAATTTGGCTTTCGAATCCATCACTCCACAGAAACTGCCCTGTGTGTGCTAACAGAAAACATAAAAAACTTACTTGACAGGAGTCCCTGTGTCGGGGCTGTCTTCTTGGATCTGAAGAAAGCCTTTGACTCTGTAAACCACCAGATCTTGCTGTCCAGGTTGACTCAGTTCAACATCTCTAATCAAGCACTCCAATGGTTTACATCATATCTTTCCCACAGGAAACAGTATGTGGTAGTTGACGGTGTAAAATCTTTGTGCTTAGACTGTGATGTTGGTGTCCCCCAAGGGTCTATCCTTGGGCCAATTTTATTCTCTCTATTTATTAATACATTACCAAATGCTTGTTCAAATGTCTTCTCGCAGATGTATGCAGATGACGCAGTCATCTACACTCAAGCCAAAAACTATCAGCAAGCTGCTGTTGATCTCACAGTTGCCTTGTCGTCTGTACAAGACTGGCTCAAGGATTCATGCCTCTTGTTAAACACCAAAAAAAACGGTCTGTATGTACTTTTCAAAGCGTAATCCTGAATTGAATCGATCAAATATCTTTATAAACGGAGTAGAACTTGATCTTGTTTCAGAATTTAAGTACCTTGGGGTTACCCTGGATCCAACTTTGTCATTCAAAAGTCATGTAAAAAAATTGGTACAAGTAATTCAATTCAATAATCGTAATTTTCAACATATTCGAAACAATTTAAATATGAGTGCTGCTAAAACCTACTTTTATTCTATGATCATTTCTCATATGGACTACTGTTTAACTAGTTGGTCACTTGCTTGTCCCACAACACTAAAAACTATTGAAAATCCTTACAAAAAAAGTTTAAAAATACTTGACAAAAAACCCATTTCTCACCATCACTGTAATATTTTAAAAAAGCATAGATTATTGGATCTTAATAATATGATTAATCTTAAAAGAGCTTGTCTGATTTACAAGGCCCTACACTCCCTCGCACCACCACCGTTGAATGATTTTATTAAATATAAAGATAGCGCAGAAAGGATCACGCGAGCTACTACCAGAGGTGACCTGGCAATACCCCACAGACGCACCACCTTTGGACAGACTGTGTTGTCTGTTCATGGTGGGAATCTGTGGAATAGTCTTCCATTAGCATTGAGAGAAATTTCTACGTATGATATTTTTAAAATTCAGATGAAGAATTGGCTCTGGTTAAACCAAACCTGTAGTCATTCTTAGTAGCAATTATATTTCTATTTAAAAAAAATTTTTTATTGGGAGATAACTGTATGTATGTGGTGATTGTGCGTATATGTGTAGAAACTTAGTGGAGTGTGTAATGAGTGGATTGTGTAATCATGTGAATCGTGTAAAGTGAGTAATGTGCAATGTGAAGTGTGTACAATAATTGTGGATCGTGCAACATGAGCTTGTGCAATAATGTGATTGTGTAATTTTTTTTTTGTTTATGTATTGGCTCTTGTGATTTTCAGTCCTGGGGACAACGGATGGAAATTAGCCTTTGGCTACAATCCGGTGTGTTTACATCCATGTATTATCAATGTTTGTTCATTAACACACACTGTCCCTATTAAATAAAATAAATTATTATTATCATCAGTCACCACAACACAGTCTTTGACCTTAAGCAATATATTTTATTTGTGGATATTGCTGCAGATGGAGAATCTGTCCGTTTGTCTTTCCCTCCCTCCCTCCTAACAGGTTTCATATCACATTTCAGTTAAACATCAAGCTGCCTTAAATTGTGCTTAATTAACTGACGTTGTGTCAGTTATGCTTTCTTCGTAAGTTGAATACGGAAGGCGTAGGATGTAGCGAAATAGTTTTGAACTGCGAGAGGTGTTGCACTTTCTTCGTAAGTTGAATATGGAAGGCGGTCTGGCGGAAGCTAGATATTTTACTTTATAACTTGTTAAATATGGATAATTTTATTACACACACACACTTCGCTTTAGAAGGCCTTTGTTATCCCTACAGAGCTGTGTGGAGTATGTTTATGATGGATGGATGCACTTTCTTGTGCCTCGTACTTGTTGGTTCCGTTCACTGCCATTATAAAGCTCGGATGCGTCAAGATATTTATTAATATAACTCTGATTGTGTTCATCAGAAAGAAGAAAGTCATATACACCTAGGATGGTGTAGCGAATTAACTCAAAGGGGAAATATTAATAATTATTCATAACTCAATATGATTATTAATTATGAATATGTAAATCTGTTAATCAGATTAACTGGATATAGCTACATTAAGCTTAATATTACAATCATTTAACCTGTTGTCCTGTGAACACTCAGTGTTGATTGTTTATTAATTCTAAGAAATGTTCATTTCCAGGTTATGGAAAAAGAACATTCTTATTGTACCGTGCTACTTAGAGCATGTAGTCAGGATCTAAATCACTTAAGAGGCAATTTATTAGCAGACGGAGTCAGAACCAAACAGGTATTGTGCACAGTCTTTATTAACTAACTCACAAACACATAACTAAACTAACAAACACATAACATAACATACACAAAGGTCACACACATACGTAGGTCAGAATGAGTAATGATAAAGTTGAACCGGAAGAGGTACTGTTACTAGAGTTATAGGAAAAAGTCAAAGACAATCTGGAAAGGAATCATCAGTTTCTTCATAGCAAGGGTATTACAAATCAATACTAAATTGCTGTTTAGTGTTCAAATGTACGATACTTGCAAGATGCCTTTAGACTGAGGAGCGTCGGATCTGCAGGTTGAAGAGAGATCTTGAGAAGTTGTTGCCAGTCTTTTCTATGCCGTATGTTGAGCACGTGGCTGGTTTGTAGGCCGAGGCCTGCAGCAAGGAGACGTCCGTTCAGTGGTCCCAGAACCAAGGAAAGAGAGGGAGTGGCATTGTTCTCTAGCTTTTAACCTCTGGTCAAAGTCCAACCTCTTAAAGTTGATGTAGCCAATGAAGGTGTTGTATTTCCGGGCGACAACACACCTCCTGTCAGGGCTTTTACGACCAAGAAAGATTAACAAGCTGAGTCTTTGAATAAGAACTATTAAAGATTTATGTAATACTGATGTGTTGCACAGGTATGGGCATACCGCATACACAAGCATTTAAATCTTTTCGATACGAACCCATAGACACTAAACATGGCATGATTGAAGTTACCTTAAATGTATCATAAAACATACACATACATACGTGAATACAATGATTGTAATACAGCAACGCTAATAATGGATACCATTTCCTGGGAATGTGCATGTTCATTTATAGAACAGTCTGTCTATACATTAATGCAAGAGAGTCTGTGTTATGTGTGGATAATGCAGGAAAGATGCACGTTTTTGTGTGTCTCTTCTCTGCTCTCAATGCGGAAGCCACATTCTTTGGTGCAATAAAACTTGCAACTAAGAACTTCTCGGGGGATGGAAGCCAGACCCCAGATCGAGCTTAAAACTATTGGTTAACTAACAAATAATTGTGTCTGATTTGTCTCAGTCATTACAATGGCTTGAGGGTGAGTAAAGCTTGCGGTCATTTTCATTTTAAAGTGAACTAATCCTTTAACTAATTAAACATTACTGTAAACTGTAAATAGGCCAATTCCTTGGTTACACTTTCTAATAAAGTTCAATTTGAACAAACAATGAACATTTTTTACGGCATTTATTAATCTAGGTTAATCTTATTTCTAAATGTACTGTTCGTCGTTAATTTTTGTCCAACATACATTCATGCTAAACATTTTGTTGTATATTATGTATATGAAATTTTACATTGAATTAAACAATATTAATGCAAAGTATATATATATATATATATATATATATATATATATATATATATATATATATATATATATATTTTTTTTTTTTTTTTTTTTTTTTTTGCATTAGCCAATATTAATGTACTTACCACAATGTGAGCTCAAGAGGTTTAGGTGTCTAGGTGTCTGGATTTGCTGTGGGAACGGAAGGCTCCAGTAGATCAGAGGAACTGTAGGTACTGGGAAGATAAGAACTGCTTGAAAAGGTCCATTGTGTGCTTTCTAGGCTTTAAATATCCTGACGGAGCAGATTAGAGTATGGCGTATCCATATTGAGTTTTACATGCAATGCTGGTGTGTGAGCCTCCTACTTGCGATGATATCTTAATAAGTGACGGTTTATTATGCTGAACTCCCTTGAGAGTTGAAAAATACCCATGTCATTGAGCCTCATTGTGATGGCCGTGCCAATGCTAATGTGCCTTTACTGTTACACACCCTACTTTTCTTATCATGACAGACCAGATAAGACTATCCAGAGCTCTGTGACAAATTCATTTTTAGCAAATTATCTTTTCAAGCATAACAATAACAGACCCACGCTGCCCCCTGATTCCTCTTAACAATCAATTAATGCCTGCACAGGGTCCTTCCCACAGAAGCAAAGCGGAGGGCTCACTGGAGGTCTGAAGCAGAATTAAACCACTATCCTTCAATTCCCTGTCGCTAATGGGCTGTAGTTTCCAGGCTGGTTGTATTGTACATGGATGATGCTCCTAATTTTTATTGAGTTTAAAGGTTATATTATCCCACATCTAATGAGCGTAATGACAAAAAGAAAACAAATATGATAGTGTTGTATGTTGTTTATTAAAACTCTAGAGTCATGCTTTGCGCTACATGGGTTCTTCAACTTCAGCACTTTTATGTCCTTTTATGTCTTTTAAAACTTTTTTATTAAAGGTCACTTTTTAAGCTTGCATTCGTTCATATTTGCTATTCCCCTATTTTGTATTTTATATTTATGTTTCATTTCACTTTTTTATTTTAATATGTTTTATGTATGTTTATTTTCTTTTCTAAAAATTGAATGCATGTATTTGATGCATGTACAGTGGGTACGAAAGTATTCAGACCCCCTTAAATTTTTCACTCTTTGTTATATTGCAGCTATTTGCTAAAATAATTTATGTTAAATTTTTTTTTCATTTAAGTTTAAATTTTTTTTCCTCATTAATGTACACACAGCACCCCATATTGACAGAAAAACACAGAATTGTTGAGATTTTTGCAGATTTATTAAAAAAGAAAAACTGAAATATCACATGGTCCTAAGTATTCAGACCCTTTGCTCAGTATTTAGTAGAAGCACCCTTTTGATCTAATACAGCCATGAGTCTTTTTGGGAAAGATGCAACAAGTTTTTCACACCTGGATTTGGGGATCCTTTGCCATTCCTCCTTGCAGATCCTCTCCAGTTCTGTCAGGTTGGTTGGTAAACGTTGGTGGACAGCCATTTTTAGGTCTCTCCAGAGATGCTCAATTGGGTTTAAGTCAGGGCTCTGGCTGGGCCATTCAAGAACAGTCACGGAGTTGTTGTGAAGCCACTCCTTCGTTATTTTAGCTGTGTGCTTAGGGTCATTGTCTTGTTGGAAGGTAAACCTTCGGCCCAGTCTGAGGTCCTGAGCGCTCTGGAGAAGGTTTTGTCCAGGATATCCCTGTGCTTGGCCGCATTTATCTTTCCCTCGATTGCAACCAGTCATCCTGTCCCTGCAGCTGAAAAACACCCCCACAGCATGATGCTGCCACCACCATGCTTCACTGTTGGGACTGTATTGGACAGGTGATGAGCAGTGCCTGGTTTTCTCCACACATACCGCTTAGAATTAAGGCCAAAAAGTTCTATCTTGGTCTCATCAGACCAGAGAACCTTATTTCTCACCATCTTGGAGTCCTTCAGGTGTTTCTTTTATCAAACTCCATGCAGGCTTTCATGTGTCTTGCACTGAGGAGAGGCTTCCGTCGGGCCACTCTGCCATAAAGCCCCGATTGGTGGAGGGCTGCAGTGATGTTTAACTTTCTACAACTTTCTCCCATCTCCCGACTGCATCTCTGGAGCTCAGCCACAGTGATCTTTGGGTTCTTCTTTACCTCTCTCACCAAGGCTCTTCTCCCCGATAGCTCAGTTTGGCCGGACGGCCAGCTCTAGGAAGGGTTCTGGTCATCCCAAACATCTTCCATGTAAGGATTATGGAGGCCACTGTGCTCTTAGGAACCTTAAGTGCAGCAGAATTGTTTTTTGTAACCTTGGCCAGATCTGTGCCTTGCCACAATTCTGTCTCTGAGCTCTTCAGGCAGTTCCTTTGACCTCATGATTCTCATTTGCTCTGACATGCACTGTGAGCTGTAAGGTCTTATATAGACAGGTGTGTGGCTTTCCTAATCAAGTCCAATCAGTATAATCAAACACAGCTGGACTCAAATGAAGGTGTAGAACCATCTCAAGGATGATCAGAAGAAATGGACAGCACCTGAGTTAAATATATGAGTGTCACAGCAAAGGGTCTGAATACTTAGGACCATGTGATATTTCAGTTTTTCTTTTTTAATAAATCTGCAAAAATGTCAACAATTCTGTGTTTTTCTGTCAATATGAGGTGCTGTGTGTACATTAATGAGGAAAAAATGAACTTAAATGATTTTAGCAAATGGCTGCAATATAACAAAGAGTGAAAAATTTAAGGGGGTCTGAATACTTTCCGTACCCACTGTATGTTCTCAGCTGGACAAATTAGTTTACAAATTAAAGGGATAGTTCACCCAAAAATTAAAATTTGCTGTTAATTTACTCACCCTCAGGCCATTCAAGATGTAGGTGACTTTTTTTTGTTCAGTTCAACAGTAAAGAAGATTTTAAAGAAAACTGTGGTCCTTGGTGATTCGCATAATGCAAGTCAATTGCTACCGTCACTTTGAGGGTCAGAAAAACAATACCTGTGGCTCCTGATGATACATTGAGGTCTTATGAAGCGAAATTGGAAAGATTGACTTTTCACAGATTCTCGACGTTTGAGTTCCCACATATACGTCATTATACGATTAAGTAATAAAGTTGTAAATAATGTAACTTTCTTGCATAGACTGGTTGTTTTGCTTCAAAAGAGCTCAATGTATTGTCAGAGGCCACGGGTATTAATTTTGTTTTGACTGTAATATGTTTTTTTGACGGCACCCATTTACTTGCATTATACAAATCACCAAGGACCACGGATTCAGCTAAAAATCTTCTTTACTGTTCAACTGCAGAAAAATAGTCACCTACATCTTGGATGGCCTGAGGGCGAGTAAATTAACAGCAAATTTTCATATTTGGGCAAACTATCCCTTTAAACCAAGTCCACAGGGCCAAAAGTTTCCATATTTGAAGTTACATTAACATACAAAACAGCGTGTTTAAACAGTCTTTGTGTTGCTGTTGCAGTGTATGCACACATAAGAAAAAATGAGCTTCAGATTTCAAATGGCCGAAATCCCTAATACAGTAATAATTCCTCTCGTTACGTATTATTCTGTGTTTTAATTAATGAGGAATTCTTGTTATGGTAGGCAGATGGCAGAATCCTCGCTCTTTTGTTAAAGTCACACTAATTAAAATTCTTGGAGAAGCTGGTTCTCTCCAGAATACCTAATAAGGCGCCTCAGCTCAGAAACTAATAAGAGAACTGATGCCTTGACAACGGCCTCACCTTGAAACTTCACGGAGTCACTTTCTTGCAGCTAACCTCCGAGGGTCTTCCAGGATCACGGCAGCGGCAGGAACGGAGAGACGTTATGAGTTCTTGAAAGAATGCTATCATGGATTGACATTGCTCTCATCAGGGTCATCTGAATATTTATTGGATATCTGCCTTTATATCCATTCCAATGTAAAAAAAGAAGAGGAGAACGAAATAATTGAGTAATTTACTACAGTATTTGGCCAGCTGCTCTGTATATTGAATCGCTTGGGACTACCCGCAATGAAAATGTTGCCTCAGGCTTTTTGCATGTCCAAAGCTTTTAAGTGTTCGGCGTGCTGCTCTGATGTAGCACTCAAAGAGACTGTTTGAATGTGGGTTACTGGAGGGTTTGGGACAGTACAGCCTTTTTTTTTACTTAACTATCACTGCAAAAATTTGTCAACCAAATGCCTCCCATCTGAGCCATGAGTAGGCTTCTCTTTGAAAAGGTCTTTGAGGTCTATTTGAGGAGAGGGCTCTGATTTGTTAATTTTTCTAATAAAAACTGAATCTATGCAGCATACGACTTTGGGCTTTTTACCAGCTAATGTTTCATTCTTTGCTTCTTAAAGGAATTTTCTGGTTTCAATACTATTTAACTCCCTCGGGTCGGTGGTCACGCCGGCGTGAACACCGCGTTTTTTTTTCTAACCAGTGTGAAAGAGACTCAAAATACTCCGTCAATGTTGCACATACAATTAAGAGCTATACACCATTTTAATCTGTGGAATATCTTCTTTTATTTGTGTACACTCAGAGTAAAAACAAAATGTTGTGATTTTTGTAAAATAAAGAAAACTAACATGATGCGTGATCTATCGTCTTCCTCTGAACGAACTCCAATCTGATAGTTCTCAGAAAATGAACTGTAACTTAGTGAATACTAATCACAAAAAAATTAGACTTGTGTCTAAAGAAACGTTGAAATGTCAGGTTTTAAATCGTGTAAGTCAAATCGAAAACAAACCTTCTGTGTTTTGTGTGTTTATGTAATCTATATGAAAAGAGAGCCATGTCAGAAGTCCGTGATTCAGCTCATTATCCGCTAATGCGCCCACGCCCACGGAGCCAGCGCTATTCAGAGGCAAATTCAGTCAATACATGCATACATCGTCTCAATCATGTATTTATTGTCTTGAAAAGTGTTTTGAATAGCCATAGTTAGCGATCTCTGGCCTCTGTTAGTTCAGTTATTTCCTGGATTGCCTATTCTTCTTTAGCATTGGCATTTGTGGACTAAAAGTGCACAGAGCGCCCTCCGGCTGCAAGTATGAATTGTAAACACAGTATCCAGCGTTCACAGTGACGACAATAAATAATGAATAAATACGCCTCTGTATAGAAAATTGACATAAACATGAGAATCCATCAATATTTCTCCAAATGTGCATGCTTTTAAGCTAAAAGCCTATATGAAATGCCATAGAAGTAACATAACTGTTCAGACACTTTGTATCATAGAAATGCATTATATTTTAATAATAGAATACCATTATTTTAAATTGTAATAATATTTCACAGTATTGCTGTTTTTTCTGTATGTTTGATTTACATTATGATGAGCTTGAGACATGATCAACAGAGGGTTTTTTCACAGCCTATCTGACTGAAAGGCCTCGTTATTTATGCAGGTCATTAGAGCTCTTTTATGCGATTCTTTTGTCTTGTCAGGTGAGAATCACCCATTATTCATGATTGTTCACGCCTCCACGCATACTGTGTTTCCTGACCAAAGATGTTTTAGAAAATTTAAATCTCTCTATTGTTTTATATGAAGGAGTAGGAATGATATTTTTTACATAATTTTGAAGCAAAAACTCTAGTCTACAACCTCCAATACCCAGAAGTCTTGTGAACACAGATTTAATATATATTTTTTGGCTTTATTTCAGTGACTTCAATTTTTTGTTTTTTCAATAACCACGCATAAACGTTATTCCTTCAAAAATACAAACATGTACATACATGTTCCTTACATATTATTGTAGCCTAGTTTGTGCTGAATACAGTGTAATGACACTTTTTCCATTAATATGTTTATGAACAACTGAAAAAAGCACAGATGTCAGGGCATGTCAAAACTTCTCCAGGCCCCAAATCAGCCTCCCTGAGGGTTAAACTCAATGTCAGCATTAGTGACAATGTTGATTACCATACTTTTAAAAACTTGTAATCACTTTAAAAACTTGTTTTTAAAAGCTTGAGGTTTCAGGCCCCCAAAACACTGTTGTCTTCTAAATGAATTGGCCAAAACACATAAAAAGTGCTCAGTTTTTAGTTAAAAATGCCACAAATGCTGTTGAATTAAATTAACTTTTCAGCCTGCATTATTCCTTTAACTCCACTGATGGTGATTGAACAGTTTTGCATGGTATATTTTTAGGAACCGTTTTGATTGTTAAAACTGGCATTCTACGTGTCATTGGATTCTCCGCATCAGTTGTGTCAGATTTCTCAACCGCCTTCAACTTCAGATGCGTGAGTTGTCTGTCAGGAAAATCATGCTTTGTGTAGGCTTGCAAGAACTCTGATATATTCTTGGCACACCTTTTAGACTCCTTTGCTGAATGCCAATTGAAGCCACTCAGAAATTTTGACAATCTCCCTGGCCCATAATTTCACAATTAGAAAGCAAGGCACAAAATGGTTCCATACACAAATCATCAGAAAAACAACACTAACAACGGAAACATAAAACCCTGCACAGATATATTATAATCTGGACTGCTCTCAAGGATAACGACGGACTGTTTCTCGCTTCGCCATTAGATTTTGCTAGGGGGCAGTAAACAACATTTACAGAGTGCTATTACATAAAATTCAAACTGTGTGAAGTTCAGAACAGTTCACAGGAAATTAATCACCACTACTTCTATGGGACATACGCTATCGATTACCACCATGGGAACATAAGTTAATTTCGCTGCCACACTTCAAGGATACATTTTGTATTGGTGTTCCGGCAGGAACTGACAAATGAATACAGACAAAAGCCAAAGCGGCTGCCTCTGGGGTTGAACTGTGAAGCTGGAGGCCACCTGCGTAACATTAAACATAGTGTACTGTAATGAAATTCATATTTATTGCATGTCCCAGAACACTTTTTAAGAACTGAATCTGTTTGTACTTTGATTATAACTTCCTACAATGAAACAATAAAGAGCCCAACATATCTTCAGGGATTCCAACATTGAATACATCCCAGAAGAAAGGAACCCATGATTGCACTTAAAGCTGGTCTATTTTCCAGCTAATTTTAGACAATGACTTCCCATTTAGACAGGAAGAGATCGTTTGACGGACAAATTAAGAGGTCAACCACAATTGTTTTTGTGTGTTCATGGGCAGGTTTATCAGAAATGGTTGATACCAAAACAATAGACTGGCGTGATTTTTTTTTCTTTGTTTAAACGTGCAGCAGTCTAGGTTTGCATTTGGATGTTGAAACATAAAATGGCCTTCGAAATGTACAGTAGACTTTGTATTGGCATTTTGTGTTTGTTCAAAAGTATATTGATTATTCCACAGCCATAAAACAGAAAAAAGAAAGATATGATTTTGCTCATCTAGATTAGTTGTTCCTACAACTAATTTGGGTCAAATATGGACAAACCAACTGTTAAAAAATTGAAGTTAGGTTTGTCCAGTTTTGACCCAAATTTGAGTTAAAGGTGCCCTAAAATTAAAAATTGAATTTACCTCGGCATAGTTGAATAACAAGAGTTCAGTACATGGAAATGACATACAGTGAGTCTCAAACTCCATTGTTTCCTCCTTCTTATATAAATCTCATTTGTTTAAAAGACCTCAGAAGAACAGGCGAATCTCAACATAACACAGACTGTTACGTAACAGTCAGGATCATTAATATGTACGCCCCCAACTTTTGCATATGCCAGCCCATGTTCAAGGCATTAGACAAGGGCAGCCAGTATTAACGTCTGGATGTGCACAGCTGAATCATCAGACTAGGTAAGCAAGCAAGGACAACAGCGAAAAATGGCAGATGGAGCGATAATAACTGACATGATCCATGATATCATGATATTTTTAGTGATATTTGTAAATTGTCTTTCTAAATGTTTCGTTAGCATGTTGCTAATGTACTGTTAAATGTGGTTAAAGTTAAAATCGTTTCTTACTGTATTCACAGAGACAAGACTGTCGTTATTTTCATTTCTTAAACACTTCCAGTCTGTATAATTCATAAACACATCTTCATTCTTTATAAATCTCTCCAACAGTGTGTAATGTTAGCTTTAGCCATGGAGCACCATCAAACTCATTCAGAATCAAATATAAACATCCAAATAAATACCATACTTACGCAATTAGACATGCTGCATGACGAACACTTTGTAAAGATCCATTTTGAGGGTTATATTAGCTATGTGAACTTTGTTTATGCTGTTTAAGGCAAGCGCGAGCTCCGGGGGCAGAGAACACAAGAATTTAAAGGGGCCGCAGCCTAAATCGGCTCATATTTAATGATGCCCCAAAATAGGCAGTTAAAAAAATGAATTAAAAAAAATCTATGGGGTATTTTGAGCTGAAACTTCACAGACACATTCAGGGGACACCTTAGACTTATATTACATCTTTTAAAAAGACGTTCTACGGCACCTTTAAAACAACCCAGCATTTTAAATGGCTCAAACTAAATCATTTTGTGTATCTTTTAAATCGTTGGTAAATCCAGTGATTAATTCTTTCTCAAAAATGCTCATCAACTACTTTTTAAGCATGATTTTGTTTTGACAGACTGATATACAGTACCTACGCAGTATGCACAGTGACTTCTGGAAGTTGTGTTATGCCAGCCAATCATTGGTGTTAGATTAGGTAAGTGCTTGGCAGTTTTGTTGGAAATATATTTGGAATATTTGGAAACAACTGGACATAATTTGAGTATAGTATATTATTGAGTATAATTAATAAGTTATTTACGGGGAATTGAATGGGTGGACCAAGTAATGATCTGCAGCAATGGACTTTGCATTGGGCTCACTGTGTGTGTGTGTGTGTAAATTGTCTCAGGGTAGCTTTTCATAAACTTTCCCATTCTCTTAGCCGAGACGTGTGTCATGTGTACTCTAATTTTACCCCTGAGCACCAGGGTCCCTGATCTTGGTAAAGTGCAGAACGGATGTCATCATTACAAAGAATAACGTGGCACTTAATTCAGTTTACTTTTAAAACAGAGTTAATAAGGCATGGTTTTAGAAATGTTATACATGATTCCTTGTAATAAATCTTTTTAATGAAGTTCAGTCCCCTGTTGGTTTTAAATGTCATACATTGAACTCTGGGACACAAAATCTCACCTTTAATGCAATTAATCTTTGTAATAGAGTCAAAAAGTAATATCTGCTTCCACTGTCTCAGAGAAATAAACTTAAACTTCCTACACAGCATGAGGTTTAGAACACACTTTTGGCAAAATCTTTTTAGTTTGAAATAATCAAAAATGTAATCAAAATGTCATCAAAACAAACTAAAATTTACTAACAGCAGTAACACTAATATTATGATATTAAGAGCAGAAGATATTAAGGCTTGTTTTCAAATAATATATATTGCATTAAGTTTTTCATTTTTTTATTTTATTTTAATTAGCTTTTCTTTTTATCTATTCTAGCAGATACTTTTTAACCAAAAGATTTTTAGATTTAGATTCTTAACTTAATTCAAGATATTCTCAAGATATAAAACAACTCTTATGTCTTTGCTTTTCAGGTAAATTTATTCAGGATGTATATTTCAACAGCAATTTGTTTTCTCCCCAGTGTTGGATAAGTTTCTATCATTATAGTAAAGTGCTTTAACATTTTATTCACCTGTCAGATTTATATTCTTGTTGACAAAATAGTGTATTTTTATGATCTCTTCTTTGAAGCTCATATTCCACAGAAAGTCTCTTTCTTGTACAGTCTCATAAAGTGTCTCACCATTATTAACAAAGACCTTCTGCATGTAAAGCTGAGGTCAGTTAATTATTTGACCGTTAAATCTTTGAAGCTGCTCAGAATCCACCAGGAAGCTGAGGTTCAATCTCTCTCTCTTCCCTCCATGGTTCTGCCCAGAATTCAAATCCCTTCGGATAATGAGAGCATTAAGACATGGAGTGTGAGGAGGTCTCGTCTTGAAGTGCTGCTCACATATACTCATGAGCCAATTTATTTTCAGGTAATTAAGTCACGGGCTGGAACAAGCTGGGGGCGGTCCTGCAGACACGGGGAGAGAGAGAGAAAACGTTGAACCGCAGCCGGGCCTCTCTGACCCTGCACCGATGTTTTTGTCTTTTAGACAAATTAAACGCTCATTATGAGGGAGATGCCAGGCAAAGACGCCCCGCGTGGCCTCTGCTCAGACGCAATAAATAGCTCCGGCCTTCATCGCATCCATCATATCGATTATTCTTTAATGATATGCACAAGAAAGTAATTTCCACATCACCGCATTGTCAGTGTAACTAATCAGATTTCGCCGTGATGACTAATTCTACGGCTCAAAGAAAACAGGGCTAGTAAGAAGCTGCAAATCAGAGCTGATTTCTAGCACATTCTGCGATCTGTATCAGATCTGAGCATTAAATTGCCACTGGTACCTTAATCGGATGTATAATGCACTTAAAAGTATGAACATACATAGTTTACATGGGAGGCCTGGGCTAGTTGTCACACTTTTTACCCCATTTTACAGGTTAGGTTCATTTTTAAGTTTCTGTATAGACACAAAGCTTAAAGGAGGTCACAATGAAATCTGCCATTTAAACAACATATTATAGGCATTTCAGCTAAATTTAAAGGAAAGGAAACCATTCCTGAAACATAAAAAGTCAAAATGAACACCCAAGAAATATCAAATATTGACCAACAAATATGGTAATTAAAGGGGGCCTATAATGCTCCTTTTACAAGATGTAATATAAGTCTCTGGTGTCCCCAGAATGTGTCTGTGAAGTTTCAGCTCAAAATACCTCACAGATCATTTATTATAGCTTGTCAAATTTGCCCTTATTTGAGTGTGAGCAAAAACACACCGTTTTTGTGTGTGTCCCTTTAAATGCAAATGAGCTGCTGCTCCCAGAAGCTTTCCAAAAGAGGGTGGAGCTTTAACAGCTCGCGCTTCAGTTGCTCAACAACAACAAAGCTGGAGAATCTCACGCAGACAAAATGACAATTGTCAGTAACGGTGTTCAGCCTTGCATTGTTCAAACAGGAGTCGGACACTGATGGAGAGACTCAGGAAAAAGTTACAACTTTTAGAATGCAACAAGACATTTCTGAATGGTTAGTGGATAAATTTATGTAGTTGATTCAACTCATCGACTAGCATGTGCCGTCATGTTAATCTTTTGTGCAAATCCAGCATTGAATTGAGCCTCGTTTGTGAAGCAGTCCGGCGTAAAATGACAGCATGGTAACAACACTCTACTGCAACAACTCTTCCTCTTCTCTAAGAGGAAGCCCAGCATGGCCTCACCCCATTTGTTGCGTGTTCTCAGGGGCGGGGTTTATGTAAATTTTGGGGTTTGTGATGTCACCAACCCGGGAAGAAGCTTGTTGTGGTCCCTATACCAGCCATTTGTTGTAGTCCTTAAAGGTGCTAAAGAGGTTCCTTTTGTCGACTGAGTTTTTGAAATGAGCATGCGTAAGAACAACCCCCTCATTCACAGCTCATTTAGAGGGAACGCCTCCCAAAACTCGTGCACGAGTATCGGAACACGAGTGTTTACCACCGGCATTCGCTGTGTTATTAAGCCGGGCACACATTTAACGACTAGCTAAAACATTCTGACTATGCTCAACATACAGCGATTGTTTCCTGCTCTTGAAGCAGATTTATATACTTTCACATGGAATTTGAACACCGACTGTAATCGCAGACTGAAAGCAACTGGCTCTGACTGGACGCATTTGAGCGCGATCAGTCATAAGTATCAATTTACATTCATAATCGGCCTTACAATCATTAAGTGTGTGCGCGACTTAAAGCCGTGGATTCATTATGTCGGACTCACCGCAGGTAACTCATAATCTGCAGTTGTTACTCCTGTCTCCTGACAAAAACATTGCATGTGGCGCCTGTGGAGTGTGGAAAGTTATTGGAGCGCGCAGTCGTGCGTCTCTCACATGGATCGTCATGGCAGTGATTGACAAGCCAGAGGGCCAATCGCGTAAACGATTGGCTGATGTTTTTAAGGCCCTACCTCATGCACAGATGATGTATATTAATATTATTACTTTCAGTGCACCTAATAAATAGTCTTTTATCAGTTAGTAAAGACAGTTTCAAGTAATATTGCAAAAATGTATAAAACAAAACATCCTCTTTAGCACCTTTAAAAAGCAATTTCTGTAGAAGAAAATATCTCCCTTTGCATTTAACTCTGAGCATCGTAACTTTTCAGATGTTGTTTATGCGCAAGCAGCAACATTACACACTAACTAAAGTTAAAAAGTGAAATCATTATCAGGGACCCTTTTAATAAATTGTATATAGCATTTAAAATGCATGTGAACTTGCCCCAATCTGACGTTTATTAAAACTACCCTTGTGCTGAGAACATAACCTTTCATTTAAAATCTGCCTTCATTATATATTTGACCCTTGTCTTTATGTATGCTAGTTTGGTTACTGAGATACGGCCCTTCCCTGTGTGACTAGCTCTGGTCTCCTCTATATCAGGCCCTTATTAATCTGAAAGGACAATTATTTTATGCTTAAAATATTAGTGCGTATTGACATACTGCAGACTCTAGAGAGTAAAACCTGTGCAGTGTGTGCAGAATTTATTATTCATCAGTGTCAGACTGACAATGGTCTGAATTTTCCGCCTCAGACAAAGAAACATCCCCATGGTGGCTAATTAAATCTACAACTAACATTTACTCGTTAAATTCCTGCTGGAAACAGCATGACAGTTCAGCTAGGAGGACTGCTCATTTGGATGTTTGTGTAAACATGCACAAATTGAACATTTTTCTCTTACCTTAATTTCTAAGCAGGAAACATACATTTTATAGCGTCATGTTGTGATGGTGAAATTTAGTATATTGATGTAACGAAGTTCGTCAATACGGGAAGAAGGAGGCGGGAACCGGCGAACATTCAACAAAACTTTAATTAGAAATAAACAAAGAACAAAACGAAAGTAATGCCGGCAGACCCTCGCGGACGTCTGCCGGCCACACAAACATAATAAAACATAACATAAAGTCCAGGCCTGGTCCTCTCTCGTCCTTCACTGTAGTCGCTCCTCCTTTTATGCTCCCGGAGCTCCTCCGTGAGGGACTCAAGGCCGGTGCGCCTCCCAGGTGAAGCTCATTAACACTCGCGCCACCGGCCTCGCGCCGTTCCCTCACGGCTCTCGCCCGCCCTGGTCGCCACATACCCCCATCGCCCCTCGCAGGCCGGGGGGTACTCCCGAGACTGCGCTCTACTCCCCCCCGGGGCCTGTCTCGGCGGCCGCAGCACCTGGGGGTAAGGACAGACGAGACGAGAGAAAGGAGACGGAAGCAAGGGGAGCGACAGGACGAGAGAGGGGAGAGAGGAAAAAAGAGAAAAAAAAAATTCTTGGTCCGGTTCCCCGACACACTGCCGTTCGGTCCTCAGCCAGCCGGGAGGCTCTTCCTCGCGGTGCCATGCGGTGGCACTGGACGCTCGGTGGACGGCCCGATCCTCGACCGCCTCCTGGCGGCCGGCGATGGCTCCTCCGGACTGAGGGCAGCCGGCAGCGAGTCCCCGTTCCCTGCTCCTCCCCTTTATGGCGGACGGCAGCAGGCTCCGGCCCACGGCAAACGGCGGCGACTCCTCCGCTCCCTCTTGGACGGCAGCCACCCCACCTCGTCCCAGGGGCACAGCCTCGAGCTCTCCGTCCCACCTGTCACTAGGCTCCAGCACCACCGCCTCGGGCAGCCTCTCGCGGTCTACACACACTCCCGCGCTGCCCGAACTCCGCAGCACCGCGATCCCCCTCAGCAGCGAGGGCTCTTCGACAGCATGTCCCTCCTTCCTCCCGGGTTTCGGCACCAATGTAACGAAGTTCGTCAATACGGGAAGAAGGAGGCGGGAACCGGCGAACATTCAACAAAACTTTAATTAGAAATAAACAAAGAACAAAACGAAAGTAATGCCGGCAGACCCTCGCGGACGTCTGCCGGCCACACAAACATAATAAAACATAACATAAAGTCCA